>NC_090936.1:234262045-234585148 GCF_040938575.1 Ambystoma mexicanum
GCACCCTTTTAGCTTACTGCACACCCCTAATTGGGCAGAACGTTCAGTGGCAGCAGAGTTCTTTGCTGATGCACTTCTGTTTTGTAGGAATAAAAACGTGTTATCCTTGCAAGCAGTGTCTTGGGCCTTTTCCCCTAGCGGGTTGTATTGTTTCTGGTGTGAGCGTGCAAGGGCTTGCCTTCACAACCTGAAACCATGTCTCCATCACATTGAGCCATGAATGAGAGCTTCTTCCAGGTGAATAAATCCCAAATACAGTTAATTGTCTTCATCTGAACTGAAGAGTGGCTGAACTAGGCAAAGATGACCCGTCGTGACATGGGTAACTCTGAATGAGGGAATTACTCAGTTTCCCCAACTGATTCAGGAGTGATATTCTGAAAAATCCAAAGCATTATTTTATGCATAGTGAAAAAGCCCTCTGTAATTCCTTACTGGCCTACTGCCACACTTCGTATACGTTCTTGGACATTTCATCTTGCAGATATTTTTAAGAAATGAGCACAACCAAGGCCTTTTCTGGAGCCATGGTGTTCACAGAATTTCGCCATGTCAACTCCTAGACTTGGCTTCAATGGCTGCGGGTGCAGGACACAGTGACCTTTGTGTGCATGGACCTAGTGTTCAGACACCTCCCCTGTGAACTAATGACTATTTCATAACACGCTCAGAATAATATATACATATATGGGCAAGGATTAATGTCCAAAGATGTGAAAAACTTAAAGTTCTTAAAAACGGATTTTGTGAAGAGGTGAGACAGAATATTATTTATGTGATGAGACTTAACCTGAAATTGCCCACTCTCTCTAACATCAGTGAAATAATATAAAGCACCAACTGTTTATACTTCAGCATGTAATATATCTCCCACATAACTCTTAAGACCTGCTCTTAGAGGCAATTTATGTTGCAGTGGCCCTGTACCAGCATCCTCTGCAGGGTTGGACTGGCCAGTAATGAAAAAGAAGCCCACGGTTCCAAATAGTTATTTATTATTTTTGTGACAGACTGTTTGAGTTGGACCCAAGGAAGTGTGGGGCAGTGGGTCAAATGTTTTGCATATTCAGCATTTTTGCGGATAATTGCTCAGTAGTGCTGTTCAAAAAGGTTGTCAATGAAGTAACCGAAAAAAGACCTAATTAGAAATGAACGAATATTTCTTTTGCTTTTTTTCAATAATGTGGAGGGGGGGCTGCACCACCCCCACTCCTCCCTACCTTAACTTATACCCTTACCGCACCCCACCTCCCCACCTATTATTTTAATAAAAGCGTAACAAATCCCTTACAAATTAGATCAACAATATCTGGTCATTTCTTCTTAGGTATTTTCCTATTCGATTGTTTTCTATTGATACCTTTCAAAACTACTAGCCTCACAGTGAAGTAACTAATCAAAGTGGCCCACTTTGACCAAAAAACTGGCCCATTTTGACAAAAAAACAGGCCCACAATAGCATGTTGGTCATACCGTTCAGGCATTGCCCTATTGCTCTATAGGCCAATCCGAGCCTGCCCCTCTCACTCATTTGTAGCTGCTTCTAGCAGATGCACAGCACTCACAATCCAAACATTCCAAGTCATGTATTGGCCAGCGCACCAGTCAATAACTCCATCCCTTGCCCACTCATGCCGTGAGATCGTGTCTTATTTTTCCCTCTGCACAAACGTGCTGCTGGTTGATGCCAAGTGCAAAGCACCTCGTGCTGCCACCACCAGCTTGTAATGGAATGCAACAGCCAAGGGGACGTGTGAGGTATCCACCAACCAAAGTATTTAGCACCACAGAAAGATGTCTTTTAGATATTTCTGGATGAGGAACAAATCCTGCAAGTATTCCTTTTTCGGAGAGCAAATTCGCATAGTTACTGCCAAAAACTCCCACTGCCATGCATGTACTGTACCCAGCAGCCAAACATATACCTCTCTCCAAATGTTTTTTTCAAGTTTCTCTCAGCAAGCTTTTATTTTAATTAATATCCCTTTTGGGATTTATTGAAATAATTCCCTTTATCCCAGTGAAAGAAAGTAATTGCAGAACCTCTGTTAAGTTTAGTCCTATGTTACTAAGATCTTGAAAAAATTATGCCTGGAACTTCTCTTCACGTTATCAATGTAGTCTAGATCTTAAAAATAGCACTGGACCCTCACTCCTCCCACTGCTCCATCTTTTCAAGCTTTCCTGAGACTGCTTTGTCGGAGCTGAAGAGCTGCCCCTTTTTTTATAGCCTTACTAGTTCTTCTTAAAGTGATAACATGATCTTCAGTAAGCTCACTTGTAGGGTGAATGTAAAGGCCCCAAACAGAAGTCCCTTTGACATGAACAGCAATAATTTAAACACTGAAACAAAAACGGCCTGGCCTTTGTTTTTGTTTTTCAAGTAAAATTAAAGAGCCATGTGGTAAGGGGCCTACCTGTCATTACTAATGGTAAGCAGCATTTTAATTTACAAAAGAAGGAGGAATCAAAGATCCCTGTCACATGGAAAACAGGATTTTTAAACATTGAAAACAAAAACGGCCTGCCCAGGTGTGTGCAAATAAAAACAGTTTTAAAAAGTAAAAAACAAGTACCACTGCTCACAGAAAGCATTGACTTCAAGAAAAGTTACCCTTGCCTGAGGCATTGGTAATATGTGTGAAAATGGGGGCACCCACTTGAAAGAGCAAGCTTCCAACAGAAAGGAGACTGATAAAAAAAAAAAACTCTGGGTACAGGCTGAACCCATTTAAAACAAATGGCCAGAAGGCTGGAGGAGGGCCGTTTGTCTCACAAGGAGATTCACAATTAATTTAAAAGGATTATTATCATTTGGGCCTTTTTCTCATCACTCATAAGGTGGATGGATTTCATCTACGTACCATTTTTTATGTAATTTGCTGGCGATTTTGGGGATATACAATTAATCTACCTGTGACTCTGGGAAAAGTAATAGACAATTAAACAAGGTTTCTGGCTGATCTGAACATGTTCCAAAAGGGAGAGTTGGTGAGAGGGTGGAAACTGAAATTAGGGATATGCTTAATAACTTACATATTAATAACTATTGTGCTTTTTATAGAAATGGTAGAAAGGTGCTACATGGCCGTGCTACATGGTACTAATTTGGTGTTCAGTTTATCTAATTTTCCACGCTGAGCTGAATCGGAAAATATGTTTAGTAGGGTAGTTGCTAGTAAAATTATGAAGTTGTGATACATAACTAGTTTTTGCCAAAAAGTTGAAAGGAAAACAACGGGCGAATACAAATGGGAATTGCCATATGTTGCTCCAGACCCCTAAGCCAATCCTGACTTGGAGGCTGGGTTTGGGAGGAGAGAGAAGGCTAACTCTCCAATCCTAGTGGCAGGAATTATTGCAGGGTACTTCCACAAGATTGTAAAATTGGTGGTGTCATCACTGCTATATAAGGAGGACTGCACTAGGACAGAGGGAGAGTGTCAAGTTCTGGAACATGCAGCGCCGGAATAATGCCATAACCTGGCATCTACCTTGGTGCCTGAGCCAACAGCGCATACGCCGGCAAAGAACTACCAGACCCAGCCGACCTTGCGGTACATTGATACATGCAGCTCTGCCTTCGAGTGTCCCAAGCCTCGATCCGGAAAGGCTTCCTACTTAGGTACTTAGGCCACACCCCCCTTACTTCGCTGCTCCTAAACCATCTTTCGCGGTAGCAGCATTTGTTTTCCTGCTGTGTTTTTCATATTGATCAGATTCCCTGGTGTTACGGACCTACGCTCTTTCTTGTTGACCCTGATTGCTGGATTATGTCTTGGTACCTCAACTTCGCCGCCTACTTGGTATTTGACTCCGGACTGCTACTGTTGTGCTGTTTCACGTGCCGTTTGTTTATGTCTGGTTGCCTAGTCCCGCTCCTCCTACAGCGTTTGATAACTCTGTTCCCCACGATTGCCTTATGACTATTCAGTTCCCTAACTTTCTCTGAATTCCGGAATTCCCGCAATCCATTTTTAACACCTGTCAATATTTCTTTTTTGTACGACTGTTTCACGGATAAACCGTCTTGGATATTCTGTTTGTGCTTCAAAGTCCCATCAGAATAATGTACGCTCTGCGGACTTTTTGTGTTCCACGGAAAAGTAAGGACGCTTTGCTGAACTGTCAATGCATCGTCTGGAAACAAGGACGCTTTGCTGTTTCTTTAGTGCCTTTAAGGAATTCCCTTAGCCGTGCCCTCATTCCGTTTGGGTCAGGGTCTTCCCTATCATTGATCAAGACGCTTTGCTGAGTCTTGTTGGACTTAGCTCCAAACCTACCTTGCCTTATCTAGAACTCCAGCACCTCTTCCAGAATCCACATACCCCTTCCTGGGAATTCAACTTGTGTTCTAACACAAGTAGGTACCTTACCTTTCTGAAGGCATTCACAGGTAAGACGGGGAAGTGCGGGGGTGGGAGTTAGGCAATCCCGCTAACAACAGTGTGTAGCCGTTGCCTTGTTTTTTCTCCATAATAGCTCTGCTGACATGTCTCGCCTTTTTGCCTGAGCCCTCAACCTGACAGGTTTTATTACCCTGCAGGCGGTGCTCTCAGGAAGAAATTCTATATTCTTCAGTGGCAAATTCCGGGAGAGTTCTCGTAGACCACGAGCAGTGTTCCGTGGAGCGTGACAGAGAGAAAGACAGACAGACAAGAGACAGGCCATCAGGAAGGCTGCTGAACCTTTCCATCAGACAGCTGTAAGGAGACACCAGAGGAGATATAGTGCATTTGGTAGAGCCGTCTATTTCTAGGAAGGCATCAAAGATGGCTGGGTCCTATGGTGGAGAGCAGGAGGCTATCTTTGAGAGTGGAGTGACCAGACCCTGCCCTATCTTTCCAGAGTGTCCTGAGATGCAGCTGCCTTTCCTGAACCTTAAACAGAGGCTTGCCATGCAAGTAGAACTGAGCCCTGGGAAACCAAATGGTGGAGGGTCGGCTTGCCTTCAATCCTTTCACTTTGTAGCCGGGGTGGGGCAAAACTGTGTATATCTTTAGCCTATTTAACAAAATATATTAATTAATTAATTCCCCATTTGGCAGAACACTACGGGGTGAATTTTGTTAAAATTTGAAATTAACACAGCTCACTTACCAGTGTGCACTGAAAACTATAGCTTATAATATAATTGGGGTATCCCTTTTGTCTTGCTGACCCCTACATCGTTAAGGAAGAGGGGTTTCTGTGTTCTTAAATCAGACAAACCATTTTATCCAGCTTCCCCAACACAGGCCTTTCAGTTAAGGGGGGTCTGAAATCCAAAATTCCCCAAAGCATTCCAATTTTTCTGTCTGACTTCCCAACACAGACCAAAGCAATGGGGTTCTGAAAAACAAACCGATAATTCACCCTGTGTTAATTTGAACCAAAAGTGTTGGCGAAATCGTCATTACGACTCTTGAAATCCTACTGCTAGCCTTTTAAGCCTGCAGGAAAATCAAACTCGCACAACATTACATGATAAGTGCCTTTGTTATTGATCAGTGTAATTATTTTGTGAAGTGGAATTTGCAGAATGTGAAGAATTGTGATTGTGTTATTTTTAACTCATTCTTGTGATTTAGTTATGCTGAGAGAAGTTGATTGTGTTGTGCCACGGATAAAGGGGTGTTTGACATTTTCGTGCTAATTTCTAATACTTTTAATTTAAATAAATGCCAACCTATTTCCCATACACCGGCCTTGTTCTTGGCTCATTGTTAGATCAGGGGACCCAAGGGGCCTGATATGTGTCTGAGATAGGGCTAAACAGAATATGCTAAACATTTTTTTGCATAACCACTTGAGAGGGGAGGGCAGGAACTCCCGGTGCTGAGGGCAGCTTCTCAATAAACGGTTACACGCTGACCTCCAGAAACTGTTAAAATCGTGTTATTCAGAGTTTGTTTTGCTACGTTCATCCCGACTGAGTCACAATCATGCCCAGCTATGCAGGCCGTAGGGTGGACCAATCCTTAACGTAAGTATGAGTTCAGAATCTTTGCTGCAAGTGGCCTACAGAACCTGTGGTTGTCTAAGTCGTGTGTCCCGAGTGCTTAATTTGTTAAATGAATAAGTGGCAGGGCCCAAATATTTTCTAGCAGGGGAGTTGCTAGGTCTGGAAAAGACTGGGGGCTAGCTAGTCTTTTGGCTGTAGCTCCTGAGATTCTATCCGGGGCTACAACCAAAAGATCAGGGGCTATAGCCCCCTTAGCCCCCCCCTAGCAACGCCCCTGTTTTCTAGCATGCCTTTGATGGATCGGGCGGGCAGCTCCCCACTACTGTTGCCACCACACGTGGCTGCCCCACACAGTGTCAACATATGTGGGATTAAAGCTGCAACTTGCACCGGGGGATGATAGATGCCTGACTATACCAGATATGTAATTCACAAATACCAATAAACATAACATGCTGGTTGTGTCCTGAAACAAAACACATGTTCAAGTATTTGTTCAAACATAACCATTGTTAACATTTTGCTATGATCTTTTAAGTAGCACTTGTTGCTATCTGCTTAAAATAGGGCAGACATGCTTTCCTCCTATGATACATGTATGGCCAAATGCAGGCTAAATCCTTAAACTGCTGACCTTTCCTAGCAAACTTGGCAGCACGAGTCTCTTGTGTAAATTGGCCCTCAGAACAGACACTCCTTAGCAATGGCGTATCCCGAGGATGACCCCCCCCAGTGTCGGTGCTGCTGGCTGGTCCTGCTGTTGTCAATCCACCCTGCTGTGGAACTGCTGACGGTTATCACAGTACTGGAGCATCACCAATGACATGAGGGTTGACTGGAGCAGCGTGCCGGGAGGACCAGCATGAGCGACCAGCCTTGTCAACTTCATAATTAAAATGAATAACTAGCACTGCCCAGCCACAGTGGGTCGTGGGTTCATAAATTACAATGAGCCGGCCCAGGATGCAGAGACGTGGACAGCGCACACTGTTTTTGCTTGTTGTAGGCCTATTGCTGACAGACATTTAAAAAAATAAAGTTGTCGAAACTCCACATCAAAATCAAACTAAGGTTGAGACAATTAGTGTCAGGTCTCAAAAATAAGCGCCAGGGCCGAGCCCTGCTAAACACCCCCACAAATGAAACACTGGTGTCGCTGTTTGTGAGGTTGCCTGTACATTGTTTTGTGCAGCACAACCAGTGGCGGCTGCTATGATAGGGCGGCCGGGCGCCGCCCCCCCAGAAAAAAAGAGACAAGCTAAGAGATTCAATCAGAGAACTTCTCTGATTGAATCTCTTTTAGCCTAAGATGCTGCTGCATATCCTTTGCCAACAGTGCGGGGGCGCTGTGGCAAGGAAACAATAGTCACTAGTGTACTATGGCCGGCCCGGCAGCGGGGCGCGTCCCAATTTAGTATAATTTATTTTATAGTAGAGTGCGTGGAGCTCGTAACTCCACGCACTCTACGTAGCCCCTTTTATTAGAAGCCTGGCGGGGCGCTTCAGGGCTGGCCCCGCCAGTATTAAAATGTGCGCAAACAGCGCACTTATATTCCCTCCCCTGCCATAGATACAGTAATGTCATTGGCTGGCAAACAGCCAATGACATTACTGTATCTATGTGTATGACTGGCGGCGCAGGGTGTGTGCGTGCGCCTGCGCCGCCTTCACACCCGTCTTTCTTTCAGCCGGAGTCAACAACACACACGAGTCGACGAGTGCTGCAGCTGCACCAGGCCACCAGCCCAGCGGCGCCACGGTAAGTACCCCAGCATTGTGCGTTGTTTAACTTTCTTCTTGGGCCCGGGGACTCGGGAGTGTTGTTACACTTACTCCCCTCCCCGGGCCCAAACTATGTGGTCCACCACGCGGCCCAGGCCCAGTCAACACTGAACGACGTGTAGGCCAGGGGGCCTACACGTCGTTCAGTGTTGCTGCCGAGCCTGCTGTCAACTTGGGGCGAGCCGCCTTGGTGGTAGCGGGCTGCCCGCTACCACAAAGGCGGGAGCCGCCTGGGCCTGCTTTGTTTAGCCCCGGTCCGTGCTGTGGCCCAAGGGCCTTGCCTTGGGCCACGCCGGACCGGTACGCAAGGCCCAGGGCACTGGCAGGCGTGCGCTGGCGCTGCTAGGCCCATACTGGGCAGCGCTAGCGCACGCCTGCCTGCCAGTGCCCTGGCCTGGGCCTTGAGTACCGTCCGGCGTGGCCCAAGGCAAGACCCTTGGGCCACGGCACGGACCGGGATGTTCATCCTTGCATGAGGATGATGGCTGGAACTAGTAAGCTAGGAAAGTTTTGCGAAATGTCGCAAAGTTGTGTTTTGGAAAATGTTGGTACTGGCGGCAAACGTCTGTCTTGTCTGTGCTCTGAAGGGCTCGTCGTTATTGCTGTGGATTGGCTGCACGGCTCGTTACCGACAAACGTGTAATATAGTGGGGTTGTTTTTCTGAGCAGATGAATTATTCTAAGTACTGGCTTGGTTCTATACAGAATGTTATGGGTGGCACTGTTCTCACAGCTTCATCCATAAGCGGCTTGCTGCAGCAGTTGCCAGATAGTGTGCCATGATTTGGGGTTGGAGTTCCTTGAGACACCCCTGCACGGGCACAGAGGGGTGCCAATTTGCATGGTAACATAACCTTTCCCTCCCCTGTGAAAAGAAATGCCTCTACCAATTAATTAGCAGCATCGACTCATTCCCAGGCGCTCAAGCTGGGAATGTTCACAGACTCTCCTTCTGCGGCAGCATTGTAAGAGGAGTAACATTCTCCTCAAATGTGTGCCGATGCCGAATTCCTGTAGCAGCACAGGCTGGTCAGAGAGTGCTTGGAATATGTCCGTCTGCTCACTGGGAAGTACTGGTGAAACGCAGCCGCGGCCCGCGAGTCCCGACCCTCCCGCATCATGCTAATTGTGCCGTTTTATATTTTCAGCATTTTTTGTCGAAAAATGCCGAAAATATAAAACGGCACAATTAGCATGATGCGGGAGTGGTCGGCCGCGGCTTAGCATCACCATGGTCTCTGAATTAGCATCATTTTCACCGTCAGAGGAATCAAATGAAGGGGAAAGACGAGCTATCTGCAGGGGAGGAGGTGTGACTGGGCTGCCTGAGGTTTCAAAAATGAGATAATTTTCCCCTGAACAGGCGAGCGGAGACCTTTCTTCTCCTTAATACTATTAGCAATAACCTCGGTCACATGTTTTATTTGCAATTTCTTTTTTTTTTCTTAATTAAATTGCTGGTTGCCATAGCACATTTGCTAGCCATTCGGTCAGAACTGCATAATTGATATTTCGTACTTATGGATGGCATTTTGAATGACTTTCAGCAAAAACAAGTAATAGGCATTTACTTGCTGTAGATCGAAAAGGAAAAAGTTCCAGCATCAGGAACAGCTTCCCAATTTAGATTATTTATAAATGAAGGTGCTCCACCCCTACCACCACCGGCCCCAGCAGACCACAGTAAACCACTTTACTGCCACTTGCCGTGCTAGAATGATGCTAAGTAGTGGTAGTCTGCAGTTCAGTTTAGAAAGGGCTCGCCTCTAACAATAGAAACAATGAAAATCCCTTGTGCCTGGGATGCCGTTATCTCCCCACACTAAACAACTTTACTGAAAGGGATTATAAAGATACAAGCAGTTTTAGCAGCACGGGCCACGTGGTATGGTCTCTATCCAATCTTTCTTCAGTTTGTAAATCAACCAACCACTTTAAGCCAGAAGAATGAAAATATAATAGTGGAGGGGCAGCAGGAACGTACAAAGGTATTCTTACTAGGCTGATCGCAGGGAGCCATTCCATAAATTAGTCTAGGGCCCCATTTGCATCTGAGATATAAGAACACAATACCATCTTTATCCATGTGAGCACCTCCCAAATTAACTTCAGGTATACCATTTGCAGCATCCTTTGTCGGTTCAAATAACTCACCACATGCTTTCGCCCCAAAGGCAATTCAATGTCCATGCTTAGAAACCTCTGGTATTCAGCACTTTATAAATAACCAATTACAATTACGCAGTCTGAAAAACAATATCGCATTATGTTATTAGTGGGGATTTATAGCGAACTTACTGGTCTATTTCGCCCACTCAATGCGCTGGATTCGGGGATCGAACCCATATTGCATTGTTGAATCACTTTTTACACCTGGGAAGACTTGTTTGCTAGGTATCTCTTTGTCTGCTGTTTGGAGCAAGAATGTGGAACACTGGATGGGCCTTTCCATTTATTGGGCAGCTTTAACTTGTAGTCCAATTGGCTGATATGTTTGATTATAACAAAAGGAAATAGGAACCGAGGAGACAACTTTTGGGAGGTTTTATCTATCGATCTATCTTTATGCATACACCATAGTACCAGCTATTCCCAATACAAGCTGCTGTAAAATACACCATCACACTTGCACACGTAAGAATAGTGTACCACCATTAATATGTAAAACCGAATGCTTTTTTCATATTTCGGTGGGTTTTTTGGACAGTAAATTGCACATTTTGTAGGCCATTTTTCCAAACATTTCGCAGGGGGAGAGCCCCCCTGCAGCCCCCTTGGGGGAGTGGGCTCACGCGCTGCACGCGCTCGCTACTATATTCGCCCGGGGAAATTTACGCCCCACCAGCTTTCAAACTCACCAGCCGCCACTGAGCACAACGTCAAGGCTGCGCTTGTGTTGGGCTTCATGGAACTGCACAATGTTTTATTGGTGTTCTGCGTGATTATTTCAGTCGGGGCTACATTTGGTGGTGCCTCCCCTTATCCCGTTTTTAATTCATGTTCACGCATTGAAGCATGTTCTGTCTGCCTACATAGTCTGTGTGTGCGCGATGGAGTAGAACACGGTGCGTGGGCGGGAACCTCGTCAGTACATATTGTGCCCGAGTGTAACGAGCTGTTCACACAATGGAGCCTCCAGTATTGCAAGGCAGAGCTGCGGGCAAAGAGGCGGTTATGTGAGGATACAAGGCGTTTGATAACAGGAACCTTTTAAAAAACAACGTATGCCAAGGAACAGTATGGCATGCGCAAGCTCGTTCACATGGCACTGCCTGCCTTTTGCAATCTTCTGTACAGACATTACCCGTTTAGTTGTTGTTCAGATGGTGGCATACGTTAGATAGCTATGACTAAGGTAAATACACTTATTGCATAAAACAAAACAATGCAGTAATTACTTTATTGATTGTAGTTTTCAAATGGTTTGTTTGCGTTCTGTGGTCCTCCACACCGCCTACTTTGCCTGGCTTTTAATGTGCACTATAAAACAGGGACTTCTGCACAGGCGTATTAAGTCACGTCTATCCCATGAACAATGAGCGCTCTGTGCATTTTTTGTGAACACTCTTTAAGAGTTATACATATTTTTAACTTCATACATTATACTTTTTCTAAACCTGCTATATCCTTAATGTATGAGCCGCTAATAGTAAAACTAACCATGGTAATATGAAACAGCTAATAAATGGACCTTTTCTTTACTGTGCACTCAGTCACGGTCTTTATTTATTATTTATTTAAACGTTTCAATAATTTTAGTTTTGGCTATTGGTGCTAATGTGCCACCTATAAGCCGAAATTGTTACATTAGAGTACAGCTAGGGAGAAATGTAATATGAGGAGGGACACAGAACTTGTAGTTGTTGTTTGGTTATTTACATGTGCATTGATTGCCCATGGCCATGTTAATCCCTATGGCCTTTCCCACCCACTTACTGCCCCTCCTCGCCCAAAACACATCCTCATATGAGCTCTTTAAACTCGCTTTATCAAGCCTTGTCATCAAACGTTGTGCCTAAAGTGCCTGCAAGTGTTTTTTCAAAGCAGTCTTCTAAAAGTTAATGACTTAACAGGACCTGTGGCACAGGTGCAACAAAAATATCCTTACCATGTCTGCCTTCAGCCACTCCAATTGTAAGCACTATGCATGTATTTCACTAAAGTCCTGTTAAAAACACGCACTGGCAAAGGCAACAGTTTTTGCTTGTCTTTAAATATTGGCCATTTGCCAGGCACTGCTATTACATGCCCAGGAACTCGCACCATTTTGAAGCTTCTACTATCCATAGCCAGTTAATACCACTTCTGCTGTGCCTGGCAAATCCCTTTACCAATGCTACACAAAAGTAAAATGTGTTGGCATTGTCAATTCTTGTTGACGTTAGCATTATAGACCACAGAAGCAGTCGTTATAGTAGGATAATGTCCTGCATTGAGTCATGGTGCTGAGTGAAAAGTAAGGGACATAGTTGTTAAGGGCAATTATCAATTGAAAAATCATTTCTTAATGCTTTGAAATCTGCAGGCTTTTACTTAAAAGATGCTTTTGTGGCTGTATATTTGAAATTCGAATCTAGATGTTGTTCTGATTCTGCAGGCAGTACTTAAAATATGTTTTTGTTGCTGTATATTTGAAATTCGAATCTAGATGTCATTCTGATTCTGCAGGCTTTAAGTTAAAGTGGTATGCTGTCTGTATTCCTGGATATAGAATCCTGCTGCTCAAAATCCCCTGGCTGTGCCAAATGCTAAGCTGGTTTAATACCTGTTGTCTTGCTTAAAAACAGACATTTGTCATGCATGTGTGAATTTCAAATCTGGCTGTATGGAATTATCTGTTCCCCGTGCTGAATTTCTGCATTTTCCTTGCTGTTTTGGATCTCCAAATCTGGGTATTTTAAAACGTGCTGTCCTTGTTCGAATCTTGTTTAAAGTACCTGCTTCACCTGTGCCGGCGTGGCTGCTAGACCGCCTGGAGAGTTCTTTTTTGCACTCTGCAGCTCTCTGTCTCCCACCCCTGGGCATCCTTCTGCACCCCCCATGGTGCTCTCCATCTCCCCTATCTATTCTAACTGTTATTCTATTACCTATCCTCCCTCTCATTGAAAGCCTGGAAGGAAAAGGTTTAAGAAGGGCCTCCTGGTCTCTAACCCAGGTCTGCCCATTGCCAACACCTAAGTCAATGCTTTCTCCAGGCAGAATATTACTGACATTCTCTTTGTTGTTCCCTCTCTGGACCTATGGACTCCCCGTATGGTTTCTGTCCTCTCCCCTTTCTCTTGCTCACCCATTAATGGTGGAACCAGAGAGGAAATGCTCTTGGCCCACTTTACATCATCCAGGTACATCATCAATGTCTACTTGAATAGTACTATCATTGCCAAGGGCTCTCAGACCAACTTCATCCTTCTTGACAGGCATTTTCCGTCTCTCATTAACTTCCTCCCTTCTCCTACCACTCCTCTGTCTTCCACCCCCTTCCACCTCACCCCTTATGGAGGTGCTACCTCGTCCTTGTGCCCCTCCTCAGAAAACCTTTAAAGGTGGCAACCAGCTTCACTTAGCTACCCTCAATTCTCACTCTACTGTCAAACACTCCTCTGACATCTGTCACCTCCTTGAAGACTTCGACCTTGACATCCTCACGCTCACCAAGACTTGGATCAATGCCAGCTCTGTCACTGCTTTTGACACTCTTCTTCCTGAGAGAAACACAAGATTCTCTCCAAGTCCAGGCCTAACCAGACTGGAGGGGGAATGGCCCTTGTCTTCCCTGAATGGATCCCTGCCTCCATCATACCCATTCAATCCAATAATGTCTTGTCTTCAAGCTTTGCATCTCTCCTACTCTGTCGATCACTCTGGCTGATATCTACAGGACTCCTGGGCTGGTCTCCCTCTTCCTATTGGAGTGGGCCAACCTCACCTCTTCTATCCCGACTTCTACCTCTAAGCTTCTCCTCCTCTGAGACTTCAATATTCATCTTAACTCTCCTGATGTGGCTTTACCCTTCCGCAACCTCTGTGACTCTTTCTCCCTCACCATTCTTCCTTCTGGTCTGACTCACTCAGCTGGACACACTCTGGATGTGCTGATCTCAGCTGACCTCTCTCTCTCTCAGTTCACCTCACTATTTGTCTGATCAAACTCTCCTCTCCTCTAATCCGGAGCTCCTGGTCTCCCCGGCTTAGCCTCTCCCCGCACTGCGAGCATCCTTCCCTGTCATCCGACCGATGAAGCAAGTGTCAGTAGCCACCTTTGCTGTCTCTTTTATTCCCCCCTCTACCCCTGCTATTGACTCTCACTCTGACTAAGTTCTTGCTAACCTTCCACTCACCATCTCCAACACCCTGCCATGAGGATTCGCTTGAAGCTGCCTCAGAGTGCAACAGTTGGTATAATTCTGACCTAGCCTCCCTGAAAAGCAAGTGTAGAGTTGAAGAACAGAAGTGGTTGGATTCTCGCAAGAAGCAGGCCCTTATTCAAGCCAGAATCACTGAGGCCACCAAGAACATGGCTGAACTTTTCAAAATCTGTAAGGAACTTGCCAATACGACTTCAGTCTCTACTTCTCTGATTCCTTCCCAGGCCCTCTCTACAGCTTTGGCTTCCCACTTCCCAAGCAAAACTCAGGACATCTTGTCCTCCCTCTCCTCTACTCCCCTCCCTCCTCAACCTGCACTTAGGCCTCCCTTGGCCCCTACTCTCCTCTTCCTCACCCATAGCACCAGATGAGGTCACCAAGACTGTTTGCTCTAAGAAAGTCTCCTCCAAAGAGGTGCTTCCCTGCTCCTCTAGAAGTATCAAGGACAATATTGCTGCCATCGCTCCCTCTTTGGCTGAGTTCTGCAATCACTTTTTTGCCACTGGCTCCTTCCCATTATCTCTCAAGCACTCCCTTGTGCAACCCCTTCTAAAAAAATGCCACCTGCGGACCCTTCCTACCTGCTTAACTGCTGCCCTCTAAGTATAATTGTAATTGTTCATTTATAACATGCTTAATACCAGAGATTGGTTTATAAGTGTGGGATTGAGGTTCAAATCTGTGTTGCGCTGCGTTGTCTTGCTTCCAAGAGAAACGTGTTGCCCCTGAGCTATCCCACTTCACTGCCTCCTTCTTGGGCAAACCTTTGGCGAATTTGGTCATCTCCCAATTAATCCACCACACTAAATCTGTTGGCGGTCTCCACGAGCACCAGTCTGGCTTCAGAGCAGCCGGATGGACGGAAACTGCTCTCCTGAACACCCGTGAAGACTTGCTCTCAAACCTTGACTCCAACTCTCCTTCTGTTCTCATGCTCCTTGATCTGTCCTCTGCCTTTGACACCATCAATCATACCACCCTCTTAAATGGACTCTGTGATACTCGGGGCATCAGGGTCTGGGTACTGCTTGGTTGACCTCTTTGCTTTCGATTCAGCCCTCTCAGGTTCAAATGGGCCCTTTTATCCCCTTTACCTCACTCTATACTTGTGTCAAAACTGGGTTTCACAGGAGTAGGTAATTTCACATCTAATTCCCCTCCTCCTCACCTGAGTCGTCAGAAGAAGATTTGTGTCTTCGCCCCTTTCTTCTCATAGTTTTTCTTTTTTGAGTAGAGGTATGGTCGTCCTCGGTTAGAAGCCACTCTGCCACCCTGATGGAACAGGGAAGCAAAGGACCCCTCTCCGAAGGCGCCAAAGAGAGGAAAAAAGCAATGCTAAAAAAAAATCTCTTAAATTGGTGTAGAATTAGTCTTTGAGGCGAGCTGATTGATGGTAGCAAAAGGGATCCAAAGTCAGATGAAATTGAAGAAGATCTGGAACGCTTGTCCAGCTAAAAGATGAAGTTAGATGAATTCTCCGGTAAAGTGTCCCATGTAACACAGCTTCCTTCAATAAAGGGGAACAGCCCAGAAGTTGGAGGTAAACACAGTCCAGCAAGCGTTAAACTGAACAAAAAGGAAGGGAGGAGTTACCGCTAGCAACAGACAGAAAGAAGTAATACTGGAACAGAAAAAGAAAGGTAAGTAGAGCGAGAGGAGAATAATAAAAGGCGGGAAGAATGGTAACGGTGGGAGGTTTCACTTGCAGGTCGGAGGCCACAGAGAAAAGGAAAGGGAGAAATCACAGGAGCAGAAGAGATAGGAGTGAAGGAGACCGTAAGAAAAGGAGCAACAGATGAAGCCGTCGGAAGAGTAGCGGAGAGGAGCAGCAGAGGACAGGGAAAAAGGCAGGCAAGGTAAGGAAAAATACTGCCAAAAGGCAGAAAGCAGCGGAAAACACGGAAAGTCACAGCGCGAGTACCCGGAGCAAAAGCGATGGATTGCAACGCGCTGAAGCACAACAAAGGGCGTGGTTACATACGGAACCACAGCAGAGGAGAGAAAATGCTAGAGCGTTAAAACAGGAAGTAACAGAAGGAAGATGGAACACTCTAATGACGACGTAGTCGCCAATTGCTCCATAGACGCCAAGGCGACAGGCGCGAGGGGCGCATGACAACTTGTGGCGTCCGTCAGGGCTCGATCCTCTCGCTGTAGCTTTTTAACATTTACCTTGCCCCTCTTGCCCACCTTACCACCTCCTTCTCTCCTCGCCTCAAGTGTTACGTAGATGACACTCAGCTCTCCTTTAAGCTTCCCTCCTCTACCCCCTTTCTCTTGTTGCACCTTGAAACACCATTTGCTGTATAGGCTCATTACAACTACCCAATAAATAAATAAATAAAACCCATGTGATCCTCAGCACATCTAGTGTTAATGTGTGAACAAATACTCTCTTTTTATTACAATTATTAACAATTGTCTAAATAATCGACCATTCACCAATCTTCATGGCCCTAAACCTGTGACTATGCCTTTTGTTTATCGAATTTACATATAATGACTTTCTTTTTTTTCTTTTTTCAATCATAACACTCAAATTCATATATAAAAATGCAGTCTGTTAAACATCGCAAGCATTAATAAAAAAAGAAAACAAGAATAAAATATTCAATAAATGTTTAACCCTTCTTGATTATTAATTTCAAAATGAGCAAAAATAGTCCATGCAATCAATAAATGCCAAGAAGAGAAATGGTAATAAACCTCGAAATATAGGAATACATTTCAATACATTTCCAAACCTCAGAATACATTTCATTAAATATGCATATATCAGTGGCATAGGTTAAGGAAATGAAAAAAATAGTCAAGAAATGTCTGAACTGAGAACTTCTTCAGATCGGTGGCGGCATATCTGCCACAAGGCCCAATGCTGGTACCTGCAATTTTGAAAAATCTACCTGTTCGCCAGATAGGCTTGTGTCCATGCCTCGAATGTTCTTACAACTTGGATGTAGGTTTCCTTTCCCTACATCTGTGTTCCTCCTCTACACTCGTCAGATTCTCACCATTTTCTCCCCACATTTCTGGTCCGGCGGACTAAAGTCCCATGGACTCCTCCACGGGTCTCCTCCATTGACGCTCAGCTCCAAAGCCTTTGATGAAGCAAAAAATGTAGCCATCTAAATTGGAATAGAAACAAACATGTTAAGTGCCAAGTAAAATACGTTTTTTATTGCCATTATTACACTTCCCTTCAGAACCTGGAAAAACAATGCATGCATTATACAACAAACAAACATAAAATCTACCACCCCATTTCACTTGTCCCCACCTGGAAACAAAAATATGTGTTAACAGCAGATAGATATACAACACTTACAATCACAGCTCCCTACACCACCACCTGAAAACAAACGTATGGATAAAACATAATAAAAAAAAACAATTCAATCACATCCCCCCTTTGCTCCAACTATTTGGAAACCTAAATGTATACTACATATCATTACTCTAGAAATACAATATTACAAGCCTACACTTTTTATTTATTACTCTACTTTCTTCCTTTATTTACACACCTACTGACCTGTTTTATCATCCTTTTACAATGTATATTCCTAATTCCATGCACATCTACTTTACTGCTATGATGGATCCGAACTACATTTTTATTTATTTATTTACCCACTTTGGTTTTAGTGTAACAGATATACCTTTCATTCACTACTGGTTTCTCCAGCTTGTTCCAGCCTTTTAACATCATGTTTTGGGTGGAATCGATTGTTTTGGTTCACATGAACAAATTGTTCCACAGCCAGAATTCCTTCCTTCACCATGATCCAGTAGACAACAGGTGAAACATTGACTATAATTGTGTACGGACCACGCCAGTATGCCAGAAATGTGGAATTCTTGTGTTTGCCTTTTGCGCAATTGAACTTTAATAATTGATCACCTACTTCATATTCCCTCACCGATGTTTTCTTACCATAATATGATTTTGCATTCTCTGCTGCTCTTTTCAAATTCTGCGGTGCAAATGCAAACGCATGCTGCAAGTGCTTTCTCAAATTGTCCACATATTGATGAATAGTGGATGTATTCACTACGACTTGTTCATTAGTCCTGTAAAATAAATTTTGTGGCAAAACCATTTTTCTGCCTGTCATAATTTCATGTGGGCTGAGGCTTGTGGATTGTGATGGTGTTGACTTAATAGCCATTAGTACCAGAGGGCACGTAAATCCCAGCTGGACCCTGTTTCAGCTACAAACCTTTTCAAAATGTCAATGATTGATCTATTGCAATGTTCCAACACCACCAGAAGAAGATGGCTGATGGGAAATATGCAGTTTCCTTTTCAATCCTAAAATGTGCCACATCTTAGTCATCACTGCACTAGTAAAATGACTTCCACGCTCTGATTCTATTCTTAGAGGGAAACCAAACCTAGAGAAAATATGAGTCACTCTTAAGGTTGCCACTGTTTGCGCACTGCAGTCAGGTGCTGGAATGCACTCCAACCATTTGGACATTAGACAGGTGACTGTCAGCATATATCTGTTTCCCCTGTGCTGATCTTTGGACTGGGTCATTGAAGTCTATTTGCAAATCTGACCAAGCTATTGGCAGACCTCTTTTCATTAATAGTGCCCTGTGTGTTACAGAGCAAGGTGGTTGAAATTGTGCACACACCAAACATCCGTGGGTATACAACTGTACATCTTGGGACATATGTGGCCAATAAGCATATTATTTCAAAATGTCCAATGTTTTTCAGGGACACGCAGTTATGGTATCATGAGCATGATGTAGCATCAACCACCAAAATGACAAAGGTACCACCCACTGTATTTGGCCTGATACAGACTCCTGAACCATCACTCCAATTTTTAATCAATTTCTTTAACAATACCCTCAATTCCCCTCTCCGTTTACAGTCCTCCTCTGTCAGAGTCTTTGCTCTGCATTTAACACATGGTTGCAGACAAACCTTTTTGTGCTTTGACCAAGGGGTATAAAAACTCCATTGTGCCACAGGCTGATCATCTGTCCCCTAGGATTTGGAATGTGTCATCACATCCAAATGGATTTCACCAAGTAGGTGCTCAATAGGGAATAATTCCCCCATCACTGCACCGATCTTGGCTAACCGATCTGCCTTGGCATTCGTCTCTTTGTCTTCCACTGGTGTTTTTAGATAGCCTAATATTTTTCTCCTGTGAATGATCAAGCCATTCCCTGACACAAGCTTATCTGTAGCTTGACTCATGTTACCATGCTTGGGTGGCTTCTTGCTATATGTGACCATTTACGGCATACTCAGGATCAGTAACTATAACTATTTCTTTGAATTTATTTTCTACTGCTGTGGATATTGCCTTATAGATGGCAGCCAATTCTGCAGTTTGACTGCTTTTGGAACCCAAGCTCATGCTCACTGTAACCTGCACATTCCCTATTCGTGCCACCAATTATTTTTCTGAATGACCCCCCACGTGGTATGCACATCCATCTACAGACACGGTTGGGAGATTCCTACATGTCTCTACATTTAAGGCCTTGTGTGGAGATTATTCAAATTCAGTCAGAATTGTTTCTAACTCTGTGTCATCAGAGGCACAGACAGCTGCACAATCATGTAAGTCTGCCGGCCCTTGAGCAACTGGGCACTTTTTATTCTGGCCACATCTCACTTCCGCTAGGAATCCCTGCAATGCTGATGTTCATGATGTGATGTGATTCATGACTGAGCTAGGTTCCCTGATCTGATTCTTTTACTCTGCAAAATTGCAGAGGCTGATGATTTGTTTCAATAATTACCCACTCCCCCTGAATATTCCCACACATTGGTCAATAGTGCCTTTTCACATTTGCTACATTTTGTTCCTACCTGGGACAAAGCTGTGCTGATTTATGCATGGTTTTGTTATTTGCATCATGTTTATGATATAAGAATACTGACATCTGTGAACTCTATCTCTATAAAGATATCATGGTTATTTTTCAGTTAAGCTAAACATGGAGCTTTTATCAGACAATTCTTCAACTTGGCTATGGCCTCACATTGCTCCTTTCCCCAATTACAGGGTACTCCCAGCGAGAGTACTTTAGTCAATAGACGACTAATTTCTGCATAATTTTCCACACATGTCTTGTTGTAACTTGTCATCCCTAACAAACTCTTCAAACCTTTCAGATTGGTGGGTTATTTTACGTTCTGAATCACTTTAACCTTTTTCTTTTGTCGGTTTTAACCCAGTCTCTGTTACTTCGTGTCCCAGGAAGTTTTTCCTTTTTCTACACCACTGTTCTTTCTGTTATGACCACCGTGTCTTATTTCATTGAAGTGACTTTTTATGTCTTAATTCTTGATCAGGACATCAACCCCATTGATCACAGTTCCCCTCTCGGCTGCATCTGGGATTTCTTTGCTCAGACATATCTCACATTCACTCCCACTATTGGTATACCCAAAGGGGGTACAGTTTCATGCATACTCTAGTTGGTTAAATGAAAAGGCAAATAGGTTTTGAATGTCTTCAACTAGTGGCACACACCAAAACCCTGCTGTAAGATCCAAAGTGGTAACTACCCCTGACCATTGAATCTGTGCAAGGCCCTGATCAATAAATGGAAGCGCCACCTTGACACAGGTACCCACTTGTTTAATTCTCTCAAGTCTGCACACAAGTCCCATCGACCATTGGGCTTTAGCACACCTAATATGGGTATATTTGAAGTACTGTGGATAGGTCTGATTCCTCTGTATTCTAACTGTTTAGGTTTTTCTGGTAGGGATTTCAGACAGGCCAAGGGTAGCCCATATCATCGCTCAATTACAGGCTGCCTACCATATCCCTCTGGCAATGTCACAGCACGCAGATCAGTAAGCCTGCAATCATAAGTGTCTTTGGCAAATGCCTCTTTGAACACCATGAATATTTTCCTCAACTGATTTCTTTCTTCTTTATTTGTGCAAACATCTGCAGCTTGAATTCGTTCCTCTACTATTTTAGAAAATTCTGGCAAATCCTCTAAAGGAGGGACTTCTCTGCTTTCGTTTAGTTGTGTGGCAGTGTCTCTTTGGAAAGACGCCGCCCTCAAATATCTTGGCACATCAGCTTCCATTTCAATTTGCTGTCTTTCCATTTGCTGTTTTTCTTTTTCATATTCACCCTCCTTAAATAGGGTGCAATTATCTTGATGACAACAAGCCACATCATTTGATTCATAAGGGTATACAGATGGAATTCTGAAAACAAAAGACCTTTGGTTTAGAATCTAAGGACTAAGGTAATTCATTCTGTGAAGTGATAAAGCTACAGGGATTGTTCTGATAACTGTGTTATTTAGATTAGCAGTCTGGTGTGATTCCTGCACTGTCATCCCTAATGCTGTGCATTTTTTGAAATGAATGTCTTGGCACTTCGTGCTATTCACCACTATTCGAATGGGGCGTCCCCAATCTCTACTAATGTTGTGTATTCACATTCTAGCCCCTGCTGTCTCGTGGATTCATTGAGATACACTAATGCATCATGCCCTTTCATCTGTTGTCCCTTTCTGTACTTTAATGCTATTGCAAATTGCCTTGTGAAAGCAGGAATAATAGCACCCTTCTTCAATTGAAGCTCAATTGCATATGGTATGATTTGAGCACAATGATAAGCTTGTCTTCTGTTCTCAAAAGCGGGTGCTGCTCCACCCAATCTAGAACAAACCTTTGATTCAAGAAATCGAAAATCATACACATTCTGTGCATGATGCCAATTCCTAGATATAATTTAGTTGTGCAAAAAAGGTAGCAGGCGCTCCTCTCTCGAAAGAACACGGCATGATAACCTTTTCAGTGGTTATTAACCACTTTGAGAGTCTGCAGCCATCTGCTTTTTGCTCACCGTACCTTTGACAGATGGGAAATAACCATTTGCATGTCAGTCTTTGTTCCGCTCACGTGGGCAGCCCAGCACCGAAATGATATGGCAATTACCTTCTGAACAAGAGTACCAACAGCAACCCCATACATGTGTTTCAGCCTTGTTGGGCCTCATCAGTGAGGTGGAGCTGTTTTTTTAAAACAATTTATATTATTTTAACACCACAAACAACCAAATAACAAAACAATAAACAATTTTCACAATGCGACAATAGCATGACTCCCATCTTACCCAGAGTCCCTCCCATCCCCTCCCGAGCTTACACAATATCACCAGTGTGACATCTACTCTGAGGGTATATTTTATGCTTCGCCTGTCGAAGAGTCGTTCTCTCCTGCTCAGCCTGAGCTGGTTCAAACAACGTTGCCACTAAATGCCTCCAGGCCATCAATTTCTCTCCCGGGTCATCGCCCCCTGTTGGCTGCCTCACCCCACACCACCGTCTCACGTTCCACCCATTTTTGAAGGCTGTGCCACCACACTTCTACCTTCAGCCGTCTGCTGGCTTTCCAACTCATGGCAATCCTGCACTTAGCAAGTATGTAGGCCAGATCCTTGAGCTTGCATACATGTTTCAACTTGCGCGGTCTGGAAAACCCACCTATCATGCACGCCCATACAGATTCTGTTTCTAGTTTAATATCTTTCTCTAACAGGCAATGTGCCACCTCCCGCCAAAACCTTCCTATTTCAGGGCAACCCCAGAACATGTGCATCATTCCTGCATTTACTTCTCCGCATTTAGGACATGTCTGTATTCCTGCATCCTTGAATCGCGCAATCCTCTGTGGGGTCATATACGCCCTATGGATAATATACAACTGGATTTGCTGCAACCTTGCATTTCTAGATACTTTTTTATAATATCTTTGGGCTCTCACCCATAAACATTCACTCATAGGTTCCCTGGCTTCCTCCTTCCAGTCCCTTCTTAGCTGGAGCACCTCTTTACCAACCTGAGACATGAGCCGCTCCTAAATTCGGGAGATCTCATGTACCCCGTCCTACACATCATAGATTGTTTCAATGACCGTGTCGGGCTCACCCTCCAACACTATGTCCGCCCACATATGTTTGACCATCCATACCAACCTGGTGTACGTGATGTATTGTCCACGCTGCAGCCCAGTGTTCAACATAAGCTTGTCAAATTCCATCACCTTCCCTTCTTGCCACATATCCCCTACCGTTGCCACACCATTTGGTTCCCAGTGCCTGCAGATTGTCTTTCGTAGTTGTTCATCTACTCCTTTTAATGTCACGCCAGTACCTGTGGGGAGTACGGGGCTGGGTACTCAATGGCCCGGCACGCACACTGCCATATCTTCCCTCCCAGACCCAACATCCTCAAACATTCTTTCTGTTGTGCTTTTGGCAACCAAATAAATTCTTTCTGAAAGAGCGGGGCGCATTCTGACTTTAGTAGTCTAGATTCTGTTGTTTGGTCGTCCGAACGCCACTTTGCGACATATTGCAGTTGCCTGGCCAAGTAATAAGTCTCAAAGATTGGTAACCTGATGCCCCTCCTATCGGATTGTTTTCTGTAGTTTTCACAGAGCTATCCTATTTCTAGTGTTGTGACATATAAATCCTCTAGACAGACTGTGGAGCTTGTTGAAGAATCGCTTGGGTATCATGTGTGGTATGTTCCCGAAGAAGTGCAACAACCTAGGCAACACCACCATTTTTAGTAATGCCACTTTCCCCATCATGGTCAAGGGAGCTTGGCCCAAAATTGCATACTGTGTTAGATATAAGCCACCGCCCTGTCCGTTTTGTGTTTATGTTCAACCTCCAGTGTGTGATAAATATCATTGCCAGGTATCAAGAGGTCTCTATCGCCCATTGTATTTGGAGTGTCGATAGCTCCTCCCGCAGCACACCTTTGGACCTGCCCAGGGGGAACATACAAGACTTCATTAGCTTCACTGTTATTCTTGAAAACGATGCATACCTATCTATCACTTCCAATATGTATGCTAGGTTTTCTTCAGGGTATCTCAGGTAAAACAACATGTCATCAGCATGCATCGAGATAAGATGTAGCCCCCCCACCCTTAGTAGGGATCCCCACTTCCCCATACTGTTGCCTCAGGTATATCGCCAGAGGTTCTAACGCCAGGATAAACATCATCAGGGACCATGGGCATCTTTGTCTGGTGCCACTACCAAGTTGCCAACGCTTAGAGATGATCATGCCCGTCTTGACCCGAGTGAGTGGTGCACTATATAACAGATGCACCCCCCTCAAATAAATTGGTCCGATCCCGTAGCTTCTTAGAGCTGCCATCAACCAAGGCCATTTGACAGAGTCAAAGGCCTTCACTGCATATAATGATATTATCGCCACATCTTGTCAGTCCTCCCACGTTTGTTCTATGATATGATGCAGCCTCCAGAGGTTATCAGAAATATTCCTGTGTGGGACATACCCCGTCTGATCAGGATTTACAAGTTTATCATTGACCGGTCTCGTGCTTGCCAGCACTGCAGTTAATATTTTGCTATCTTGGTTCAGCAAGGACAGTGGCCTGTACGACCGGCATTCCATGCTGGGCTTGTTAGGTTTAAGGAGCGGATAATAATCACCTCCCTCAGGGATTCTGGCAAAACTCCTCTTTCTAGTGCTTCTTTCAACATTGCTAGCATCGGGGAGAGCAGTTCCGCCTGTATGTTTTATAGAATTTGCTAGGGAGTCCGTCTGCCCAAGGGGCCTTTCTAGTGGGTAAGAGCTTGATTACCGCCTCTAGTTCTTCTAGGGTGATCGGGACCTCCAAGTTCTCCCTCTCCAGTGTCCGCATGCAGTTGCTGATAGAACTCTGTAAAGCCAACGTTCACTTCTATTTGAGTGTCTAGGGTATGTTCATTTTCGCCTCTAATTGCTCTAATCGGTTGCTTAGGCATCTCACATTTGTACAACCAGGCTAGTAGCCTGCCCGGCTTGTCTCCCCCCGCAAGCTGTCTTTCTATGTACGTTTTGTGATTTAAATTACAGATTCTTCCCCATAGTCCTTCACAATCTTGTTTTAATCTGCTAATACTCTTAATATCTTCCGCAGAGTGCTCCGTATTAAGCATGATTCCTTCCAGTTTCTCTTCCACTGCGTGTAACTCTTTAGTGATCTCATCCTGTAGCCCGTTGGATTTAGATATTGCTGCTCCCCTCACAACCACCTTAAAAGTCTGCCATAGTGTGCCAGCTGATTCCACACTTCCTGTGTTTAGTTCGAAGTATACTGCTATCTCTTTTCTCATGTCTTCCCTGAACCCTATATCTTTCAAAGCCTCCGCCCTCAGTTTCCATGTCGGAAATTTGTGCTCTGGGTGGTGAGTACCACCACTCCACAATCAGTGGCGAATGGTTCGATAAGACTCTCGCCTTATATTCTGAACCCATTATCTATCCTGTCAAGTCCGATGTAGTATATATGTAGTCTAGTTGTGTGTGCAGGTTCTGTGGTGCTGCGTAGTGCGAGTACATCATTATTTTATTACGCTTCAAGTAACTATTGAGTCCGCTGACATTCCAGGTGACTATTTTCTGGCCTCCCATCCTATCCATATCCTGTTCCTCCCTTCACCCCCTTTGTCTTCTGCTCCATGTGTGGTGGCTGCGTGTGTAAACTGGATCCATTACAAAACACGCCCCCCAACCAGCCCTGCCCAAACTTCCCAAACCCCACAACTCCCACCCTTCCCCTTCCTCCCCCCAATCCCAATTGGTGCCCAGCTCCATCCCTGGCCCCAACTAACATTATCACACCCAACACCCTAACTCCCTGAGCCACCCTCAACCCACAACTCTCAAGCCATCCCCAACTCAAACTCCCTTACCGCCAGCTCCCGGCCCTCCCTCCCCAGCCCAAACTGATGTCCAGCTCCATCCATGGATACCAGGCTACCCCGCATCTAGCCCCTTTCTCGGCTGTTGCCAGTACTCGGGGCACAGCTGGGGGTATCACCCTGCTGGCGATTCAACTACTGAAACTACTGGGGAAAGTTTGTGTTCCTACTGTGTTTCCCATATTGATGCCATAGTATGCCGCACATTCCCAGCACATGTCTGACGTTGCTCACATATATATATCCCAGTCCAACAAGTCCACATGATGAGTGTGCCAAATTATTAATAGCTACACCCCGCTGACATGCCCCATCCACCTCCTCTACTCATCACTACTGCATTAACACCTAATCTTAGCAATCAGTAGTATGGCACTGGTTCACTTATCCTGTCCACCCCGCTCCTGTTCATCCGCATCCTCTGGACAGCCTTGGGCGTCCAACCAGCTCGACACTTTCTCTGGCGCTTCAAAGAAGTGTGCCCTGCAGTTGTGTAGAACTTTAAGCTTTGCAGGATACAAAAGCATGTATTTGAAACCAGCTGCCCTCAGTCGCCTCTTCACTGCCACGTAGCTGAAACATTGTCTCTGCACCAACATGGTGTAATCCGGGTACGCGGTGACAGTTGCTGATGATCAGATTATCGTTCCGCCTTTACGTAAATACTCCAGGATCTTCTCTCTATCCCAGTAGTTCAAAATGTTGGCAATAATTGCGCGGAAAGAGCCCCAGGATGAGGCTTTCTCGTCCGGGCTCTATGCGCCTGCTCCTCCGCAAACCCTTGGGAGCGCTTGCCGACCCCTATTTCCTGGATCAGCATATTCTCCATGTACTCTGTAGGATCTGAGCCTTCTTCCCCTTCAGGCAGCCCCACTACATGGATGTTGTAGGGTCTCGCTCGCCCTTCCGCCTCCTCTGCTCGGTTTTCCAGGTGGTGCACCTGTTGTTTCAGTATGTGAACCTCCTTGGCATTGGCAGTGCTAACATCTGTATTAGTCTTCACAGTGCCTTCAAGGCTACTCGTGCGTTCCACCAGGGCACTCACGTCCTGTCTCAGGAGGTTGACATCCACGCCTACTGCATCGATCTTGGATTCAAGTGCTGCCTTCAGATCCGCTATCGCTGTCCCCCAGGAGGATCTCAGCTAAGTTATGGTGTCCAGGATTAGGTGATCGTCCCGCGGCGAGGCCGTCTTTTCCTGTGTGTTAACTTTAGCCTGTGTGAGCATGTTTGGGGATTGCAGTGGTTTGGTAAAGATGTTCATTGTTGGTTGTTTACCTTTAACTTTGCCACTCTTAAGCGCCATTGCACATAGTCACGTGGCACTAATACAGTACAAATCTTTATGTTGGACCACTGCCCACACACTGTGAGTGTGTGGTGATCTCAATGGTACAGTCTTTAGCTCCATCTCACTGAGGATGCCCAACAAGGCTGAAACATGTATATGGGGTTGCTGTTGGTACTCTTGTTCAGAGGAGAATGGCCTAGCATTTCGGTGCTGGACTGCCCCTGGGCAGGAGAAAGACTGATATGCTGGGATATTTCTTCTCTGTGAAAGGGACAGTGAGCTAAAGACTTGGTTGACACTCTCCCAGGGGCCATCCACCCAAGAACAGGTCAATGGGCTGTGTTCGTGCTTGTAATGAGACTCCCAGAACCCCCGTTGTTTTGCATATTAAGTAACTTTGGGTCTCACCCTAAATTACCAGGGGAATCCAGACGTGGACCTCTTGCTCACTGTTCTGAGAGAGGCACAGCTCCGCCTCACTGATGATGCCCAACAAGGCTGAAACACGTGTATGGGGTTGCTGTTGGTACTCTTGATCAGAGGAGAATTGCCTAGCATTTCGGTGCTGGACTGCTCCTGGGCAGGACAAAGACTGATATGCAGGGATATTTCTTCTCTGTGAAAGGGACAGTGAGCTAAAGACTTGGTTGAGACTCTCCCAGGAGCCATCCACCCAAGAACAGGTCAATGGTCTGTGTTGGTGCTGGTAGAGAGACTCCCAGAACATCCTTTGTTTTGCATAATTTAGTTGTGGTTTCACTTACAATCCATACATTGTGATGAATGCCTTTGGACCCTATTGTGATTCTCAACATGCACCTTCCCACAATTATTTGCCCCAAATCAGGGCCATCTAGACCAAAAATGGGTTTATTTTTTATTTTAAAACTTGGTATCTCTTCTCTGTCAAGCATTTGTTTAAACACATTTTCATGAATGAAACTACTTTCCTGCTCTAGAGCCAACACTGCTTCAATCATTTCATTTCTGGATGCTAATTCACATGCAAGAAATCCAAGCTTGACCTTATTTCGTGTGTAGTTCTGCAATTGTTGAAATATATTTTTTCTGATCTGACTCTGAAGCAATATTTTGTTTACAGTTTTCCTCACTTTGATAAAAACGCAATGGGCCTCATCACAAGTTTGGCGGTAGCCCTTAAATGCGGCAGTAACACTGTTACTGCCGAATTTAAGTGTCTGCCAAAACATGAGTCTGGCAGCATTTACCCCCAGCTCGAAGCTGGGGGTAAATGTGCCGGCGCCGAAAATTCCCTATTGGGTCCAATGGACCAAGTGGGAAATGGGGAATTACAGTTACCGCCCAAACGGGATCAGGCGGTAATACCACCGGAGGGTTGTGTGGTAATGCAAATACAGTTGGGCAGTATCCCAGTTGGGATACCGCCCAACTTGTGATGAGGCCCAATGTGTTTTCATCTATCTGTGTTTGCCCGCTTTTCTTGGGGTCCAAGTAGATTTCTAAAGATTGCTTGTCTCTATACATTTTACCCTGGCAAATGCGAATGACAGTGACGCTAGGTACACAACCATTCTGAAGATATACTTCCAGTGAGCTCTCTGTTCTAGCAATGGTGTGGCATTCTTTTTCACTGCTACCCTGGAACATTACATTTTTAAGTTTAATGCCACAAAATCCCATTTACTGCATCAATGAGGAGTGAAAATCTCTTAAGGCAATTTGTTCCGAACAGGAATGCTGTCTCTTCAATGGGTGTGACCACCACCTCTTGTTTCATTCTATGCTTCCCTACCTTGATGTCAACTTCAGTGACACCTTCCACTGGCATTTCTACTCCATTCAAAAAATGCATGGGGCCTCAGTCTGTCTCAACTTCAGCATGTTTTGTGGTGATCTCCCTTCATTTACGTTGTCCAATAATGTCCTTGACATCACGGTTGCCTACACACCTTTGTCAGTCATTGCAAATGTATTACACCTCTCTTCATTAGTAATAGGGGCATAATACATGTCCTCACATTATGCAAAGGAAGTTTGAATTGTTGCTGATCGCTGGGCTTATTTTCTTTTGGCTTGTCTGGCTTCTTGCTAGACAAAGGGATATATGTATTGACAATTTACCCCCTTTTTGACCATCTCCTTTTCAATGTCTTTGTTTTTTAGTTTTCTGTTCTGAGCATTCATCTGGATCCTTGACACTGACTTCCCCCCTTCTATCTCGGGACCACCAATGTTCTGCTCCATTCCTCTTTTGCTTTTTCCCCATTACCTGGATTTCTTTCACTTACCTCCACTCTGGGACCCAATTGTTCTGCATTTTCATTAGCATTGTGTGGCAGAACATCAGTGCTGGTGTGTGGCACTTACCTATTCCTTGAACCGTGCCTGTTATTTCTGCCTCATGAAACATCTGTGGCTCAAAATATTCTTCAGGGAACTCATTTGCATCTGACCTTTGTACCATTTTAATTTCTGTGGGGACATAATCACTATTAGTATTGGCAGGCAATGCAATCTAATAATTTGCTTTTATAGTTTCACCTATCATTTCATTTGTTTCACATTGCACACCCTTTTTAAAATGTCTTTTGATTCTTTATTCTTTGAGTTCTTCCTTTGTATTTCTCTTTTGCTCTCTCTCATTTTCACACACGTGAATGGTTTGGCTGAACTCTAAATTAAACCACACTCCTTTTTTGTGTGTGTTTGTATTTCCTATGTCACCAATATTCCTCTGTTCCCTGGCTTTAAAGCGCTAAGCGAATCAGTCTGTTCATTCAATGGTAAATAATTGTCATTTGTTATTTCATTGTGCCTAAGTAGTCATTTGTTGCCACCCTGTGCAATGTCACTCTTATGACATTCAGCCCTCTCACTCAGCTGCTGCTTCTGTATTGCACACAGTTTTCCTATCTGCTCAGACAACATCTTCACCCGCACCTTCAAGCACTGGAATCTGTCCATATGCCTAAACTCATATTTCTGTGCTCTAGGCTGTTACTGGGTGAATTCACACTGATAACACCTGTTTTGGCTCATTTTATTCAACTAGTTTCTGTTTGTATTTCCCCTGAATTCCTGGGAAACAGGGGGGGGGTATGTGGTGGCCGTCCTCTGACCATGGTCAACCTGTGGGGAGGACTGAACATAATGGCAAGGGGCATAGGTCACATTCTGCCTCTCATTTGACTGAAATTGTTGCCTTTGTTGATTTTCATTTTCAGTGAACCTATCAACATACCTTGGTCTTGCCTGATTGCCATATACCATTGTGGCAGGATCAAACCTACTCTAGGCCCCCAATGCCTGGTATGGGCCGTTGTACATCTAATTCTGTGTGTTATTTAACCCTGACATATCATAGCGAAATCCCACTTTGGGTGAAGTACCAAGCTACAGTATGGGCTTCTGTCCCTGGCATCTATGGATTAGAACATAGGTGTTTGGGGTGGCGCCGCCTTCCCTTACATAGCCACACCCCTTTGGTTATGTAGTGTGTCATTCTTTGTTTGAGTTTGAGCTGTCTCCAATGGCATTTTCCCAGACTTTACTTTTATAATTTCTGGGATAGCTTCTTTAGCGTTTTGGGATCTGGGTTCTTTGTTTCTAACCTCATCTTCTCATGGGATATTATTTCATAGATGTTAGTTGTCTGTTCAAGAATTTACTCTAAGTTTTGATCCCTACCAAATTCACAGGTGAGTTGTGAAACTCTATTCCATTGCAATCCATAAAGAAACATGGTCTTGAACTCTGCTGAATGAATGTCACAGGCCACATCAAAACATGAGAATGTTCTTTATAGCTTTTGCTTTGGAACTCAGCTAATTGAGCCATCATGCTGTACGCTGCCTTCTTGGCATCTTGGATGGAGCGATATGGTGAAAATTGTTTCCTAATCTCTTGTTCAAAATCCTCCCAGGATAAATTCCTCTGTTTATACAAGCCTTGTATGAAGCTAGCAGATGCAGGGTCCATGGTGAGGTGGAATAATCTACCGTATTGGGTCCTAGGGATTCCAAGCACCTGAAAAAGCTCAGTCACACTCTCGATGTGTTCTTCTATGGATACACCTGAATCCTTTTTGAATGGTCTAATCAAAATCTTTATACTCTTCATTATTTTGAGTGCATTGTACGATACATCAACCCTCTTTCTTTGCTCTGGGTGAGCAGACTTGGCATCGAGTACTGGAGAGCAGCCAGCTCTTTCCGAGTGAACAGCAGCTGGCAAATTTCCCAGTCTGTGGCTGGATTTAGCCCCACTGAGGGAAACTCCCTGCTGCTTGCAGGGCAAGAACAGCTCTGTACTCCTGACACTCATGACAGCTGAATTGTGTTGCCTCATTTCCCTACCTGTTCCTGGAGGTATTGTGTTTCATTGGAGATTGCAGAGTTGTCTTTCCTTAGTTTGGCTATTACCTCATTCATTTCTGCAATTTGCATTTTAAAATGATTAACTATTTCCATCGTTTTATCATTCTCATCCATAAGCCTAAAAATATCATCATCCAATGCCTGTAATTCTTTAGAGGACTGACTACCACACTTTTGGGGTGCCTGTATTTTGCAATGTCTCTACCTTTTTGAACATCCTCCAAAACTATTTTTAAATGATCAATTTCTCCTTCACTCTCAGTAAAGTGTCTTTCTTTCTGTGTCAATTGTGCACTCACATCATCAGACGTGACCTGTAACTGCAGACAATGCTCGCCCTGTTTCGATTTCTCTTATAACTGTAACATTTCCTCATGCATAGCTGCAAGGTCTGTGTGCAAGCCTGCAATTATCTTATTGTGTTTTGCCCTCAGTTTAACTAACTTATGTAGATTAAACCAAGTCTTCACGTCAAGGCGAATTCGGCAGTCTGTTGGTTCTTTCCGGCTCCTTAATTAAAGAGTCTCAATATACAAGTTTGTAATACACTTCCATCAGTAAACAGCTCCTTGGGAACTTCCTAATCAATCTCAGAAATTATTAGTTCCCGCCAATTTGACAATGTGTCAGAAGATCATGCTGCCAGTGTGTACATCTTTTTCTCTGCATAAATGCAATGGTCCACAATCCAACTTCTGTCATGTTTGCATCATACTAATGTTCACACTATGCCACTTCAGTAAATGCCTTGCCACATCACAACTCCAGTACACTCACAATTACTTGTACAATAAAAATTCAAATGGAAGAGGAAGAGAGGAAAACAAAAACATTGGTTTTAAAGTGCACCCAGCACCATCACTATCCTAGGCACAATGTCACTGAAGTAAATTAAACAACAGAGGAAAACAATAAAGTGGAATTCAAAATGTACCAGCACAAGAAGGTATGACCCTGCTACAAAAGGCCACGCCTAGCAATTGTACATAATAAAAACTTGTAGATGTTTGTATGTCTCTAGGTCACTTCCACCACTGGCAAAAGCATGCATCTAAAACATGCTGAATTAGAATGCTTTTAAGTCCTTTTATTTGGGTCCTCTTTTCGGCTACAATTACCAGAACTAGTGCAGTGCCGGGCACACTAATTTTGGAAAATCCTTGTAAATCATGAAACATTCATATACAAGAAAATAAGTTAAAATGCAAACATGGATGTGTCTTTTGTAACAAGGAGAAAATGGAGTATGTCAGATTCTATCCTGACAGCTCTGCAATGCAAAGACACTCTGAAGCCCCCCTTTGTAACACCAAACCTCCCACAAGAGAAACTTGGCAGGCAAATATGAAGTTATCTGTGCAACTTTGAAATATTTTGGATACTTTCGGAAGCCTGCAAGTGACTAACCATGAATGGAAAACAAACCTTTATATTGTATTGCATGAAAAGTGCATGAGGTCTTTCTTTTTAGATATTTTTCTAATTCTGTTACATATGCTTACCAAAAGCTTATGGGTATCATGTGTGCATTGCTGAAAGTGAGACCCCTTTCACAGGTTCCATGTAATTTCATCGCAGGATGTTTGTTCTCTGGGTTTTTTACCACAGATTCTTTTACGAAAAAAATCATCAAATTTATTTATTTTTATTTTTTGGGGGTTCCCACCCAAGCTCCCCATCCCCTTTAATTTTTTATATATTCCTGAATACCCACACCCAATTTATATATTTTTCTAACCTCCCAACAAAATGAGATTAGTTTTTTCAGCAAAAAATGTGCGGTAAAAAACCCTGTGAAAAAACATCCCACGATGAAAGGATCTCCCTCTTGTACCTTTGTCTGTCAGCTGTCCTTTTTCCTGCTTTCCCCTCCTCTTTCTTTTAAAGTCTTTTTCCTTTGCCCCGCTTTGCTTATACCTTCATCAAGAAAGTATATGATTTCACCACCCTTTGCCGTGAAGTAATCCATCAATCAAATACCTCCCCTACTATTGCCAGCCCGTCAGTAAGTTTCCAGATGCCTTTCAGCTTCATGACAATCACCTTTGTACAGCGTTGATTCTCCAGGGCCGGAGGAACATGCAACATTCTTCCTCTGTATTTTCCTGTTGTAATTTACTGTACAACCAAAATGCTGTCCTTGCCACCACATTTTATTTCCCTATTCCATAAGCTGGGATATGATCTAGGCAAACCCATTCTAATTACTAATATTCTCTAACATAAGTTTTGTTCAAATTAGTGAGGTAAGTATGTTAGGTAGATTAGTAAATTTAATTGTTAGTCTGTGCACCACACTACACTGTCATGCTATACTATGCTATGCTCACTCCTTTCTTTGGTTTGTATGATTCATAAAAGTGTCTCACATCAGTGCTAAACCACACACCAGCTGCAAAGCTATCAGCATTTGTACAGTGGCATACACTTTCTATAGTAGTCTGCGGCTCCGCAAACATTCTTGCATGGCTGAAATTCATACTTCTTATTCTGCTAAAATTCTTGCATGGCTGAAATTCACACTACTTATTCCTGCAGGCATTGAGAGCACCTTGAACTGTGCTTACTTCTGTACAAGTAACCATTGCAAAGGCCCTTATTGTGGGAGAAATAGGCTTATAGGCTTACATTGTTGGGGTTCTAGAGAGGAAGTCACACATTCCTTCCTCAGCTACCTTAAATAAGGGGTACTGTTTAACTCTGCATAACACACCGCCTGGTTTCAATGTAATAGGTATGGGTGCAACACTCTCCAAGATCCCTTCATCATGTGGAATACTCATCCACAACTTGTGGGGTACCTGAGACAGGTCTTCTGACACAAAAGAAGGGGCATTCCCTGCAATTAACATGGGGCACAGAACGTGATGATACTGTACCATTATTTCACAGGGGACACATACTTCCAATATTATCTCCCCATAATTGTCTCTGTTCTCAAAGAGAACCTCATCTGTTAAGTCTCTTAATGGCTGGGTGTGGTCAATACATAAAACTGTGTGGCACTCACCTCTATCAGAATCAACTGCTATTAGTACAATCCTTTCCTCCTACACCAATACTTCTTCAATGTCAAGTATGATAATGTTTCCCGCAACTAGTTCTTGAGGTTGAGCAGGCTTGAACAAGAATTTGGAGGGTACCCACCAGTACTGGTTAGCCACCTGTGGCACTGCACTGAGAAGTATTGTGATTCCATATATCAACAAATCAGGGGCCATCAGTATTCCTCTTGCCACTGAATCACTGCCCAGTGCATGTTTGAACAACATCACCCTCCCGAAACAAGCATCGGGAGTTGAATACACCACACCTCTCTCGTGAATTAAATGGTCATGTTGAGCTTACTTAAGATGTCCCTACCCAATAGATTAATAGAGGTTACGGTGGAATACAACAATGGAGCCCCTAGCTCCCAGCACCCCCATCGTTAATAGGTAATTCCTTTGTGAACGGAAACAATTGTACTGCCCCAGAGAAGTTCTGCATGCCCATTACCTTGCCTGACAAAGGGAACCCTCCCTCACTAATGCATGATTTAGTTGCACCTGTATCCATCATAAAGATAAATGGTTTATTAACTATCTACACACCCAACAAGGGCTTCTCTTCTGGGTTGGCAATGATCAATAGGGCAGGACTGGTCATGCTAAGCCTCTCTGTGGGCTGTCATAATCTGGTTACATGTTAATTCCTGGAAAAATACATGTATTCCCTCCAACCACTGTGCCATTCTGTACTGTGTTGCTATTCAGTATTTTAGGACACTGCTGCTCTCCCAGGTGCACTGCATATGTAGGCAGGCCACTGGAACCTGGGGTTGGCAACTGCAGAAATGCTGGTGGGATAGTGGGTGCGGTGGCAGGCACCAGCTCACCATATGAAGCTGCTGGGGGTGGTTGTACATAAGGTTCAGAGGTCCAGGCCATGCTTCCCTGAGGGTATGGGTTCATCTGCTGCAGGGGGGTATGCGATCGCCTGTCTACTTCTGGATTCCCTTAAAAAATTACCCATTTGCGCACATCCAACACTGACCTCCTCGCAGCCCCATTCCTCTGAATACTCCTCGTCCTACATGTACCCCTGAGAACCCCCCTCTTCCTCAATGATACCCCCTACAAATCCCCCTTGGTACTGGGGCTGGTATCCCCTATCCAGCCATTCTCACCTCCCCACCAAGGCACCACTAGTACGTCCGCCTGGACATCCCTTTACTCTACTAGTCTGTCTGATTATGCTGTTGCTACTGCCCCTTCCAACACAACTTTTGCTTGTTATTTTCTGCACTGATTTTGCTTCCTCTATTTGTGCTTGCTGTGCTGCTTCATTCTCCTTTTCTTTCAGCCATTTACAATGATGAATAATAATAGACTGTATTTCCTTCTGTACCTCCTTTGGGAGTCAATCTTTTTACTACAAAGTAGAATAATGGATTTGCTCGATCCCAGGAATCTCTGTTTCTGCCCTCCACATTTCCTGTATTTGTAAGATATACTGAGTGGGATCCTCATCATCTCGCATTGTCCTCTACATTATTGATTGAAGGTCTGGCATGCCTGGCTACGTACGCCACAGAGCTGCCCACACTTGGGGCCTAATGTCATTAAAATAAGCTCCATCATGGCTACTGTCACCCAACTTCATTCTTGAGTATGCAGCCTTAACCCAAATGTCGTCAACCTGGTCCCCCAGTATCAAAACAAATAAACTCTCAGGTCCCTTATTGCTAGACTTATGTTCTTGAGGAGAGGAAATCACCTACGGGCCCATAGGTCAGCGCTCACCCTCTAGAACTTGTAAGACAAGATAGCTGCACCATGTGAGGAAGGGGGTGCAGGATTCACTTACTCCAACACAACTCAATAATGAGGACTCAGTAAGTTGGCAAAGGGAAGTCCGTTTAATGACAAGTACATCAAACAGAGACACAAATGGAAATCAGCAGCGTTGCGATCACCTGTCTCGCTCCGACTTCCTCGAACCTCAGTCGAACAGCAATTCTTATAGGCAAAAATCATCACCACTGATGTCTAATTCTAATTCTATAAAAAATCATCATGCAATATAATTGGTTAGGAAAGGTAACTTAAGTATAGGTGTTATATCTGTATATGATAATAGGGCTTGCAGATTGGATAACTCTTATCGGGTGGGCCTCTATGCCCATCCCTCTACATCACGCATGATAGACGCACTACATCTACGACGTCCTATTGGTTACAGTATCTATAGGACTCCAGATAACTTGGTCCATTGTGATCGGGCAGGTTACACGCCTAGACATAAATTTCCACTTTTAATTAGCAGCATGCAGAATGGACACCCCTGTGCCTGGTGTCCCAAGTTTCACCCTGCCTCCCTTCCATCAATCAGTGCTTTAGGGCGATGTGTCAATTAGTTGGCTAAGGATGGCCTCGAAACTGTAGTCTCTTATCGGGAAAAGTTATGGCATCCTCGGGTCCTGGATGACATCAGGCGATGGTACTTCTTCGCGCCTGGCTGGTCACGTGTTAGTTCACCATGAATATGCTTCAGTTTCCAGCTTTTAGTGCATTTAATTCTGTTTCAGCCTCGCCACCTGCATGGGCCCCCCTTATCTTGACCTTCATGAGGCAGGCTGGTATGCTCTGAAGTTGGAGTCTTGTGAGCTGACACTCTCCTCCCCTTCTCTGGTTGACCTCGATTTCCTAGGCATGAGCCGCTCTTTGTTGAGTTTCGATTCCGCTCCTTCACTTGCCCTTGGCTGGTTTATGAAACTTGGCCTGTCAGGCCTCTGGCAGCCTGGGTACATTTCTGTTTTTACAAAATGTAGTCGCACTTGTATAATGTGCCTTATTGAGGTAGATATATGGTTGGCGCTTGCCGCTCTATCTTCTACTTCTACATTGCAAGCAGTATCGATTTCTTAGCATCTTTCGTTTCAAGCCTATTTACACACGTTAACAGGTCAGTTGCTTCCATCTTGTCTTGTAGCACCGTTTCCTCACGTTTTAACATTGTCTCCTCTCTGTGTCCATTCCATTCATTTTCGTAGTTACTCGCACAGGTGTGTTATCTTCGATAGCTGCTTTTGTTCATTCACAAGTCTGTTCAGGCCCTTGTGTCATTTCCACTGGCCTTCCATTGAGGCTTTTGGAGTCTCTTCGTGGACCGTGTGTAGGTACTCCTCATTTCGTATCAACGGCTGGTATGGCTGTCTGATAGGGTACCGTGCTGCCCAGGGTTGTCTGGTTATGGGTGCTTCAACCGGTATGGATTTTCTGATGTATACTGGGCAGAGTCCCAGTGCAGCTCTTTTAGGTTCATTTGCTCTTCATACGTCACATACCTTGGCGAGTACGCTCCTTGTACCTCGGAATGAGGGAAAGGGGTGCAGGCCATGTCTGGGACCTCCTCTACACTTGTACTGGGCGTTTGATTCTCAAAGTCATATATCCACTTACCCACTCCAGAGGTAAGAGAAGGGAGTGCCTTTATGAGATTATTTTTGTTGATGTGGGCCTATGGTATGTACTGGGCCCTCCCTGGTCCCTTGTGTAATATTGAAAACTGCACCCCCACTGCCTTTTGCCATTCTCTTCTTCCTCGTCACTGATTTATTTGCCACTGCCATGCGCCCATACCTGTTTCGTAACCTGGGTCCTAACAAACTCTTCACTTGTGGGGAATTTGCAGGTGGCTGTTTCTCTTCTTCCAATTCATCCACAGTGTCCCACTCCTCATCTCCCACTCATCTACGATCATACTCATCATTTTATTGTACGGTACTGTAGTCCAAACTGTCTGCCTGCCTTCTCCTTCTAAACTTCCTCTCTTTCTCTATATGCACATCCTTAATGGCAGTACTAACTATTCAAAACAGAATATCTCCCACTCTCCATTCATCTGTTCCTACAAGTGTAAGTTGCCCATCTCTCCTATCTAGCTTCAGGCTAGTTAACACTTCTTCCGTCTTCCTTAACACTTCTTCCAACTCTTTCTTTGGCTTCCTTTCTCTTTCTACCAGCTCTCCATCTCTCGAAGTGGCAGACACTGCAGGGTTGGGTAGATTATGGTATTGAGCAAGTGTGTGTGGTGGGGGGGCTGTAGTGGGCAAGGGAACGTATGTGGGATTTGTATATCCCGACACAGCGCGGATGGGATAACATCCTAGCGGAGGACACTAAGCTGCTTCTGTGGGGTAGGTGGGGCACTCGAAACAGCAGGCATGGTGATTGTCAGGGCGCAAGGTGTGGGAAGCTTGCTCACCATCTTAGGGGGATCTATAGGAACGTCTTCTAAATCCTCTGCTATTTTCCATAATTCTGAAAACCTCCTTTCTGTTTTTCAGTTTTTTCCCCCTGTACCTAGCTGCCAAGAATGTATACATATGGCTTAATATATTTGTGTTGTTTGTTCCCTGTTCCAGACATGATTTATACATCCCTTCCTTCCTTTCTGCTATCCATTCCTTGTGATATTTAAGAATTTGTTCTCGGTACAAGGAAAGAGCTTTACACATACACGCCAACTTGTTTGCAGGCTCCATTATAACCACCCCTCGATCACTGTTACACAATATTACCAGCAACCATGCCCCGAACTAGCAGAGCTGTTCTCACCTAGTACCCATTCCCCTTTTCACCCACCTGCTATCACTGCCCCATCCTCCACTCGTTACTTGCAACCTGTTGCACTCCTCTTACACACGTCCTCACATTGCCCACAAATCTGACCTTCACAAAACAAATCAGGCCCTCCCTCTGTCTCTTCTCGCTACAATAAAGTAAACAACAAAAAAAACAATAAAACTACCTTTTCGTTCCGACAAACCCTCTATATTGGGTGAAGAGACCTGAGGCCTCTACCACAGCTACTTCTCGTTCTCACCCCCCCCTCATACTGGCCGGAGAGATCCTGGGCCCACTAAATATGCAGGGCCTCTATTCATACCTTTTTTCTTCAATACACAGCGATATCTTCTTCCCTAACAAAGTAGGAAAGGGTTCAGTTACACCACAAGCCTCTATATTATAATCAAACCAATTTATATACAATGCCACATGGTCTTTTACTCCATCCTCTCATGCCTCATCCAGTACACTCACACCATTCCTGAACCTTCAAATGTGCACACACACCCTTTCTTGGCCCACTTGTTTTTCTCTGAAAAAGGTGCGCTTGCATCTACATGCTCTCCTATAATCCTTTGTCACAGGGTGCCATCAACAGCCTGCACAATTTGGGGACAGGACCGATATACAGTGCTCATCCCCCACCCTCATTGGCTACTGCTGATTTACATGCTAATAGTCACATATAGACCCCTCTTTCATTGGCCGCCTCATCTTCTCTTCCAGCTCCTTCACCCGTGGGTAGCAGTCTTTTCACCTTGGGTCGCTGTAAAATGATTGGTTAGGTTTCTTAAAGCGTCACCCTGCCTTAAAGTCTAGCATTGTGACATGTGATATTCACCTGGCCATCAAGATGATCTCAGTGGATAACTTTGAGGTCAGCCTGGTCCTTGCAAACAAAGCAACTCTTTTCTCATCTCAGAAACACAGCCACCCCATCATGCCTCCCCGCCGCAATCTTATCAACGTTTTCATCACACTTTGCCTTCCGTGGTACAAATCACTGGCCTGGTTGTCCTCTGTTTCCTCCTTTATCAGCTAGCACTCCCAACGGGCAGGCCTGAAGTTCCTACAAGTCCCACTAATCCATCTAATTTGTGAAGGAATTAGTAGTTAGCGCTGGTGTCCTAAATCTCAGCTCGTGTTTTGGCAACTCCAGACATTTGCCCAGGCTCCCATGGGTATGGCCTTCACAATCGGTCGCAGCCCTACTCACATTTGACCGCTCGCATTCCTGTCTAATTGTACAAAGTTATAGCTGGATACATTCGTAGATGTGTGTTTGTTGCCTTGTCCTGGGGTTGGGATGTGATGGTCGAGGAAGACAAGAGGCCTTGTTTTTCTGTGTTTCCAACACAGCCTGCGAGGATTCAGGCCTACTCTCCAATACAGTGTCAGTTCATGTTATGGGTGAGATGCACATGCTGTGTATGCAACCTAACACCCTACAAAGCATGTTGCTAGTTTCCCTTGAATATGTATGAGCCTCTACAATATGCGTGTCTTGCACCAGTCACCTGTACCAACAAGATTCCCCCCTGCGTCCCATGCCCACCTCTATGCATTCGCCATGTGTTAGTATACTTTCTGCAATCTGAATTGTTGGAGTAGGGCTGGGATCTGAACATGCAGCCCAACAGTTGTAAGTCTTAAGTCTAAATGCCTTTGGAAGTTTTTTTGAGGTCCTTTTTGCAACCCCTGAACAAAAGCTACCTTTTCTAGATAAATATTAACTTGATGCAAAACTTTTTTTTTCTTAAACCTACTGTGAACTCGCATAATGGCACCTTTTTGATAAGCACAAACAGCTTTCTAAAATATATGTTTTCTTAAACAAGTTTGGCCTGTTGGCCCTTATTTGTATGTGCCCTCCCCCCACGCACATTAGTTTGATTTGTGTGTCCTGGTTTGCCCCCCTTGTACTGATTTCCAGAGATGTTGCTGGCACCGGCTCCTCCCCGCCATGTTGGCAGAAGGAAGGCTGTCTACGCTGGGAAGTGTTCACAAGGAAATACATAAGCTGTAAAAAATAAATTCAAAGAAAGGTACTAATTCTAATTCAATCGGTATCCAACAAATGGATATCCTGACTTGAAACTGCCCAGGGTAGCCAAGAAAAACATAAAGCAATGTGTAGTCACACCAAACACAACTTGTTCAAAAGATATATTACCATTTTTTATTTCACAAAGGTCAATACATATAACAAATACACAAAATCCTATGCTTTAAACAAATACATAATGGATGTATTTTCAACAAATACATGGAGACAACAGAATTCAACTTCTTTTGCCATTAAGATGCAGCATATACATGAGATGCTATGCTTTAAACAAATACATGAATATGCCTGAAACAAATACATAAAGACAACAAAATTCAACTTCTTTGGTGAATGTCCTGGTTTACTATGAAAATGAAAACCAAAAAGTTGAAAAAATGAAAAAAGCCAGAGTGAACTAATCAATTCAGTTGATTATGCAGAAATATATAAATGCGGTAGTACAGGTCTGCCAGTTGATTATGCAGAAATATATAAAAGCGGTAGTACAGGTCTGCCTATGTAAACATTTCACATGATTCTGGTGCAAAAGTAAGGGTTCAAACAAAGGTGATGTAGTAGGAAACAGAAAATGAGTTTCAACAAGAAGAGACCACTTTTACGTTTCGGCGGGCCACCTGTGTGGCCTCTTTAAATAACCGCCTTCCTCAGGGCAGAGTAAATGATGATAATCCCTGCAGGGAAGCAGACAAAACAATCGATCACATAATGAATATGTACAAAAAAGTAAAAATGTGACTTGCTGTATGTTTCTCAAACACATAACATGGGTTTATCAAGTGTTGTGGGCCATGACCTGTCTGGCCAAACAGTTCTTAATTTAGAAAGGACTACTCATTTAAATCTACCTATGAGGGGAACCTTACCCAAAATTAATGTGGGGGGAATTCGTCAAAGGCAGAAATTCTTGACGCAAACTCGACCTCAGAGTGGTGCATGGGGCAGCAGTGACTGGAGAAAGTCACTAAGAGTCAAAAAGTGTGAGAGATAATACAAATGAATGTTTAGGTCTACCGGATCTATCAGAAAGAGCAATAGAAACAGAAATTGTGAAAAGAGGAGATATACCTGAGTGTGAAGGTCTACTTGACTCTGCAGCCAAGGCATCTGTCCTGAGTAAATCAAGGCCAGTATCCAAAGTCCAACTTCGAAATGAAGAAGAGACTGCCACAAGTGATTAACAAGGGATGTCCAATTTAGGAACACTCGTCCGGTAATAAATACCTATCCATCGTCGCAGAAAGAAGAAGAAAGGAAGAACAAAAAAGGGGTCTAGTTGTTAGTATACTGGTGGTAAAAAAACCTGTGTTATATAACAAGTTGAAAAGAATCTTTAATGACAAACTCGTCGAAATTGTAACAAGTTTGAAAGAATCTACAATGAAAAACTAGTCAAGATCATGCAGAATGTTGCAAAAAATGCATAAAATGCATGAGCTACAAAAGGAAAAAGTAGCTATTCCGTTTTCAGAAAAGCTTACCGTGAGCTCTGACGGTCGAACAAATGCTCTTGGAGCCGATGCTGTCAGTTAAAGTGCCTGCGTTGGTCTGGCAGTAAAGGCTAAGCTGCATGCCAACCTGATGTTTAAGCTTGCAGCGTGATGACGGGTTGTATTAAGGGACGCGTGCCGTGTGGGGAACGCTGGGAGATGTAGTGCCCCTACGCCTAGGTGCGGCCACAATGGCCTCCTCTGCTTCAGCAGTGTGCCATCTTACCTCCTGTGCAGACACGAACCTGCTGTGTGTGCAGCGCTCGCCTTTTGTAGAGATAATACTCTCATAGGCACACATACACACGTGACAGGATTGCAAATGGTGATGAATGGCACCAGCTATTTTCAGTGAAGAATCTAAAGGGAAAAGAACAAGTTTTGTTTGAAAAATCAACCCCGCAGAGATGTATTTGCAAACCTGCTGTTTGGAGCCTGCCTGCGGTGTTACGTGAACAGACACAGCGTGCCAGGCAAGGGTGAGACTCAAGCTCCTTGGATAAAAAGCCAAGGTCAAGATTAAGTACAACACAGTGACGACATTAGCAGTGTTTACCCAGGCCCCTGTGCGCATGTGCACAGGGGCTCAGCCTCTCTTAGCAAAGTGGCAAGCAGCACACTGCTCACGACGAGCAACTGTGCTCTTTGGGAGAAGCCATGTGTCAACCCTTACTCATGGTATATGAGTTCTACTTTAACAGTCTTCATGATCAAAGTGTTGGTCACCAAGGAAGCGTGGGCTAGCATTGTGCTAAGTTGTCCATTATACTTTGCAGGCTGTGAAAAGTGGTGGACGGGGAACCAAAAGAGGCACTGGAAATAATTGTCAAAGTGGCCCCATATTACACGTTTCCAGCAAGCACAACCATTTCCCTATGGGAAAATGTGGAACTACCACACAAAAGAAGCCCAGGGTGTAGAGGCCTACCGTAAAATCTCCAGAGTTCCCTATAGGCCGGCCCCTCGCTGGTTGTGAACAGCCAAAGCTGTGTTTAGATAGAAGGAAAGGAAGCAGATCAGGGGTTATGAAAGAGGCTCCTCCACATCGTTGTGCTCTTATGGAGGCAATGGGCCTCATTACGACCCAGGCGCTAATGGGTTAACGGCGCCGTAAAAGGCTGCGGCGCCGTTAACTTATTAGCGTCTAATTACGAGATCCCTTTATGGGACCCGACCTTAACGACTGGTGTAGACCAGCCGTTAAAGTAGGGACCCGCAAAGGGACCTTGGTGCTAATTAAGGTGCCGCAATTTGCGGCACCTTACTTAGCGCCTTCCCCATTCCCATTGAGCCCTATGGCTCAAAAATGGGAATGTGGAAGGGCCATGGAGGAAGGGGGAATTACCGCCCCGCCAACCTTGTAATGGGGTGGCAATTCCTCCTTTCTCCATGGCCGAGTCGGTAACTTACCGGCATGGACCATGGTGCTAATAGCACCATGGTCTTCCGCCAGGGTCGTAATTAGGCCCAATGTGTTTTACAACTTTAAGGGCGGAGGAGACTATTAGTTGACAAAACTGTATGTCAAATAGTGAAATACAAAAGGGGAATTCAAATAATGCGGGCTTTGTTCTTTCACTAGAAAGACTGACATTTTGGGGTTCATTTTCCAAGTCTCCCGCTGTTGCACTCAGGGGTCTATTTCGACAGGCACCTGCATGCAGTAATAGTAGCCTGCACTGCAAAGCTCAAGCAATGAATGGAAAACGAGGCAGGCCCCTGCTTCATGGGCATGTTTGCATGTTCTAGTGTTGCACGGATACGTATGGAATCTGCCAGCTTTGAATAAGTGCAAAAGGCTCACGGATTCCGTGAGAGTACATAACATCTCCGCCTGCATCGAAATCTGATGTGGGTGGAAAGGCGATCGGATGTATGGGGCGGAATGGATGTGACAAGAGAACCACAAATGAGGAAACGTGCCCCTGCTCCACCGCATACATATAGCAATGAAAATGACAGTTAAACAAAAGCATACTACTGCCTCCCCAAGTCTTTTAAATCATACATCTGACCCTTTCTCGTCGGTTTTGTGACGGACTTCTTTCGAGGCATTTGTGAGTACTCGTAACATTTTATAAGTGTGCGCCCACTGATGGCATTTATAGATTGAAAAAATGCTACATCGGCCTGGGAAATGATTTCAAATTCAGATTATAAATACAATATAATTTGGCCTCTCTTCCCTGTTCAGAATTGTAGTCATAGAAACACATTACTGGTAAAAACAAGCCTGATTAAGTGAATCTACCTCTTTAAGGTTTAAGGCCGTTGTGTAGATCCAACATTAAATGAGGCGCAACTTCTTAAACTGCTCTTAAGGTGGCAGATCTGGTATTATTTAGCTATGGCCCTGTGCCAGCAGTGGACTGCCCTACAGGGAAGCCTGGAGACTTCCAGGTGGGCCTCTGCACCATGGGCATCCTTTGTGTGGGTACCCTGAGTCTCTGCTCTTCGGCCCCTCCCCCGTGTACCCGCCCCTTCCTTCCATTTCACCTCACGCCTCACATCCCATTGATGTAAAGAATTTGTTATGAAGCTTTCAGTATTTTATTCCTTTCTCTTAACAAATGTTTTATGTCAGTTTCTTTAATTACCTTTCATTCCCGAAACAGGGACAGAAAATTGACTATTTTGGACACATTGTTTCCCAATGTTCTTGTGAGAGAACCCCAATCCCTGCTTTTAGGTCCCAGTCCACTCCCCTATAGATAGGGAATTTACTAATACTATAGTATGGAGATGGTTGTGGGGAGCAGCGTGTAATTCAGAGGTGTCCTGCAGTGCCCCCGGCACTCATCTGTTATGCTAAAAGACTAGACGGCCTGCCAGTCTTAGGGGTACTTTCTTTTCAGCCAGGCTATGTAGTCTGCCTACTCTTGCCACCAATAAACATTAAAATAGGACTGACTTTAAGTCCCTGTTCATTGAAGCCTCCATAGGCTAAGTGTTGCATCTGATCATCACATAACACCAAGGCATAGGCAGCAGGACTTCTAGGGTAGCCATCCAGAGTAGAGCGCGATTAAGTGTCCCAGACCCCTACCATCGTGTTTCTGTCAGCTCTGGGTGTCAAACTGGAGGTGAAGGGCACGCATCCCTACTCTCCAAAGACAAGCCACACCCTTGGCCGCTGTGGTTGTGGCAGTGGAGCAAGGAGCCAGAGGCGTTGTTAGGCCTGGAAAAGATCCGGGGCTTTGCTTTTGTCGGCACTGTCGGGACTCGGGACTAGCTAAGCTTCTATCCGGGGGTACAACCAAAAGACCTTGGGCCATAACCCACTAAGCCCCCGTCTAGCAACACATCTGCAGGGAGCTATTCTCAGGATGAGGTCAGAGATGCCACACTCCTGCTCTTTCCCTCACTCACCCACCCCTCTCATTTAAATATGTGTACGAATAATAGCAGTCGGGTGGAAATGGCGCAGGCTGCTGTGCATTTAATAGCAGTAACTTGCTCAGATGGTTTCAACTTTTCTAATGTATTGAGTCAGGACACTGCTCATCCTTTGTTGAGTCTCATACCCACATCTTCTCGGTGTCTCCCATGCTCCTCTACGATAATCAAGGATATTGCAGCTATTCTAAAACTGGCACACACCACATCTATTGATACGTCTTTCGAAAATGCTAGTGTCCCGAGTGAATTGCAAGAAGCCGGGTCACCCCTTACACTGGAGAAGTGCAACTTATATCCCTCGCTCTGCTCAAGCTACTGTCCCATAACAAATGTACCATTGTTGCTGGAAATACTAGCCACAGCACAATTGAGCTCCTTCATTGAGCTATATAACATCTTGGGTGACCGTCAGTCAGGTTTTAGACCAAATAGAAGGATTGAGCTGGTGCTTAAAGATATTAAAGATGTTTTAGCTAAGATTATCGAGGACAGCGACACAGGACTATTAATGCTGTTGGATCTATCTTCTGCATTTGACACCCATGACCACTCCATACCACTGATCTGCCCCAAAGGGACTATGCACAGGTCCGATGACGCTATAAATTGGCTATCATCCTTTATTATCATCAGACATTCAAGGCTCAAAATTGGCCAACACCCATTACGGGTTCAAATGGTTGAATGTGTTGCTCCACAGGGAGTATATTTGTCCAATTTACTTTTTAATATCTACTTAAAACCTCTCCATGACATTCTGTCGGATTTGAGATCACATTTCCAAAGGTTTGCTGATGACACCCAGCTAGTTCCTAGGCTTGGCAAAGATCTGTAGGGAAATATAACAAAAATCCAGACGGTTGTTCATCACATTACAGTGGATGGCAGAACATTCACTGGGGCCCATTCCAGACAAAGGAGAGCTATTACTGGCCTCCTCCAGTAAACAAAACGCTAATACCTCACCCAGATGATCCATTGCATGCTCTCTGGGATTCCTATATCACAAACAAAAAGTCAAAACTTTAGGAGTCCTTTTTGACTCCATCTTCTCGATGGTCCCCAATTTTAACACCGTCATTAGCTCTGCTCATCGCCATCTCATGTTACTATGCCGAATTAAACCTTTGCTTAAATAATTACATGTTGCTATCATTGCAAGAGCTATTATTGGCTGTATATTGGATTATTGTAATGTTCTGTGAGCAGTTCCCCCCCCCAAGTACGCGATTAAAACACTACCGGTTTTGCAAAACACAGCATCTCCCAAGTCCGTAAGAGGTCCCATTGGTTACCAGTTGAGGATAGGAATAAGTGGAAGCTTCTAACCATAGCTCATAAATCATTAAATGATAGATGAGCTTTTTACATTGGGAATCATATGCTGAAGTATGATCCGCTCATATTCTAAGATCGAGTACCCTTCTCTTCTTCCATTTGTCGCACTTTAAAAAAGTACATGGTATCGGGAGGCCTTGCACGGTAAATGGAATCAAACTCTGGAACCTGCTACCTCCAGAAATTCGAGACAGTCTACATATCCTGTCGTTCCACAAGAAATGAAGACACTGGGCCTCATTACAAGGTTGCCGGTCCGGTTAAATTGATGCTGGTACGGTGATACCGGCATCGTTTACCAAACTGGAACATTACGACCTGCGATGCCAGTGTCACCGACATTGGCAGGGAAGCAGCGTGACCGGCCTCACCCTTACTGGTATCAGAGTTGACACTGGCATGCCGCAGTCCAGTGCGCATTAAGAGGTGCACGGGCATGCTCTTACGGACTTGGATATGCTGGTAATAATGGATACAACAATGCCGTTAACACCGGCATTGCGGGGCAGGCGTTAACAGGAATCTGGTGTGCAGAAACTTGCCACAGGTGGCCACAATCAGCACAGGTGGAGGCAATTGAATCAGGCACAGCACAAAAGGAGCACACCCACACACCACACCCCTCCGAAAGCCAAAATGCTACCATTAGCACTAGCTTTACTGGAGCAGGAGTACATGCATGAACAGCTACTCTATGAGGAGGCAATGAGCCAGAGCATGCAGCGTATGCGCAGGAGGAGAAGGAGGGTGAGAATGGGCCAGCACATACCCAATGTGCATGCAGTTGTACACCGCAGGCAGCCACCAGTCCCCCGCCTAAGGGCCAACCCATTCAACCTGACACCTGCCCATATTCACACCATGTACCGGCAGGACAGGGACGCCATCCCCACAGTAGTAGACCTCAAACACGATGACCCGGTGAGCGTAATCAACATCCAGACATCCATCCCCCCCTTACTGAAGGTAGCGTGTGTGCTACACTTCCTGGACACAGGCACTTATCAGCACACAGTGGGCATTTGCATGGAATATCACATCTTCGCTTCTCCCATGTTCTCACCCAGGTTCCACGAGCACTCCTGAACCATGTACTCAACCACATAAGCATGCCACGGACTGCAGAGGAGCTGAATGCCACCAAAGTTGCATACCATGCAATTGCAGGCATGCCCAAAGTCATTGGTGCGCTTGACTGCACACATTTTGAGCTGGCAGTCCAGCATGCTGTGGAGGTAGTGTACCTCAACAAGAAGCTTTACCATTCCCTGATTGCACAGATGGTGTGTGATGCAAAATAATATGTGCAAGATTCCGTGGCTCCACACATGACGCCATGGTGCTGCAGAACTCCATGCTGCCCTGCTACATGGCACGACATGCTGGACCTTGTACATGGCTGTTTGGTGAGTCTAACCACAGGGGCATGAGGGGTCTTGAGGGAGGGGGAAGTTAACAGCATAGGCAACCTGTCTGCTGGGTGGGCCATGAGGGGCATGGGAACATAGCATAATATTGCATCAATGAGGAGCAGAAGTGCACGCTGCATGCATGAATGCATCGTGACTCCTGGCAAAACCCATTTACACAACCAGGAATGCAGTGGAGTGCAGAGAGAGTAGGTAGGCCAATAGACTGCTCAGTCAGATGTGGATATGGCCCAAGCAACCTCAGCATAACCAACATACACACCATGAACCCTCACACAGTTATCAGTTGAAGGCCAGACACAGTCACATTCCCAGAAGCATGATATCTGGAAATTCCACCATTCTGTAGTATAGCTGATGCATGCAGATATGCAATGCCTTCACAGCTGTGTCTACAACAACAAAACAGACCTGGAGCTCACACCAGCACATGTATCAGGCACATCAGAAAACATGTACCACATGTACCATAATGCACCACCCTGTACTGACAATGCATGAAATGGGAAGTCTGAAAATGAAATCACGAGTCAGAATGCTCTGACAGAAAGAAAGCCATCAGTCACACACACAAAATCAGGGACTGCACTCAGTCCACTGGTGTACCGCAGATCAGTGTGCCAGTCCTTTTACCTTAAGGGACACCCACAAGTACAATGGTTTGAACATAGAAACACAGAAACACACCATTCTTCACTAGTGAGGTGTGGGACACATTTAATGTAGCACCATTCCACCATGCTGGCACTTACCCAGACGAATTACAATACCGTCACCCTTCACCCGTGCCACATACTACCTATGGACATCTGACCTAGTCGCAATGCATATGGACATGGATACCACTGTATGTATAATGCATAATGTGGAAAGCCCTGCATCACCACGATGAGAGCAGGCAAATGTGTGAGTAGACACTGTATATGCACACACCTTTTCCATTGGTAACACAGTCCTGAAACGTGAGACCACAGTGGTCTGTAGAACATGATTTGTGCGTGTTCTGGTTCCCATTCAATGGGCCATGTGGCAGCAACTGCACCTTGCCCACCCCCCACAAGGATCAGCCCTACGTACACTTTCCGGGCAAGAGAGAATGAGAAATGCCATGTACTGTCATGTCATCCTGTGTTTCGGTGTTTTTTGTGAACAACACCGTACAGCCTGTGTTAACATGGAATGACCAAAATCATTACAAGTACCCTTTCTCTTCCTCACATGCAGGTGATGCCGGGTATCCCCTGATGGGCTGGCTCTTGACCCCCATCAGGCAACCACACAACAGACATGAGGCAGCCTACAACCGTGCACATGCACGCACTCGCGTGACCATTGAACAGACATTTGGCCTGTTGAAAGCCCGGTTCCGCTGCCTCCGGAGGTCGGGGGGAGCACTCATCTACGGTCCTGAGAAGGTGGGCAAAATTGTTTTGGTATGTGCGATGATGCACAACATGTGCATCTGGCGTAACGTCCCCCTGCCCCCTGACATGGACAAGATGCCACCTGAGGATGAGGATGATGAAGATGCTGGTATTGCTTAGCTACACCATGGCCATGATGGACATGCCACACGGCAAGCATTAATTGACAATTACTTATGATGGAATGTGGAAGACATGGAACTGGGTGTGGGTCACACTGGGTGCTGAGCACTGTGCATGATTAAATTGATACACACTCAAGAATTAATGTCCAGGCATATGGTTTTTTGCTACACCAGGTGTATTTAAAGATGAAGAACTATGTACAGATAATATTTGTTGAAACTTACACATCCATCCCCCTGAATATAGACCACACTCCTTCCGCCACTAGCCCCACACACAATGTCCCAACACCCCCACCCCCACTAGCCTGACACACAATGCCCCAATACCCCGTTCCCCACTAGCCCCACACACAATGCCCCAACACTCCCTCCCCCAATAGCCCCACACACAATTCTGCAACACTCCTCCACCACTAGCCCCACACACAATGCCCCAACACCCCCTCCCCATTGACCCATATTCCACCACCCCCAGCCCCACAACCACCACCCATACGCTAACCCCCACATCCCCTTCCCAACGACTCCATCCACACATGCACTGGTTACATGGCCTATTTGTTGCCCCTTTTTGGTGGATGGGGGTGAGGCCTCTGCGGCCAATTCAGTCTCTGCGATCGACACACAGGGCTTCCTTGGGTGGATCTGCTTGGTGTTGCACTAGCGGATGGACCAAGTGGTGTTATAATGTGCCGTTGCTCGGCAATTGCAGTCACCAGCATGTCAATCTACTCTGCCATTGATGACATCAACTCATTCCCCTCATGCACACGCCTTGTCAGTCGCTATAAGCCCTCAGTTGCCCTGCCGAGCATACGCGCAGTGTTGCAGGAGGTGCCCTGCATTGTCTGGCATGTCAACTCAGCCTTGGTGAGGTATGGGCTGACCAGGGCATGCAGAGCCTCTTGCCGCTCCTCCGTTCGACTGAGGCGGCCCTCAATGTCCCTAATGTGGCGCAGTCCAGGCAGTGGCAAGGGTGGTAGCGGCAGAGGCCTGGGGGAGAGATCTCAGCTCCTTCATCCTGTGCCACATCGCTCTGTGTACCTGCCCCAGTGGCCTTAACGGTGCAGCGTGTTCTTGTGTGATCCGTTGTACTTTCTGGGTAGGGCACCTGGCTGGGTGGGGAGGAAGCCAGATATTCGGGCTCCGGCCAGGGCATTGTGGGTCTTCTGGCAGGCTCCAGACAGCGGATTGTGGGTCTTCCGGCAGGCTCCAGACAGCGGATTGTGGGTCTTCTGGCAGGCTCATGTCTGGGGAATAAGGATCCTCCTGGCGATGTGCCGCATTTGAAACAGGTGTTTCCGGCTTATGTGCCGGCTTGGCCACTGGTGGTGTTGGTTTGCGGGGATGCTTGACCACGGGTGTTGTGGACTTGTGGTGCTGCTGGCCAGCAGGTGTATGGGGGTGGTGGGGGGATATGAGCGGTAGATATAGAGGCACGCTCTGGTGTTCTGGCGCTGGTGCCTGGCTCCTGGCTAGTGGTGGTAGATTTTGTGCGCCGGCCACATGCTGCAGTGGATGTGGGTGATATGACTAGATCACCCTCGCTTTCAGATGATGTGCCTATGGGGGACGGTGAAGCAGGGCATTATTGCTGTGTGTGAATCCATGTGACATATATCAAAGCTAGTACATTCATTGGGCCTCATCACGAGTTGGGCGGTAGGGCCGGCGCTATTAGCGCTACCGCCATCCCCCCGGCGCTAATAGCGCCGGATCAGGGGTTTGACAGAACGGTTGGTTCCCATTCCCCATTGGGCCCAATCGGGAATTTTTGCGCCATTACTGCCGGTGGCTTTCCCGCCGGCGCTAATAGCACTGAAAATTGGCAATTATGCGGCGGATTTGCCCCCAGCTAGGAGCTGGGCGGAAATCAGCCAAGGCCATGATCTGGCAGACCCTTAAATGTGGCAGTAATAGTGTTACCGCCGCATTTAAGGGTTACCGCCAAACTCAAGATGAGGCCCATAGTCATGTGCATTGTCATGGTCATGATGTAGGACATGGCATGGTGCACACATGATTGTGTGGGGGAAGCAGTGTGGGGAAATAGTTGCAGTGTAGACATGGATGGCTCAGTGTTTGTTGGCTGGGGTACTGGTGTGTAGTGGCTTGGGTGTTCTGGCCATGCGGCCATGGCTCTGTGACATGTACAGTTTGATTGTGATAAGGATGTTTTCAACTTGGGTATGTTTCTTCATTGATGTTGGGTCTGCGGCAAGGGACATGGTGGGAGTGACAGGTGGGCGACTGGTGTCAATGATGTGTGCATCTTGCCATGAGGTTGATTGGGCCATGTGGTGGCACAGGGCTGACGGCAGCTGGTGGTCAGTGATGTGTGTCTGTGCATGCTGATGGTACTTATGTGTGCATTACAGGGGACATGTGGAGTGTGTCGGTGGGGTTTGTTGCCTGTCTTCCTGGAAGGTACATACTTGCGTGCAATGAGGCTGTCGGTGTGTGGCAAGGCAGCAGGGATCTGGTGGCACTGACTTGTCAATAGGACTTCACCATTGGCATTGGGGAGACATTTGTGTGATTAAGGATGTCATGGCACTCGTCAGCATCTCCTGATGACCCTGCTCCCGTCTCCGCATCTCCGACCGCCTCGATGCTTTCTTTGTGTATGACAGAGCTACAGGTTTCCTCCGATAGCTGGAGTTTTATTGGGGATGACGCACCACCTCCTTTGGCCTGCCCCTGGCTGTGCTCGGCTGCAAGGAGGTTTCGGACCCAGAGATGCAAGTCGTCCCACCTCTTGCGGCAGTCTTTCACAATCCTGGGTGTTGTCCCCACCGCAGACACTTTGGTGGCCACTTCCACCCATATCGCCTTCTTCCTAATCTGTGCTGGGCAGTGCAGATCTCCTCCAAACACAACATCTGCATGCTCTACTAAAGTGTCCACAATTATGTTGAGCTCTGCCTCACTAATGCGTGGTTTGCGCCGACGGACAGATCCTTGTGTCGCTGACATAATCCTTAGTCTAGCTGTGAACTTTGGATTTCAGTTGCACACCTGTAGGACGAGGATTGCAATGGATTCTGAATTTAAATATGGCCGGCAGTGGATTTCCTGTTCCGGCGCAATGACATTGCTTCCGGTGCCGGTATTACTGTTACCGGTGATTACGCCCTCATCGGTGCCGGAGTCAGTGTCTGTGGAATCGAGGATGCCGCTATCGGGGTTTAGGGGCCATTACCAGCATGCCGGTACTACTTTTACCGGCATGCCGGTATGCACATGCACGCTGACTCGGAATCTACTGTAGATTCCACCAGCAGTGCTACAGGGAAATGTTAGCACCGGCATGCCGGTAATTTTCATTTTTTACCAGCAACCTTGTAATGAGGCCCACTGTATTCTAAGGAGCACTTGCCATCTTCAATTGACTAGCTGAGTACTCAGATACCCACGTATCAGAGCGCCACCCCAAACAAACAAACAAGGTATTGACGCCACGTGCCCAGAAACAAAGACCCTTTGTCAGGTATTGCCATCATATGCAAAGTACTCTTGCTGTGTGCAAGTTAGTGCCATTCTATGCCCAAGTGCCAGGACCAGTTAACAACTGTTTCTATCATTGTCCAAGTACTCACACCACTTACTATGTTCTGATTTGATATGATCAAGTACTCACATAAATTGCCATCTTGTCCGGCTGAGCCAACCAGAAGATTTGCTAGTGGAGTGGTCCTCTCATATGGGACTCTTTGGCCATATCCCTCAGCTGTTCTGCACTCGCTCGCTGCTTCTTCCACAGACTGGATGCGCCCTTCTTCCGGCTCCAATGTTTTTCCGCCCCATGTTGTGCAGCACTTTCAACACTGGGTCCCCTGCATGGGCACGTTTCCCTGGCTGTGGAGAGATGTGGGAGGGGGGGAGGGGTGATTTCGGTCATGCCCCAGTGCTAATATCCCTAGCATCCAGGAGAGACTGGAATTCCTAGGCATCAGGTGCCGGAAGCCCTCCTTAATGCCTTTGCTTCTCTCAGAACCTTAAACCAGGCTTCCAGGCACCTAATGCCCAGACATTTGTCCCATGCTCGGAGCATGGTAGCAAAGGCTTCATTGGCTCAAACATACCCAATCATCACGCTTTGGTTCCCTACTGCACACTATTGCAGGAACATCGCTGTTGCATGCTACAAGCTATTTAATGTGTTCAACTATTTCTAAACATAGGGCCTCATTACGACCCTGGCGGTAGGGGGTTAACAGGGCCGGTAGAGCTGCCGGCCCTGTTAACCCCCTACCACCTCATTACGAGGTCTGCTCGCGGGACCCGCTAAGGACACCTGGTAAAACATGATTTTTACCAGGCGTCCTTAGCGGGTCCCGTGAGCAGACCAGGATGCTAACAACGGGACCATTAATGATGGGCCCTATGGGGGCTGAAATCGGAATGGGGTTGTACCGGGTCCGGGTTCCCTGAATGGGGAAATACCGGGCCCTCCAAGGTCGGAATGGCTCGGTATTTCCCCATTCAGGGAACCCGGACCCGGAATGGGGGTAGCCATGCCGCAAAAAGCAGCATGGTTACCTCCAGGGTCGTAATGAGGCCCTTAGACTTGAACATTCAATACACGAGCGATGGGTTTGGTTGTGGGATGATGTTTGCCAAAAACAAGATCACGTGATATGACCAGACGACTTTCGAAGGACACGGTGGGAGCTCCACATAGTAGGTGCTGCCCCTCTGCCCTTCCAGTCCACACTTGTAAATCCTGGATTAGTCCATTGGCTGTACTTAAATGGGAAGAGAAGTATTGTATATAATCAATTGTACGGTAGCAATTACAGCTGCCATTGTAAGTTAAGACTTGAGAGCTGTATTTACATTGCTAAATGACACTTTTTACATTGTATGCTGCTTTTTTAACTCACTGTATATGTTACACGTGCCAAGTTCACTGAAATGTGTCAATGGTTATTGTACGTTAGTTAAACAGTGTGGGTTGCTAATTTTATGAAAAATGTGTTTGATATTATGCATGTGTAGTGCTTGAAGTTCGTCTTCATTTTCAAACCCAGATTTAGAAGTTTCTAAACCGAAGAACTAATTATGGATCGCACGAAAGGAAACTTTAGCGTATCTAAATTTAGTATCCAAAATCATATATAAAAATAACTAAATGTCATGCGAGGCTTATGAATTCTTAAAGAACGTATGGTTGGCTTTCTAGCAACACAGTGGACACCTTTCCCTAAAATGCCTCACATGCATAATGTTTCTGATTTGTTTTTAAATACCCTTACTGTCATAAGTATGTTTCTACTCTTCCTTTAGTTTTTAATAGCAGCTATGGGGCCAGTATTGTTGAGGTTACATCATTTCAGAATGAGATGTTAACTTTTGCTTCCCTTTAACTTTTTTAAACTTAGAGTTATGTTCATTCAACTTGTGAGGTTTTGTGTACACCGTTACTTGATTTCACCCTTTTCATGAGTTCTAGAAAAACGGTTGTGCAGAGCGGACCTGTTTCACCCAGATGTGCACTGGAGCAAACTAGAAGTTTCCGTGAACATCTCAATGTGCACCAAATATCTAACACCTAATTCACAGCACCCAACACTGGAGATGCCCTTGAGCAAAACCTGGTGAATGACATGTGAATGTGTGCATTCATACATGATCCAGGCATCTTCAGACTTGCTCTGGCGTTAGGCTTTGTGAATCAAGTATAAGGTGGCAGGTGGAAATTAGAAACACTCAGGGGCACCTGCGCATTCGCGTCGCCTCAAATCTCTCTGAATAATGCCCCCATGTAGATATTATGAGTTCTGGCGGTAGCCATTTTGGAGAAATAACGCATAGCACTCTCCACCTTGATATGGCTGGGAGGTTCTCTGGAGCAGATCTAGACTGCATACATGGTCGTCTTTGTCGTCCGCTCTGGTATATTTTGGTCTCATGGGCCACTTAGGGAGAAAATGGGCCCAGGTAATTCACAGGATTCTGACCTCAATAAAACCCCTGTATGACTTGTGAATTGCTGAGCGCAATGCCATTGCAGGGGTTCCCAGCTGTATGTGCCTTCCTCTGTTATTTAGGAATGTGCCCAGGCTGTGCTCAGAACACCCCTGTACACACTGATTTGCAATGCACCACTGACACACCATAATGTGCACGTCTATAGCACAATCTACACATCCATGCCGTTTACACATAAGTCTTGATGCAGAGAAAGCCAACTCTCAATTGGAGTGAGAAGTATAATCATGCAAGGTAAAACCTCCTTATGTTAATTGGCGGCCTGAGTTTCCAGCTGTGTCTTTACACATACATTAAGAATGTATTATCTGTCCAGCTATATTGCTTACCCCTCAACAATTTATTTGCTCTTGCAATATGATAACATCATAGATAGAAAAGTCCTAGTCAAAACATTTTGAACATAAATATGGCCTAACAAGACCGCCAAGTCTGCCCAACTAGTGCCATCATGAGGGTGGGGGTGGGGGACTACCCCAGGCCTTGCTGCGTCCTCCTCTTGCCTGAGTATAAGGCAGCGTAGTCCAGCCATGTTATTTATTCATACAGGGCACTGTGCTGCCTGCTCTCATCAGGTGCGTGTCCCCTGCAATGCTTTTGTATTTGTTTGTATGCGTGCTGAGCTTTTGGGCACTGCAACAAACAGCAAAATAATGAGAGACGGTGGGGCTCAGAAGTGAGCTTCGCGGACTGGCATTATTGCACTGACAGCTTAGACATGCTAAATGGCAGGAGAGGAGTGTGTCTACATGCTGGCGTGAAGGGGCGGGCCATCCGGTCCTCCCCTGGCTACGCTGGTGTGTATAAATGGCGCATGGTGGCCATTCTGAGTGTCAGTGATGGAACTGTTTGAGAGCAGAGGGGGTGGGGAGAGTTTCTGAACTCGTCAGGGATTTTTATACAGACAGTGGAGGCAATTTTGCTGAATGACTCAATTCTTTTCTGAGCATGCTCAGATCTTTTTGCAGGATTGGGGAGGGGGTTCCTCTATGCATGTTTGGTCTAGTCAATACAGCTTTCATGTGTCCATCAGTATTGAGACCCTCTACGTGGACTTCATGGATGGCCCCATTATTGGAAGAGCCCGACTGGGACGAAGATGCCTCAGGGAGTCTTGACCAACCTGGCAGACCTGAAAATAAAGCACAAGAGCCTGAACCTTCTGAAAAGGTCGACGCAATGTGGCTGGAGTCAAGATGAGAGAAAAGAAGACTTTTAGGTGACAGTGATGCAGAGAGGGCCATGAGAGTGCATTCGTTAAGCTATTTCGGATTCCAGGATGGAAATGGCAGAGAGTGGAGTGACTGCACATTTAGCTGGCCAGTATTCAGGTGCATAGGCTGTGCTATGCATTAGATTGGGCTAGCAATTACCAAGCTTCATTTGCTGTATAGTGAACTGGGTGCATTTTCATACATTTTAATTGTCATGCCGTGGAAATCCCGCCTGTGCTTTTCGTACTTTACTGTACTGCCCCCCCCTTAAACTTGTCCTCACTCTTTCCCATCCTTTCACCCTCTCTCCCCATGTTTGCCTTGATGATGGGTGACAGGATACACCACAATGTGTAATGTGAGCACTATCCTGCCTGTGCTCCACCAGGGCCAGTTAGCATTCAGTTGGAAAGTGTTGGGGATCCATCAGGAGATGGATGCTGCTAGGTCATAAGTCTGTATATGGCAACTCACGAACATATAAGATGTCACCCAGTTTGCTTCTGATGGGTCATTGAAGAGCATCACATCATTTCTGGAGACAAGGAGGCAGTCTTTGGATGGTCGATCCCTACCAAGCCTGCAGACATCCCAGATGGAAAGTGGAAAGGACTGGCCACAACAGAAGGTGCACCCCAAGCCAGGACAAAGGCTTGCACTGATAGGCTGCAGAACTCTCCAGCCCTGCCTTGCCGCAGCATAGTGTTAAACAATTCAGACACGCATCCGCAAGCAAGCAAGGATGGAAGGAAAGACAAATTCCACAAGCATCCAATACTTGGCTCTTCAATCATGACCTAAAGTAACCTTTCTTCTTCCAACTGTCCACGTGATCCCATTTCTTTGCTCAGCAAATCTGTAAGCATGTTTCCTCCACTGTAACATAATATGATCTGGCTTCGTTTTTAATTAAGCCTGCGAGCTTAACAGTGTTACTGTAGAAATTACAATTGATTAATACCCTGTCTTGTTTTCATCATCTATTTCTGTAACCACCGCCTTGATTCCCTTAGTTTGTTTGTGCATTTTTATAGCGCTATAAACCCTCAGGTATCTGAGCGCTGCTTATTTCCCACGGTGTTAGTTTGGTGCTCATTTATCGACCTCAGAAGGATGAAAGGCTGAGTTTGGCCCTGCCTGGATTCGAACCTGCGTCAGCAGGCTCTGTCAACGCGAGCGCTCTACTCGCTGTGCTATCTGACCGGCTATATATTGCACTTTATAACATAAATAAATAAATAAATACATGTGATTAAATTGCGTGATTCCCGGTACAGGGGAGGTCCAAACCATTGCCTCATCAAAGCTATTTTTGTAGTTGTGGGCAAACCTATTCATGACTCTTGGTTCGTTTGTGGTGACTCTGCAATCACCAACTATACCTGTCAACAAGAGCTAACAAGGCAGACTGGGGATCTAATTAGGCCAGAATGCAGAAAAACAGGATATGGTGATCAAAGAAAGAACAGGAAATGCACCCTTAACTACAGTAGTATGGAACAGAGAATTCAGGAAAGAGTTGTGTAGCCTCAGCGGTTTCTGCCACATGATCAGTCTTACATCTGAGATCACACCAGTAAAAGGGAAATTCAGGAAAGTCCCCTTGGCCCATATAGATGACGTCACTGCTTAATTAGAGAAAATACAGAAGGACAATATGATCAAAGTAGTAGACGCCACTGAGTGGGTCACTCCCTTAGTTATGGTTTGGAAACCCAGTTGCCGGGTAGGACTGTGTATTCATCTAAGTGTTCTAAGAATGTTGTCACCGAAAGGGATCCACTCCCAAACATTGCAGGACTCGTGAATGGCATAGGGAAAGCTGACATGCTCATGGATATAGATTTGTGATCAGCATACATTCAGAGCAAACTCCATCAAAATAAATTGATTCTCATGGTCTTTATTACTCCCACGCGGTTGTTCCTCTTAAATAGAATGCTGCTTGCCCTGGTCTCCGCAGCCAGTGTCTTTCAGAAGGATTTTCATTAAACTGTTTGGGAAGGTAATATACATAAACTGCAACCAGGAGGATATACTGATTTGGGACAAAAGGCAACAAGAACATGACCCATGGGTACTGAAGTTATTGTAGGTTTTGGACCAAACAGGATTTACTGTGATCCATGAAAATTGTATGTTTTCGCAGGGAGTAATATGTTATTTTAGACATCACCTCGCAAGGGATGTTATGAAGCCCAGGGAGGACAGGATTACTGCAATTCTGACCTTTCTTGGCCTCACTGGAATCCATGCTAAATTTGTGATTAAGATGTCAGACAAGATGAGGGCCATACAGACAGATGTTTAATTTGATCGGTCTACCGACAAGCGTGAGAGGGAATTCCAAGAGGTGAAGCAAGGCAGTGTTAATGCACAGACTTTGTACAGGAGTGAGATACCATAGTATTTCCAGATAAAAGGCACTTTGCAGTTGGAGCCTTACTAATGCAAAATAGTGGTGCACAGCAAACCACCATAGCACTTGCATCAGGGGCCCTGAAAGGTCCTGAGAACATGTTATTTGTCATTGATAAAACATTCTCAGGGTACACATGGCTGAGATGCTGCTTAAGGGTAGACATGTTGGGAAGGAAGTTGACAGATCAAACCACAAATCATTGGTGGCCACTCTAACCAAAAAATGGTGATCACACAAACCACCGTGAGATGGTTAACTGGACTAAAGGGTCTTTTTTGTGATAGAACCTGTTGTGAGAATATTGAATGTAGCAGCTGAGTAATCAGTGTAGGTAGGTATTCAGTGTAATTGTCTGTGTTACGCTGAAGGAGTAGAAGTGATACATGCATGAAGGTGCCACATACCAGGAGGAACGCAAACATTTAAAAGAAGGCACCTCCTCTACCTCGCTCATATCTGTCTGCAATTCAGCCATGGTGTCCTGCAAATGACCTGTGCCTCAATGCCAGAAAGAATGAGATTGTTCGTACTGGGACTCCTGCTCCTGCTTTCCCACTATCACTCTGGCCTGCCGCCATTGGTCCTGTGCCCGCACCCAACTGCGAGGCAAAAAACCTTGGGGTCATCTTCGACTCCACTCGCTCCTTCTCCTCTAACATCTTGGACATTGCTAAAAAGTCCAACTACCAGCTGCACCTCTTTAGAGGTACTCTTCCTTTTCTCACCTTCCCCCAGAGGCTCAGTCTCCAGAGCCCTGGTTTTCTCAAGGATGGACTACTGTAATAGCCTCTTTCTCAACCTCACTGCCTCTGCTTTGCGCCCTCTGCAACTCATCCAGAACAGAACCTTATCCTTAGCCTCAAGCCCACTGACTGCATCTCTCTGGTGCTGAAATCTCCCCCACTGGCTCCCCATGACAGCAAGGATCAAGTTCAAGACCCTCTGGACTGTCCACAAGGCTTTCTGGGGCCTGGGACCCACCTATCTGCACCAATGTCTTCTTGAAGACGGTCCGAGCACTCCGCTCATCTACCTCCAACCTTCTGCAAGTGAGCCGGTTTTGTAAGCAGAGATTTGGAGGGAGATCTTTATCCTCAGCCGGAGCCTCCCTCTGCCAATAGCCACTCTGCCATCCTCCGTCTTGAGCCTGATCTCCCTAACTTCCAGAAACTCTTGAAAACATTCCTGTTCTCCTCTTCCTTCTCTCTCCCTCCACCCTCCTTTTTCCACATAGCATGTTGACTGGCCACCGGGCATACCTCAGAGTCTCACAGGTCCCCGGCACCCTCGCCAGTCCTCCAGCACTTGCCTCAGGGCCTGAACTTATCTCATTGCCACTGCACTTGGTCAATGACACATTGAGAATGGCATCTCAGCACTTACCCAGTTCTGACTAACCGGGCGCACCTGGATTTCCCACCCCCCTGCACTTGTCCCCCGCCCACAACCCTCACCTCTCCTTTACCGCCTGTACACTTGCACGATCTGAATGTACCATGCATTGAAGATCATCTATCTTTTCCTCCCTGTCTCCCCTCCTGCATGGTGGCACCTCTAATCTCTTGTAAAAACTGCAGAATCGTTGGCAGACCTATTTGCTGTTATCTACACTGTTATTTGTATCATATGCACTTACTCTGCCTGGGCAGACTGGTATCATTCAGCAACTCAAGGGCTCTGAATGAATGTTGTTTCTCTCCCCCTGTTCCCTCCTGCCTTAAGCGCTTTGAAACACTGGCCTTCAGTATAGGCACTTTACAAATAAATATTACCATACCAATACCATACCATAAAATAATTAGGAGGGGGAAGGAAGAATTAGCTGGCACCAATGGGAAACAGGTCAGAGGAGGCCAGTTTTCTCCCATGTGGGGTATGAGATCAGATTGTGGCAATAGGGATGGAAGGCCATGTGAGGTCTCCAAATATAAAGATTTCATTAGAGGACATTGTCGGTGGGCAAAAATGGCTGAGATGATCAAAGAGTTGTCATGAAATGCATTGAGTGCTAGGATTGTGATAAGTCTTTGACCACGTGTAGATGCCTCATGTTAATTTCCAACGTGCTCGACCTACCTTAGGAGAAAGTTGCTCTTGATATCTTGGGTCCATTAAATACCAGAAGGGGGTGAAACTCATAAATGGTGATACTCAAGGACCTATACTTTTGGTATGTACACTGAATGACATCATCTGGAGAGCCTTTATCAAGTTTCTCCAATCTGTTACTTCGAAAGAGGGTTTCCCCTTGAAGACTGTGAAAGGACGCAGCTCGCAGGTGATTCCTAGTGAGGTGCAATCTTTCTTAAAAGACAATGGTCTGCACTCCCACAATGCTCTTTATCGCTGTTGGGCGAACAGGTTTTTTGAGCAGTTGTGATCGGCATTGCCAATGGATCGGCCAGGGATTGGTCACCTGAATTTATGTTGAGGGTATATCACCTAGCACCACACGTCTCCACGCAAACATCTCTTGAGACACTCTGATGTTGGAAGCACAATTCCAGGTTGTGTCTCGGGAGGATGGTTCGGGTAGGGTTGATGAAGGTGAATGATGAGCAGATCTGGTGCGCAACAGACATATGTGGAGAAAAAGCCAAAGCATGGTTTTGTGATAAACACTGGGTTGAAGATGTGCTGATAAGTCTATGTGATGCAGACAAAGTGAAGCTGCCTTGACATGTTCAAAAGGGTTTGCCAACATTGTTAAAAGAACCAGGAGTCAGGAGTATTTGAGACGATTCTGTTTTAAAAGAGGAAGCAGGATTTGGAACTAAGGATGCACTGTGATTCTCAAACATAGGGCAATTCCTGATACTACTCACTGAATACTGCTGGTCCTGTCCTTCTGTTGTTGCATATTGTTCAGTTAAGAGGACGGACATGTGTAATAATCCCTCCTTGATGCTCCTAACTGTATTGTATGATCTCCCTTCACTGTTTCCCATCCTTCCACTCCCTCTGGCTACACTTACTATTCTGCATGTGTTCGACCAAGGGCATTTACAAGTCAGCTAGAAATGTTGGGGGTCCAACAGGAGGTGAGCACTTCTCTCGACCTGGAACTGTAAATGGCAATAATAATGTATTTCTTATATAGCGCTGCACACCAATAGGTCTCAGAGTGCTGAAATAACTGAGGACATTATTAGCCCAGAGGGTGGCACTCAATTCCGCGCTCTAGGCAGGATGAGTTGGCCTTGCCAGGATTCAAACCTGCCACAGAAGGCTGCACACAGATATCAGGGGCGAGCGCTTAGCTCACTATGCTATCTGCCAGATAACTGTAGAATACATTTAAGTGTCACCCAAGCTGTCTTTGATTGGTCATTAAAGAGCACCACAACAGAAGCAAATTGTGACTCACCCGTTTAAATAAAAAATATTTTCCTCACCAACCAGTTTTAAAAAAAAATGACTTGACAAAAACAAATGATTAGAGCATGTGTCTATTCACACAGGAGATGTATCACCATCCGGATAAAATGTGAAAATACATCACATAATGATATAGCCTTATCTAACATCGAAATATATTCATTTTATGTTCTTTGATCCACGAGTTTGTACTGACTCATTGAAAATAGTTTGAGGGCCTTCTGGATGTACCTATATGCCATAACAAGTGGTCCTTCATTCTCCTTGGGAGTTTATTCTTCCTAAATTCGGTAGAACAGTATGTTCTGTGTTCACTTTCCAAAGTCTGGGTGACCCCCGGGGAAAACTCACACTATTGGGTCCTTGGGACAGGTGGGTACTAATAAAGTAAATAAGGCTGTTTGAGAGATCTAAGCTGTAGTTGAGGCCTACCAACATACCTTTGGGTGATGTTCACTACGTACAGCCCTCAGCAGGACTAAATGCATGGCACAATACTATAGGTAAGAAGTCCATCTTGAGTTAAGTTTGTTAAAGTCCCAAGTGAGACAAACTTGACTTACTTATATGCATCCTTTGGACGGGAGAAGTTGCCAGCATCAAAGGCGTGTCAGTTTCATTTCATTGAAAGAATCCCTTGTAGAGCCAAAGCTTTTACTGGGGAAACCTGTTGATGAGTGTCAGATGTCTAAGGAGGCAAAATGTTGCCACAGCTTTTTCCGACGCATGTGACTGCCTGTTCGTAAAGTGAAGGTTTTGTTCTGGGGATCTTACCTCGTTACTACTACAGTGACAATAGTCTTTTGGATTGGTCTCATACTACTATGGCCCAGATTTGAAAAAGGCTTAGCATAGCCGAAACATGTTATCGTTTATGGTTTTTTTTCGCTTTTGAATGTGTGACAATGCAACACAATTAAACGAACATATATTTCATGGCGCTGAGTCCTGGAATCTCTTTTGCTTTACACTGTTGCCATGGTGATCCTAAGAAAACTCTCAGAAAATGTGAGTCCTTCTTTTGTAAGAGACACTTGGTGGGCCAGGGAAAGGTGGATGGATTCACAGTGGGCAACTTGTGGCTGACAAAGTAGCAGTGAATAGCTGACTGTCACATATCTATACGCGCCTCTCATTGTACTTGCTTTGAAGAAAATTATAACAAATACTATTTATAAATCTTTAAAATCTATCATTTCATCTGTGCACTGTATGTGTTTCAATTGGATTGAGTTACCAATAAATAAAACACATTAATATATTTCTTTCCTGCTCTATCTTCTACTCCCCCTGCTTTCCCTAATCCTAATGTTGTTGTCTGATCTATTTATAGACCAACTTTGTTCCAATCTGTAAAGATGGAACCCAAATTAAGTTTTATTTCATTGCTGCTGGCAAATTTGTTTGCTTGACATGCCAGGGGGACCATTAATGACCATATAATATAAGGTCACATCAGTGTCGCATACACACTTTCGGTGGGGCTATTTTTATAAAATAAAATTGAATTCTAAATATTTAGCACTTTCCATAGAACCCTACACAAAAATAAAAGTGGTATACATTATTAATAGATTACAAATGAGGCAAGTACATGAAGACTAAGGAAGGGATATTGATAGCTAGGGATGTATACTAATTGACCTTTTCACAATTGACCTTTGGGAGAATTGACCTAATTTAAAAGGTCAATAGGACATATCTGCGGGGGGCCCCCCGCAACCCTCCACCAAATCCAAAACCCCCTGCAACCCCCCACCCAATACCGTTATATTATTTATAATCCAAAACCAACCTAATACATATATAAAATAACTAAAATAATGTAAAGGTCAATTGTGCAGAATGTCAATTAGTAACACTATAATTAGGTCAATTAGGACAAAAGGTCAATTGTAAAAGGTCAATTTGGGTAATACCATAGCTGGAGCATAAGTAGGATTTGAGGAGAGGATAGAAAGCAGCAAGAGCGTGGACTGAGCAGAGGGAGAAGCTTAATTAAGTGGCTAGTTACGAAAAAAGCTAAAGCGGAGAGATTGAAAGCATGGCAGATGAGGGGCAGAGAGCAGCAACTGGGAAGGTAAGAAACGAGAGTGGTCAAGGCAGTGAAGGCTAGCAAGAGAAGGAAAATACAGAGGGGACAGCGGGTCAGCACATTTTTACACAAGGCAAACGTAGCATAATTATAGACTGGTAGGGAAGAGAAGACAACAAAGACAGTCAAGATCTGGGGACCTAGGAGAATTAAGTAGGAGCTAGACAAAGGCACATTGAAGATGCTGGATCAAGAGAATAGACAGGAAGATAGTAAAAGAGGGAGGAACTATAATCCTGATGAGAAAAACACTAAGAAGGAGAATCTTAGTAGCCTAGAAAGGGAGGCTCTGGTAATTTATTTTATTTTGGCATGGGAGACAGCCAGGTGATAGGAAGAGTACAGAGGCAAGAGAAAGGACATCTCAAAAGGAGGAGACTTATGAAGAGTATTTGGAGCTGATTTCAGATTTGCAAAGAGCAATGGCTGAGGGGGTTAACAGGAATGGCTGACATACTAACTAGACAAAGTATTAAAGATCGTGTTATAGAAAATCAAAATCACCTTAAGCTTGGTTAATCACCTTTTTGGTTAAAATGCTCCAGAAATGTTCTGGTCTTGTGTACATTGTGTGGACATAGTCCAAGTGATTCTGTCTGTTCTATGCAATGTTCTACAAAAAACCAAGCAAAAGGGCTAATTATACCTCTATCTACTGTAACCTTGTCGGCACCCTGAACCAAAGGTTATGGAAATTATGTATGTCTTACCATTGTGATGGTAACTGTCCAGAAAAGGTGGCAGTGAGTCCTTTACATCCACAACTTTTCTATCCTATTAGCCTGATTTCTGTAAAAGAAAACATCGACTTCTGAGTCTAGGGGAGAGACCATTATTATGTCTACCATGTGGCAAAAATAATGAAGTACAATATTCGTGCTATGTCATAGCAATTCAGTCTGTTGTTGTCTTCTCTCATCACACTTGAAGCTCTCCTCTCCTATTACATCGGCACACCCAGGACGCCCACTCGGTCTCAAATTCACCAGACCCATGAAAAGCATGACTGTGGCTGCCTTTGCCTCCACCTACTCTCCACCTCCTACTCCTGCGGTTGACTCCCACACTGACACAGCCCTCGCTAACTTCAATTTCTCTATCTCTAACACCCTTGCTACTGTTGCCCCTGTCATGAGCATACAACTGATGCCTTCCAAAAAGTGCAACTCTTGGGTACGACTATGATCTGGCTGTCCTTAAACGCAAGTGTAGGGCAGCTGAGCGGAAATGGAATAAAGACTCTGACAAACTGGCCTGGTGCCTCCTTCAAAGGCAATATCGGCTCTGCATCCACACCAAAAAAAGAGTCTTTATTCAAGCATGCATCTCTGCAGCATCAAACAACACTGACAATCTTTTCAAAGTCTGCGAGGAACTGCCCAATCCTGCAGCAGCCTCCTTTTCTGTCACACCCACCCAGGACCTTTGCTTGGCCCTGGCTGCACACTTCACCGCAAAAACACAAGACATCCTTTCCTCTCTTTCCTCCACACCACCTCATTCACCAACACCTCTGGAGCCTCCCTTGGCCCCTCCACCACTTCTCCTCTCTTCTCTCACTCCCATCACACCTGATGAGGTCACCAGATAAGTACAGTCTATGAAGGCTTCATCCAAACAGGTGGGCCCACTGCCCCTCCAAAACCATTGAGGACAACATTGACTCTTTCGCTCCATACTTGGCTGATCTCTGCAATCCCTCTTTTGCCACTGGAGTTTTCCCAAATTCTCTTAAGCACTCCCTTGTTTAACCTCTACTTAAAAAACCCTCTGCCGACCCCTCAATTCCAGCAAACTACCGCCCTATCTCTATCACCCCTTTCCTGGGCGAACTCCTGGAGAAGATGGCTATCTCTCAGCTCTCCCTCCACATTGAAACTGCTGGTTGCTTCCACAACCATCAGTCTGGCTTTAGAGCATCCAGAGTTACAGAAACTGCTCTTCTGAACACCCGTGAAGACCTGCTCTGAAATGTCGACACTAACACTCCCTCTGTCCCCATTCTTCTTGACCTCTCCTCTGCCTTTGACACAGTAAACCACAACATCCTGATCACACGTCTGCATGACACCCTGGGAATCAAAGGTCAGGCTCTAGTGTGGTTAACCACCTTCCTTTCCAAACGTCCATCCCTGGTGGAACTAAGGGTCCTTTCTCTCTACTGTCACTTTTTCAACCTGTGGTGTTCCCAAGGGTTCTTACCTATCCCCCTGGTTCTTCAATGTCTACATGGCTGCCCTTGCACATGTGATTGCCACTTTCATCTCTTACATCCAGTGTTATGCGGATGACACGCAACTCTCCTTCAGGCTACCCTCAGCCAACTTGTCTACCTCGCTCATATCTGACTGTCTATCCGCAATTCAGTCATGGTGTGCTGCAAACGACCTCTGCCTCAAAGCCAGTCAGACTGAGATCGTTCGCATTGGGATTCTAGCTCCCGCTTTCCCACTCTCACTCTGGCCGGCCTCCCTTGGCCCTGTGCCCGCACCCACCTGCGAGGCAAAAAACCTTGGGGTCATCTTCGACTCAAGTCTCTCCTTCTCTACTCACATTTGGGACATCTCTAAAAAGTCCAACTACCAGCTACATCTCCTCAGAGGTACTCTTCCTTTTCTCACCTTCCCCCAGCAGCTCACTGTCTCAGGAGCCCTGGTTCTCCCAAGGCTGAACTACTGCAACAGCCTCTTTCTCAATCTCCCTGCCTATGCTCTGCGCCCTTTGCAACTCATCCAGAACAGAACAGCAAGACTTATCCTTGGCCTCAAGCCCAGGGACCGCTTCTCTCTGATGCTGAAATCCCTCCACTGGCTCCCCGTGGCTGCTAGGATCAAGTTCAAGACCCTCAGCAATGTCCAGAAGGCTTTTTGGGGCCGGGGCCCTACCTATCTGCAACGTTGCCTACCTAAATACTGTCCTTCCTGAGCCCTCTGCAAATCTGTCTCCAACCTCCTGCGAGTGAGCCGGTTCTCCATGTAGAGATTTGGAGGGAGATCGTTATCCTCTCCAGGGGCCTCCCTCTGGAATAGCCTCCCTGCCACACTCCGTCTCGAGCCTGATCCCTTAAGTTCCAGAAACTCCGTAAGAGATTCCTCTTCTCCTTGTCCTTCTCTATCCCTCTACCCTGCTAACTTCTCTCTCTGCTCTATACCTCTCTCCCTCCTTTTCCACGCAGCCTGCTGACTGGCCGCCTGGTGTACCTCAGGGTCTCTCAGATCCCTGGCACCCTTTCCAGTCCTCTTGCACTTGCCTCCGGGCCTTGCACTTGCCTCATTGTTACTGCACTTGGTCAATGGCCCATGAGAGTGGCATCTCTCAGCACTTAGCCCAGCTTCTGACTGACTGGGCGCACTTCTATCTATAAGCAAAGATGAAGAATTTTGTTGTTGGATAAATAGTAAATGGAACCTAAAGTCCACAGTCAGAAGATAAACAGGCAAAATCTCACCTCAATATAATGTAGAGTATAGCTTGACAATGATGAAGGATATTGCTGTACTTAACCGCAAGGTGCTCAATCGTTTGTTCTAAAAAAAGAGGGAGTGGATAGACTTAACTCCAAGGATGAAAATTCATAAATGTGAAATTAGATAACAACTGTGGTTAGGTGGGCCATGGTGTCCATAATTCATACCTAAACAGATGTCATTCTGCCACTTGTATGAATGATGCAACCTCTGTCTGGTATGCAGACCAGAAGTTGGCCGCCATTATTTACAGAATGCGCTCGTGACGTAATGACGTTATCGCACACTTTATTGTGATTGGCTGTTATCTCAAACTGAGAAGGCTAGTTCCCATTAGAGAAGTGGCCCTTTTTGCTCCCCTAGTGGCCAAGTCCTGCATAATAATGCGAACTAGCCTACTCACACTGAGAAGGCTAGTTCCCATTAGAGAAATTGCCCTTTTTGGCCCTAGTGGCAAGTCCTGCATAATAATGGGAACTAGCCCACTCACACAAAGAAGGCTAGTTCCCATTAGAGAAATGGCCCTTTTTGCTCCCCTAGTGGCCAAGTCCTGCATAATAATGGGAACTAGCCCACTCACACAGAGAAGGCTAGTTCCCATTAGAGAAATGGCCCTTTTTGCCCCTAGTGGCCAGGTCCTGCTATTTCCCATTAGAGAAGTGGCCCTTTTTGGCCCTAGTGGCCAAGTCCTGCATAATAATGGGAACTAGCCCACTCACACAAAGAAGGCTAGTTCCCATTAGAGAAATGGCCCTTTTTGCTCCCCTAGTGGCCAAGTCCTGCATAATAGTGGGAACTAGCCCACTCACACTGAAGCAGCTATTTCCCATTAGAGAAAGTGCCCTCCGACCTGGAAAGGCAGAAAGGTCCTCTCGTCTAATGGGAACTAGCCCACTCACACTGAAGCAGCTATTTCCCATTAGAGAAAGGGCCCTCCGACCTGGAAAGGCAGAAAGGTCCTCTCGGCTAATGGGAACTAGCCCATTCACACTGAAGCAGCTATTTCCCATTAGAGAAGCGGCCCTCCGACCTGCAGAGGCAGAAAGGTCCTCTCGTCTAATGGGAACTAGCCCACTCACACTGAAGCAGCTATTTCCCATTAGAGTAACGGCCCTCCGACCTGTAAAGGCAGAAAGGTCCTCTCGTCTAATGGGAACTAGCCCATTCACACTGAAGCAGCTATTTCCCATTAGAGAAACGGCCCTCCGACCTGGAAAGGCAAAAAGGTCCTCTCGTCTAATGGGAACTAGCCCATTCACACTGAAGCAGCTATTTCCCATTAGAGAAGCGGCCCTCCGACCTGCAGAGGCAGAAAGGTCCTCTCGTCTAATGGGAACTAGCCCACTCACACTGAAGCAGCTATTTCCCATTAGAGAAACGGCCCTCTGACCTGGAAAGGCAGAAAGGTCCTCTCGTCTAATGGGAACTAGCCCACTCACACTGAAGCAGCTATTTCCCATTAGAGAAACGGCCCTCCGACCTGGAAAGGCAGAAAGGTCCTCTCGGCTAATGGGAACTAGCCCACTCACAATGAAGCAGCTATTTCCCATTAGAGAAACGGCCCTCCGACCTGGAAAGGCAGAAAGGTCCTCTCGGCTAATGGGAACTAGCCCATTCACACTGAAGCAGCTATTTCCCATTAGAGAAACGGCCCTCCGACCTGGAAAGGCAGAAAGGTCCCCTCGGCTAATGGGAACTAGCCCACTCACACTGAAGCAGCTATTTCCCATTAGAGAAACGGCCCTCCGACCTGGAAAGGCAGAAAGGTCCACCCTCCAGACACACTGTGCCCCATCTCTCCCTCCAGAAACACGCCCGTGTGCCCCATCCACCTCCCCCCAGAGCCACACCAATGTGCCCTAGCACCTCCCTCCAGAGCCACACCAAGATGCCCCGTCCAACTTCCTAACCCACACCTAGATGACCCATGCTACCCACCAGACCCGCTGTGCCCCATCTCTCCCTCCAGAAACACACCCATGTGCAACATCCCTCCGCCAAGATCCACACCAATGTGCCCCACCACCTCCCGCCAGAGCCACACCAATGTGCCCCCACCACCTCCCTCCAGAGCCACACCAAAATGCCCCGTCCCACTTCCCAACCCATACCTAGATGACCCATGCCACCCTCCAGACACACTGTGCCCCATCTCTCCCTTCAGAAACACACCCATGTGCACCATCCCTCCACCCAGATCCACACCAATGTGCCCCCACCACCTCCCTCCAGAGCCACACCAAGATGCCCCGTCCAACTTCCTAACCCACACCTAGATGACCCCTGCTACCCACCAGACCCACTGTGCCCCATCTCTCCCTCCAGAAACAAACCCATGTGCACCATCCCTCTGCCAAGATCCACACCAATGTGCCCCACCACCTCCCTCCAGAGCCACACCAACGTGCCCCCACCACCTCCCTCCAGAGCCACACCAAAATGCCCCGTCCCACTTCCCAACCCACACCTAGATGACCCATGCCACCCTCCAGACACACTGTGCCCCATCTCTCCCTCCAGAAACACACCCATGTGCACCATCCCTCCACCCAGATCCACACCAATGTGCCCCACCACTTCCCTCCAGAGCAACACCAAAGTGCCCCACCACCTCCCTCCAGAGCCACACCAGGATGCCCCGTTCCACTTCCCAACCCACACCTAGATGACCCATGCCACCCTCCAGACCCACTGTGCCCCATCTCTCCCTCCAGAAACACACCCATGGCCTCCATCCCTCCCCAGACCCACACCAATGTACCCCAAACCACACCACTGTCCCTATCCCTCACCCAGACCCACAGCACTATGTCCTATCCATCCCTCCAGACCCACACCAATGTGCCCCCTTTCTCCAGAGCCACGCAAAAGTGGCTCATCCCACCAGACCTACACCAGCATGCCCCTATCCAACCATTCAGACCCCAGCAAGATGCCCAATCCCTCCCTCTAGTCCAATAACATAATGCCTGATCCTTCTTCCAAATAGCAAGATGCCCCTTCCCACTTGCAACAGATGCCTGTGTGCCATCCCGAATCACACGCAGATAGCCCCAGCCAACCCCCTCTAAAACCACGCATCCTAATAATCACACCCTCATAAAACATTAAATCACTCTATTAACCCCCGTTGATCAGTTAAACACAAGCATACACTGTCTCCCTATTCTTTTTCTTAGCCCTCCATACCTTTCATGTTGAATAGCTGAGCATGATTTTTAAAGTAAATGTAATTTCCTGCTCCCCCGTCTAAATCGGGTGTCTTGCAGGAACGTTCACGGTATCTGGAAGAAAATTCCAATTTACAGCCAGCCAAAAGCACACGTGTTGCTGCTGTTCCTGCAGCCTGGCAGCCAGAGCCTTGCCGCTCAGGACGCTCCAGGGCCTCCTAGAAATGTTCCCGGTGTTGAAATGCCAACCCCAAACGCTGATAGCCAAAGGCTGGCAGGGTCCGGTTACACTTGCACCGGCGGCAGCCAGAGCGTTCAAAGTTCCCGCTCAGCCCCAGCCCGCTTACTGAACGTGCTCCGAACCGCTTCTCTGCTCCGGAAAGCACACGAATGACATCAGAGGTCACGTGACAACGAGGGGGCGGGCCGTTGCTATGGTCCTTTTCTCGGATGGGAACTAGTCGCTACCATGCTGCTAGGGCCATCCGTTCCTCCACAATCAACATTGATTAAGGTAACATCAGAATGGAGCCTGGATTACTGAAGGTACGCACATGTGAAGCAACCCGTGTAAATTGAATGAATATTTGGGTTGATTGCAGACTTCTGATTACAGCCAATATTTGTGATTAATATAAAGTCATGAATATTTCTCACCTTCTTCGCTGCAATATCCCATCCAATTAGTTTGTTCATTCTGACATGGTATGTTTCAGCCCAGTGGAAGGGACCATTTTCTGTGTACTTGGGTATACCCCTGTTCTGAAAGGAACTGCTTGTTGGGGGCGGGTCAGAGCCCCCACGCGATGCCGCAAGCCCCCGACACATGAAGGAACCACCAGACACCAGTCCTTCGTGTTCGGGCTTCCCGGTCGCTCTGATGCGGCCGGGAACGCCCCCTTTATTTATACTTAGCGCGGCGGCGTGAAACGTCACGCCGCCGCGTAGGCCCGTCATCGGGCAGCGCCACACTCCTCCTTTTCCGGGAGGAACACGAACATGGATTAACAGTAACTTTATTAACCAGGAAAACCACACATCTAACATAAACACTACTGCACACCCAAAACAAAAACCCCTTTAATGTCATCCACCCAGATCTTATCACCCCAGTTTGCGAATCAATCGTCCCACAACATATTCGCTGAGGTAGGCAGGTTTCCCTCGCCCAGCCCTCTGGGGGTACCTCCGGCCTACCTCCGGCACGTGATGTCCTTCCGCCGCGTCTCCCCGGACTGGGGATTCGGGTCCTTCGCCCCATAGACCTCCGTCAGCAGGCATGTCTGGTGGATCAGGTTCGGGCGGGGTCTCAGTTCGTGAATCACCCAGTTTCTTGAAGAAACTCACGTTTCGGGTGACAGCCGACCGTCCATCCGAGGCCGTCACCATGGATCCTTTCACTGCCACTACATCCAAAGGCTCCGGTTCATAGGGGAGCGATAGCTTCCCGTGAGGGTGTCGATTCCGGATCAGGACCTCATCTCCCGGTTCAAGTCTTTGAGGTCGGAGACCCCTGCGCAGGTTCTCCTGTTCCGTTCGGACTCGTCTTTCCGCCTCCACCCGCGGACTATCAATGACCCCTGGTTCTTTCTCCCCCACTTCCGGCAGCAGTCCCCTGGGGCACCTCTTGAATAATGCCTCGGCGGGTGCCACTCCCGTGGCGGCATGTGGGGTGGTGCGGTACACCCGCAGAAACTGATAGAGGGGGCGTTGTAAGGATTGCCCCTGCCCCTGAGCAATTCGGAACGTTTTATTCAGGGTCCTCATCAGTCTCTCGGCGTCCCCGTTTGCACGGGGCCACAGGGGGGAGATCTTCCTGTGTTGTATTCTGCAGCTCTCCATCAACTCGGAGAACCGCTCACTTTGGAAGGGCGATCCATTATCAGAGCATAGAGTGTGGGGGAAACCATGGGCCGCAAATATCTTCTCCATGGCCACCACCACATGCTCAAAAGCCACCGACTCGATGAACTCAACCTCCGGGTATCTCGAGTGTTCATCTACTATCACCAGGAAGTGAGTGCCCACTGATGTTGAACCAAAGTCAGCGTGGACGATCTCCCAGGGCCTCGTGCCACGGGGCATTGCCTCAATTGCAGGTTCTCGTTGCAGCGGAGAGGCCGCCTGACACCATACACAGGCCGCCACGAAATGGTCCACCCTTTTTTCCAACTCCGGAAACCAGACTTTCGAGCGGAGCCGCGCCTTGGTCTTAGCGGCGCCCTGATGTCCATGATGGGCGAGACGGATCACGTCGCTCACCTTCGACCGTGGGATGACGATCCGGTCACCCCGGAGTAACAGCCCTGAGTCGGAGAACGACAACTCCTCCTTTACCTTCCACAACTGCTCCAGCGCTGTTCTGGCTTCCTGGGTGCGCCCGGACACGGCTCCGAGGACGGACTTCCAGGACCCACTGTGCATTGTGTCCTTCAAGATCCGAAAACACTCGTCCTCAGCCGCAGCAGCCTCCAACTCCTCTAGGGACATCGCATTTGGCGTTGCCGCCTCCACCACCATTCGTACATAACTGTCCGCCTCTTCTCCGCAAGTGTCATGTCCATCTCCCCCACCTACTCCCGGATGACGAGACAGGTAGTCCGCGGCATTGTTGGCCCCCGGCCGATATACCAGGGTGACTGAATACTCGAGGAGGGCGAGCATCCACCTCTCAATTCTAGCTGGTGGCTTTGACGATGATCCCACTAGAATCGGAAGCAGCGGTTTGTGATCAGTCACCACCGTCACTGGACGTCCCAAGACATAGAGCCGGAAATGCTTGCAGCTCCACAGCACTGCCAGGGCCTCCCGCTCGATCTGGGAGTACCTCTGTTCCGTTTCGGTGAGCGCTTTGCTTGCATATGCCACAGGTCGAATAGCCCCGCTGCGGTCCACTTGAGTCAACACTGCCCCCAGCCCGAAAGGACTCGCATCCACCACAATCTCCGATTCCAAGGCGGGGTCGAAAAACGCCATAGTATCTCCCGCTGTGAGGGCACCCTTAATGTCCTCAAAGGCGGCCTGTTCGAGAGGGCCCCAATGCCATGGTGACTCCTTCTTGGTCAGCGCCCGGAGTGGTTCGGATCTTGAGGCTAAGTTCGGGATGAACCGCCCGCAATACGTTACCATCCCCAGGAAGCTCCTCACGTCCGTCACAGACTCGGGGGCCTTCGCCGCTTTGATGTCCTGCACCTTCTTCGGGTCTGGCGACACCCCCCCCTCCTTGAATATGAAGCCAAAAAATTCAATCGAGGGGCGCATGAACTCACACTTCTCCCTGTGCAGGGTGAGGCCCAACGATTGAAGTCGTCTTAGAGTGTCCTCGAGCCTCTTCATGTGATCCACTTCGGTTTTGGCAAACACCAGAATATCATCGCTGATGTTGAGGACGCCCTCTAGATCTGCTAGGGCGCCCCTGATGATGTTTTGGAACACTTCAGCGGCAGACGACACTCCAAAACTCAGCCGCTTGTACCGATATAGTCCCCGGTGGGTGGTAAACGTTGTTATGTACCGGGACTCTGGATGAAGGACGACCTGGTGATATCCGGCTCGGAGGTCCAGCTTCGAGAACACTCGAGCCCCTTGAACATCAGCAATGATATCATCGATCGTTGGAGTAAGATGGCGTTCCCTTTTGATCGCTTTGTTGGGGAGCCTCATGTCCACGCAAATGCGTACCGAGTCGGGTTGCTTGGGCTTTCTGGCCACCACGATCGGGGACACCCAGGGGGTCGGGCCCTCAACCTTTTCGATGATGTTCAAGCTCAGCAAATTGTCCAGCTCCTTATCGACCTGCTCCCTTAAATGAAAAGGTACTCGTCGGTGTTTCAATGCGATGGGCTGTACTGACTCATCGATGTGTAATCGAACTGGTTCCCCGATCATCTTTCCGATCCCACTGAAGAGTGCAGCATATTTGTCGAGGAGATCGTTAATGTCCTCCAGGTGGACGGAGTATGCAAAGCTGACGATACCTAAGGCCTCCGCAGCTGCGCAACTGAGCAGGGTATTGTTGCTCACCGGGGTCACATAAAATCGGGCCCTGATTTGCGAGCCATCATGTTCCACGTCTGCCACGAAGGCACCGTCGAGCGGTAGCGGTTCCTGACCCCCAAACGCAAATATGCGGGCCTTCGGTGCGACCAGACCCGGGAGGGGTTTGAGGGAGTCATAGTGCCCTCTGGCCATCACATTGACTGAGGCGCCGGAGTCAACGAGCACTGGGACTGGGGAGTGATTGATCTCGACCATACATCTCGGCTGTCCCCGGCTTCTTCCTTTAAGCACTCCCACGCTTGAGACGAAAAAGATGTTTTCCTCGTCTTCCTCCTCAGCTCCTTCCGGATGGGACTCAACTTCCCCTTGTTCCACCTGGGCAATACTGGGCTGTTGGCTCTGGCGCGGAGCCCATGTCCGTGCCTGACCTCTTGGCACCATCACCGGCGTGGCTGCCCGACACACTCTCGAGAAATGATCGGCCAGTCCACACCTCCCACAGGTTTTTCCAGCCGCCGGGCATTCTGCCACATGAGGGAGGTCGTATCCGCATTTCTGGCACGACTCCCCGGCTCTCCCAGCCCTGTCTCGGGGTCCTCCACCCGGGCGTCTCACTCCTCGGCCACCCCGCCACACGACACACACCTCCTCCGACCTCACCGACCGAGACCCAGCTTCCATCTTGTTGGCTCGCGCCTCTGCTACCTCGTGGCACCTGCCCAGCTCCAAAATACGGGGCAGCGTGAGGCCCGGCTCTCTCAGGACTTGCCTCCTGAGCTTGCCGGAGGAGCATGCCTGGATTAGCATGGTGCGAATCATGTCGTCTGCATCCCCCCATGCACAACCGAGGGAGAGGCGGCGTAATCGACCATAAAAAGTGTCCAGCGTCTCCTCCTCCTTCTGCTTCGCCGAGAGCATGACGAACCTCTCATAGTCCACGTTCGCCAGGGGAAGGAAGTGTGCTAGGAGGGCCGCCTTGGCCGCATCATAAGAGTTGTTGACAGGAGCAAGCGATTCAAATATCTCCTGGACTGTCGGCCCTGCCGAATACAGCATGGTAGCAATTCTGCTGTCATCATCTGTCACCTGAGCAGCCCTGAAATACATGTCGAGGCGACTCACCCATCTTCTCCATCGGGGCCCCATGCTCGAGGGTGGGCCTGACGCATCGAATTCCGGAATCGGCTGCAAGGCGGCATGGGCCGCGGGTGCTCTTGCTTGGGCCATAATGGGAAAACCCGGTTGTCCAGGTGGCGGTCCTGCAAGGCCTTGGATCACGGGAGGTAGGGCGGCCTGTTGTTGAGCCGCTGCCTGGCCACGATCGCGGGGGAGGGACGCTGCTGCACCACCACTGTCCGAATCCTCAGAGTCGCCCATGGGCTTGAGCGCACAGGCACCCCCACCTACTGTCCTGAGGGCCGCAACTCAGACAGCCACCGACACAGTGCACCTCACCCCTCCTTCCCGGGTACACAGCAGTCCCAACACGGGGAGGAATCCGGATAAAGCACCAGTGGATGTCCAAAAACACAGTTATCCAGAGCAGCCAGGCTTGATGATGAAGAGGACAAAGAAGCAAAACCCACGGCACTCTGATGATGAAGGGGACAAAGAATACCGTGGATCCACGTTGCCACTTTCCAAATGGACTTAGAAGTTCCAAAAATTGAGCCAAAGATGGTGGATTGGCCCTGTCACATCAGTCCTCTCCTGGCTTTCACACGACGTAAAAGACCCAAAAACAGGTTAAAATCCACAAATTAGACATGGGCGTGCAGGGTAGGCCTCCTGCTACTAAAGTGTCCAAAAATTAGGCCAGTTGTAACCCCACGCTCCAAACCGGAGCCTCGTGAAGTTTCACGGCCTCTGAACAAAATGGCCGCCGGCCGCGTGTGCGTCCCGCGACCCGGCATGAGATGAAACGAAAATCCGATCCGCTTCGTTTAGAAAAATGTATCTGCCAGATATTTCACCACCGGGCCCGGGTCTCCCTCACCGCTTCGTCGCCACTGTTGGGGGCGGGTCAGAGCCCCCACGCGATGCCGCAAGCCCCCGACACATGAAGGAACCACCAGACACCAGTCCTTCGTGTTCGGGCTTCCCGGTCGCTCTGATGCGGCCGGGAACGCCCCCTTTATTTATACTTAGCGCGGCGGCGTGAAACGTCACGCCGCCGCGTAGGCCCGTCATCGGGCAGCGCCACACTGCTTAACAATCAACGTTACGTATTGGCGGTAGCGAACCTCCTCGTTCTCAGAAGCACACTTTGGACATAAGTAGGCAGGCATGCCAGGTTGCAGGTCGCGTTTATTTTATTTCCTTCTTCATCGTTCTGCATTGATTTCCTATGGAAGAAAATGGCAGTCGGCATAATGCACATGGTTTAATTAAACGTTCGGGTTTGTTGGTATTCATGCCTGTCCTCAAGTTCAGGCTGCACCTTCCATCTGCCTGCCCCAGCACTACATCTGCATGTGGTAACATTCCCCAAGGTGTCAGACACGTGGGTTGCTAATATCTGCAAATATTTACTGGCTGATGTTACAAGGAAAATATCAATGCTGCGCATTTGTGACACATGACTGGGAAGTAAAGAATCCTGGAGGCACAATATTGGTAATCGATGTCTGCAGGGTCCTTTATGGTAATGACTGATACTCGGATCATTTCAATCGTGGATCGGATTTGCACTACATTTTAATCTGTGCTGGAATGCCGTGATGCAGTTCGCTGACAGAGTTGATAACGGACTTGAATCTTTTCAGACCTACAATGTGGATACTTGGAAGGGGTTGTATTTAAGTCATGGTTACAGGTGGGCGGAGAGGGGGCTGGTGGTCCTAGGCTACTTTAGAATGACTGGGCTGTATATGTAATTGTCATAGGTAATAATATAAATTATTGTTTAGTGATATTAACAGTTTAGCTTAGTTAATAGGAATAGTTAATATGATTCTGGACTTCATATATAGATAATATGTCTGGAGTTTGGGAAAACTGAGTCTGGTATTTTTACATGACCTATATAACTTTGTCTCTGCAAGTGTTGGGCGGTTTGAATAGACACGGCCTGTCTGGGTTATATATATATTAGTGATTGGTTGTCGGTACTGTCACAGCCAACCGGGCCTCTTAATGTAATACGCCTGACTATTGGTAAATGCATGGCCTTTTTCAGTCCGTGACAGACTGTATGGACGCATGGGTTGTATTGATATATGTGAGAATGTCAGTGAATGGGGCAAATCTATGAATGGGCAACTGAATATAGGGGAATACTCCCATTTACATACATCATACTTGGCACCTAAGACCTTGCGTATATCATTGCGTATCTTCTCATTGGAGTCATCTTATCAATAGTGTTGAATGCACGTTGGGAGGTAACATCTTGTGCACATCAATGCAATTTTGTGTTTGCACTTCTTAGTTTCATTTACACGTTTTATCAGTTTGTGTTACTTGATAATGAGTTCCTAGGTGTGTGTGGCTGTGTGGACTTCCCCTGTGATACTATATGAGTTTGTATGCTTAGGTTTATAAAGTGATAATATGGTAGCAATGTAGACACAGTTATCACTGATTTGTTTTTGGAGGATTTTCAGGTACCATTATCTTTCTTGCATTCACTGCTCTCCGCTACAATGGCTATGACAATGTTGCTATGATTACTTATAATTTAGAGGACCTGTATTGAGATGAACCATGGGGTTCAGTTTGATTATTGGTCATCATTGGGATGTATACGATGATGGAATGGGATTGTAGTGCACATTTGCTTTCTCTACACTGTCATCTTTCCTTCTCACTATTTTCTCAGCTTTTATCTATTCTTTTATTTTTTCACAGCCATCTATATTTTGCTTTTTAAATTGATTGTTGATTATCTCTTTGATTCATATTGTACAGTTAATTTCTGGATTCTTGAGGATAATTCATTTACTTGATGATATATGACATGGACACAAATAATACTAGTATCCGGATGCTTTGGGAACATTTTTAACTTACTTGACTTGATCTTACTTTTACTATTGGATGTTTGCATTATATGGGGGCGTTGGGGAATATTTACTTTCATGTACAGGGATACATAGAATGACTGGGATTTAAATGTTCTGCCTAATGTGCCTGACTTGTTGTTTATCATATTTTTAGATTTAATTATTGGTTTTTATGCTTGGAGTTTTTTTGTTATGTTTACTGTTATGTTTTTTAAATTTCAAAGTTTACTTGGGATTTGGGAGTGGTCCTAGAGACTTTCTTTTTGATGTTATTTCTTACTCTCACTAGGCTGAATGGTCTTTATGGTTTTGACCGTTCTATCATTGGTTTTATAATTTTTCTTTTTTGCTTTCTGTTTTTTGTTTGTGTTTATGTTTTTCACACTGATTGTGACATTTTGCCCCTAAAAACAGCTGATATGGCAAATTAGAACGTTTGGGTTGTTTCTTGGAATGTCAGTGGAATTAATAATGTCCTTAAAAGAAAGAAAGTGTTTGAAATTCTGAATGATTTGAAAACAGATATTTGCTTTATGCAAGAAACTCATCTTCTGTCCGATGAGATCTCGAAGTTAGAGAAGGAGTGGGTTAGTTTGGCATTTGGCTCATCTTTTTCGTCTAGATCAAGGGGGGTGGCCATTCTGATTTGCAAAAAGTTTCCTATTAAAATTTTAAGAAATTGTACTGACAAAGATGGAAGAATGGTAACTTTATTGGTTGAGATTCAGGGGGAGCAGATGACTCTTTGTAATATATATGCTCCCACAATTGATAATGGCTCCTTTTTCACATGGTAGCCCAGACTCTCTTGAATCTGAAATCTCCTAACATCATTCTTAGAGGGGATTTCAATACTATCATCAATCCATTGCTAGATAGGAGTAGTGTCAGAAAAATACATTGAAATGACCTGCATCATCAGGCTCTCTTGTCATTGTTGAAAGAGCACAATTTGAAAGATAATTGGTGCCTTGCCCACCCAGACTGTCGTGAATATCGTTTTTTTTCTAGTGCTCATAATATGTATTCATGTTTGGACATTTATTGACAGGCGGGGCTGTGACGGAAAGTTTTGTTGCCTGTGATATGGGGAACATTTCAGTAAGTGATCATGGTCCTGTGACGATGCACTTGAAATTTAAACATCATTTTCACAGATCATTCTCTTGGAAATTAAATACTTCCATTTTGATGGATGATGACATTTTGGAGAAGATTAAATTTGAGACTACTTTTTTTATTGTGGAGAACCGATCTGATGAGGTTAGTATACAGAATACATGGGAGGCTTTCAAGTGTTGTATGCGTGGGATATGTTTGGGGTTATCGAGTGGAAAAAAAGAAAGAGGAGAGTATTAGATTGGAACTTGAAAAGAAAATTAGTGAAATATCCAGAGAATTGATGATTGACCTGTCGAATTCAGCCAAATTGACACTATTGAAGAAGTTTAAAAGAGAAATGAATGATATGTTATCATTAAAGGGGGAATGTAGCTTATTTTATTCTCATTGTTCTTACTTTGAGAAAGGTGAGAAATGCGATAGGTGGCTCGCATACAGATTGAAGCAGAAAATGTCAGAGGCTGCTATTGCTTCCATCATTGATACTGATGGTGAGATTACATTCGACCCACATAAAATACATTTGGTTTTCCACGACTTCTATGTGGATTTGTATCGCAATGAAGCTGGGGTCAATGGTATTGGGAGAGATTTCTTCAGTAATCTTGAGCTTCCAAAAATTTCAGATGAAGAACGTCAGCTTCTTGCTAAAGACCTTACAGTTGATGAAGTGAAAGCTGTTATTTCTAGATTGAACGTTGGTAAATCTCCTGGTCCTGACAGACTTCCTTGTGAATTTTATAAGATTCTTCCAGAATCAGCTCTCGAACTTTTAAGAGATATGTTCATTGCTAGTAAATCCTCTGGGACGCTGCCTGTGAGCACAAGACATGCCTCTGTATCTGGTTTTTGAAGAAAGGGAAAGATGGCAACTATCCGGTGAACTATCACCGTATCAGTCTCATCAATACTGATAATAAAATTTTGGCTAAAGTTTTGGCTTTGCGATTGGAATCATATCTTCCAAAGTTGTTTGGTATAGAACAGTCTGGTTTTATGAGGAATAGACGCACGTCGAGTAATATTAGACAATTGTTTCACACTATGGAGAGAGCTACTGAGATTGATTGTGATACAGCTGTCTTCTCTCTCGACGCAGAGAAAGCATTCGACTGGCTTAATTGGAATTATCTGCTTTCCGTATTAAATGAAATGAATCTTGGGGTGGAGTTTATCTCATGGATTGAGCTTTTATACTCCTATTCGACGGCTGATATCAATACAAATGGAATAAAATCTGAAAGGTTTGTTTTGAAAAGGGGAACTTGTCAGGGATGTCCATTCTCTCTGATTTTATTTATTCTGGCGATTGAACACCTTGGCTGTCTTTCTGAAAAATGACCCTGGTTTGGAAGGAGTGAGTTGTTGGGGTATTACACAGAAAACATGGTTTTATGCAGACGATCTTTTGTTGGTTCTTAGGAATTTGGATGGTTCCCTCCCATGTTTGATGTGAACTTTGCGGGAGTTTTACGCATCCTCTGGATTCAAGGTAAACTGGTCAAAGTCAGAGGTTTTCCCTCTTTCATTTCGTTGTAAAAAATCTTTGGTGACCGGATTAGGATTTAAATGGTGTGATTTACGACTACGGTATTTAGGCATCTGGTTGACGCCCTCAGTTATGAGTATTATGGATGAGAATATGTGTGAGATTATTCGAGAATGCAGAATGGCACTTGAAAGGTGGACTCTTCTTAACTTGTCATTGTGGGGGAAGGTTAACACCCTTAAGATGAATTTGACTCCTAAGGTTAATTATCTGACAAGTATGCTGCCTTTGAAAATCAACAATCGCTACTAGAAAGATTTAGACCATCTAATGCAAGCGTTTTTGTGGGTCAAGAGACCCCCGAGACTTAGCATTTGGAAACTGCAACTTCCAGTTCATGAAGGTGGGCTGGAGGTTCCGAATTTCAAGGCTTATCATTTAGCTTTTTCTTCACATTTATTAATTCCCTTTTTGAATGCAAATCCAGATCGCTGGGCTTTGGCTGAATCCACTGCCTTTGGTCCACTTGGACTAGAGGCGTTGTTGACCACTAATTCTAAGGATAAAGGATGCTGATCTTTTGTAACAACATTTTTACGCACAGCTTGGAGTGAGCTATTGATGCTTTTGGGTGTGAATGCTTTCAGGTGTTGACGTGCGTCTATATGGCTGAATCCTAAGATTAAGGAAAAAAACAAACCCATTTTTTGGCCTGATTGGTTTTTTGCTGGTATGAGAATGATTGGTGATATTGGCAAGGATGGTAGATGGATGTCTGCTAATGAATTGATGGAGAAGTGTGACTTTGGGATCTGACGGACTCTGCCTATAGACGTTTGGAGAGGGCGATAGGCGACATTGATTGGACTTGTACAATTGACTTGGATATTTTTCTTGCAACACCTGAGAAGAATGGAGGGTGTTTAGCAAGTAGAATTTATAAATTAATTGTGTCAAACTATCATAATAATGATGCATTGCGGAATGTATGGAGTTTGAAAATCGGCTTTGAAATCACAAATGACTGCTGGTGAGGTATTTGTAGGAATGTTTCCTTATGTTCTTTGATCTTAGGTGAAAGGACACGTCAACTCAAAATTCTTAATGGTGTCTATTGGTGCCCAGAGAAGCTAAAAATTAGAGGTATGATGGATACTGATGGATGTTTGGGTTGTATACATGAAGTTGGTTCACTGGAACATATGTTGTGGAGTTGTGTCAGGGTTTCTGCATCCTGGTCTGAAGTTTGTGATGCTTGTATTCAAATTTCCGGTGGGGATCCCAATCTGGATTTCAAGACAATGACATTAGGTGATGACTCTGAGATTTGTGATCTAAGCTCTTCTCATAAAAAATGTCTTTTTAGGGGTGCCATCGTTGCCAAACGCTTGATACTTAGGGGCTGGAAAAGGAGGATTCCTCCTACATTTGATGATTGGACAGAAGAAATGCACAAACTCTCAAGACCTGAAAAGATGATTTATAAACTGAAATGCAAATTGTCTTTTTATGACAAGATATGGGGAAAGTTTAATGATCTTTTTTGAACAATGTTTTTTTTTTCTTTTTTTCTCTCCTTTGTGTTTCATTGAGTGAACTTATATATATATTGTTATGAATATGTGAGATGTTTTATGTAAATTGTAAATATTCTGTAAATAAATAAATAAATAAAGATATGGTTATTTGCTTGAAACGAATTTAAAATTATTATAAAAGCAACTGCATTTGTGAGTGGATGTAGTAAAGTCTGATCAGTTAGTGGCAGGTGCATTTTCATGCCAGTTTTGAGTTATTTCCCCATATAAAGATGTTAATATTTCTCATTTGCATTAATTGTAATTGCCGTTGTGTGTCATTGTGTCAAATTTCACAGGCAACATATACTTGATCCCGGAAGCCTGAAGCCAATTATCTAAATATGACACCTCCCTTCTGGACGCCACACTCGTACATCTGTATGCACTGTTTCGCAGGCCCCACGGATAGCGTGGCTCCCCTGGTGGTCTTGCCTTGCTGCAATCCCTCATGTGGCTCTCGAGTGGCGTAATCTGACTGAACACACTCTTTTCTCAAGTGGCTGGACGTTATGAATGCGAGGCTCGAAAGTGTTGAAACATGACCCACCGAGCAGAGTGACATGTTAAAGTACTTTCAGAAACATAGCAGATGACTGATGTCCCAAGTGGTAAAACAAAAACAGGGCTCACATAATAACACTCAAAGTAGTGCTTGAGGGAACAGAGTGGGAAAACAAGCCCGCCTTTATGGAGCCCCAATCTAAGGATTACTGTAGCCTGCTTCCTACGAATTCATGGGACGCCTCGTGTATGAAGGTTGAGATTTGTATGGCAGTACAAGAATTGATCTAATTTCTGTAATTTTAGGAGCATTAACAGAGCTCAAACTGTACCCTTGGAGAAAGCCCCAAGGGAAAGCAAATCGTAGCTAACTGGCCAGTAACAGCAGCTCTGCTCGATCCTTCTGCAGTCAGTAAGCGCTCTGTTTAGTCCAGGCTCTGTGGTGAACGCAACTGCAACAACAACTGGCAAGGGAGACTGGCAACCACAACAAAATCAGAATACACAACGACAACAAGAGACTGAGCTCCACAGTGTGTGAAAAAGATCAGAAAAGAGAAAGGAAAAATCCAAATTTCTCTCAAATCATAAAATAGTATAAGCATTAGCACAAACAAGAATGTTTATATATTACACGGTGACTTTACAAGTGTGTCTTTACAATGTATACATTGGAATTGTCACTCAACATGTACTTGTTTGCATTGTGTGTTTTAATGGTGTTTTGTTAAAATGTTATGTAATATGAATAACATATTACAATCATTATTTATTGTCTAGTGATTCCAATACTATTTTTCTGCAAATATATAACTTTTAAGGAATTCTGGTTTCTCCTTCCTCTTTTCTGAAATTTTTCATGCACTGTCCAATAGCCGAGAGGGTTTCTTCTTGTCGATGTGCAGGAATTTAAAAACATACAAATACAGGAAAAGCACTGTAGTTTTGGTTTTTGTATAGTCTGGTTTTCTATGTTGCCAAGTATCACTATCATATGCTGAGATCTTTGCATCACATGCAAAGTATTGCTATCAGATTTGCAGGTAATCTCAACTTTGGGGAGGAGTTGTCATCAAATGCTACTTAATTGATATGACAGGTGTTCTCATGACATGGCCAGGCACTGACATAATATATCAACTGTTGCTCGGAACTGCCAAGTGTTCATAGCATATGCTGTGTTATGGGGGGTGCATTTAAAGTCCCCAAACAGAAGTCCCTTTCACCTAAACAGCAGCATTTAAACACTGCAGCCAAAATCGGCCCTGCTTTGCTTATTCTGTCACACGAATGGCAAGAAGTTAAAGACTGCAACCTAAAACGGCCTGTCTTTTGCTTTAATTTCACATGAATGGTAAGAAGTTATAAACTGCAACCAAAAACTGCCTGACTTTTGATTTTATTTCACTTGAGTGGCAAGAATTAAACACTGCAACAAAAGCAGCCTGGCTTTTTCTCTTGGTTCATGTCAAATTAAAGAACCATGTGGAAAGGGGCTGCCCATCATCATCTATGGACAAGCAGCAATGTAAATTCACCCGAGAAGGAGAAATGAAAGAATCCTGTGACATGTAAGACAGGATTTTAACATTAAAAGCAAAATCGGCCTGCCCATGTATTGCAAATAAAAACGGCTTTAAAAAGCCACACATGGAAAATGATATCACTGCTCACACAGAAAATGTCAGAAAACATGATATGCAGGGTGATCAAAGTAAAGACACACAAGACAAAAAAGGTAGCAGGCGCCGCTCTCTCGAAAGAACACGACATGATAATCTGTTCAGTGGTTATAACCACTTTGAGAGTTCGCAGGCATCTGCTTTTTGCACACTGTACCTTTCACAGTTGGGAAATATCTATGGGCATTCCAGCACCGAAATGCTATGGCAATTCCCTTCTGAACAAGAGTACCAGCAGCAACTCCATACATGTGTTTCAGCCTTGTTGGGCCTCATCAGTGAGGTGTAGCTGTGCCTCTCTGAGCACAGTGAGCAGGGAGTCCACGTTTGGTTGATCCCAGATAACTTAGGGTGACCAATGCCAAGTTCCTTCCAAAAATACAAAAAAGATGGCAGGCGCCCCTCTCTCAAAAGAACACGACATAATAAACTGTTCAGTGGTTATTAACCACTTTGAGAGTTCGCAGTCATCTGCTTTTTGCTCACTGTACCTTTCACAGATGGGAAAAACCACAGAACAGGTTATCATACCGTGTTCTTTCTGGAGAGGGGCGCCTGCTACCATTTATGAAAAGTAAATGTATGTTAGGTTTCACCCACAAAACTACTGTAAGCTGTGAATAGACACAACTTCAGGAAAAGCCGGTTCTGGCTGAGGCAGGAACTTTGCAATGGCAAGCCCCACATCTAGCTGGATATCGAACCTATCGTCTAACTGTAATAATATTTGATGCTTCTAGAGGCGTCATAGTTCCCTGCTCTGCAGACATGATGGCAGGAATGCAGGGATTTCAAAAAAGGCAATCCTTGGCTAAAGCATGACGAAAAGGTGCGAGTTCTTGTTGCACCCACTTCAAAGGGCAAACTGTCAATTTCAAAGAGACTCATAAAACCCCCCTGGTCACAGGCTGACGCAGGGGAACAGATGGCTGTGGGGGATGAAGCGGTCAGGCTATTTGCTGACAGACACACTCATCATTCATATTAAAAGACTATTTCATTATAGGCATTTTTCACAGCCATCAGACTGAGGATGGATCTCAATTTTATGGCATTGTTCATGTAATTTCCAGGCGGCTTTAAGGATATAAATTGCATTTACCTGGGACTCTGGGAACTGTAATGGTCAGTTAGATCAGGTTTTTGGCTGATCTGAATCTGTGACAATTATGAGATTTGACGAAAAGGTGGAAAATGAAATTAGGAACATGCTTGAGAAATTACATATTCATAACTGTTGTACATTTTATGAAAACAACAAAAAGGTGGCACATGGCCATGCTACATCGTACGGATTTGGTGGTCGGCTTATCTAATTGCTCATGAGCAAATCAAACAGAATATATGTTGCATATAACAGTTGCAAGTACAATTATAAAGTTATGATACATAACTAGTTTTTGCCAAAAAGCTGAGCTGAGAACAAAGCAGTGTAATAAAGAGGAAAGACAGATGGTGCTCCAAAAACCCTGATACAATTCTGACTGGGGCCAGAGAGAGAGAGAAAGAGAGAGAGAGAGAGAGAGAGAGAGAGAGAGAGAGAAACTGCCCAATCATGGCGACAGGGATAATTACAGGGTACTTCCCTTAGATTGTAAAATTAGTGATATAATTTCTGCTATATAAGGGGGACTGTACTAGGACTTGGGACACACAAAAACCAGGGGGACAGAAAAAGAGGAGACAGAGAAGGCTGCTGAACCTTACCATCTTTGAGAGTACAGTGACCAGCCCTTGCCCTTTCTGTCCAGAGTGTCCTGAGATGCCAAATTCATTGTAAGGGAAGGAGTTCCCTGGCTGGAGTGTGGCATGTAATAAACTGTGACAGTTATTCAGTGCTATATAAGGAAACTCCAGTGGCTTACATGATCTTCTGGTCCTCTGCACCTACTAGCAAAAGGGCTGGGAGTGGCTTGCATGTAGATGCGCGCACATATGTGTGCATGCATGTACGTGTGGGGTTCTGTATTCATATTTATGTGTTCTACCTGCGCTTTGTGGTTGTTCTGGTCATTTTGGTTGGTGTGATATGGTGTGGTCAGCATTGATGTAAGAACTAGTGGGGCACAAAGCAGGGCCAGTAAGGAGCTGCTCAGATTCCAATGGTGAACATGAAATCAGGCACATACAAAGCTTTGGCACCAACGTGCAGCGTGGCAGCACAGGGCCTTATGATCAAGTAGTATCTCAATCAGTAGGAAAGATTGTTGGACAATCGCAAATGGCCTTTCATGTGGAGCAGGGTTTTATAGGATGCAGTTGTAGAGCAAAATCTCAAAGAGGGGCAGATGTCATTGGCAGATTCCCCTATGAATAGTCTACAGTGGAGGGAAATTTCACTGGGTGTGGAAGAGGTGCAGTTTACAGGCCTAAATATGAAGCATCTTTGAGGTGTCACAAGTTGCAGCATATAACACAGTTATTAATGGGTAGCAGGGTAGCAGGGTAGTTTAGGTTTGAGGCCTGAAGACATTTCTACCAGAAGAAATCCAGTAAGCTGGGATGTGGTGCAGAGTTGTGCATCACAAAAGGTAGTAGTGGAGCAAAAGGTTGTTGGTGGAATTCTGGCAGTGATGTTTATTTGAGTAGCAACTGAATAGGCATACACCATGAGAAGAGCCTCAATGGCATCAACCCATGTTCACATCACCATTGTCCACAATCCAAGAAGATAAGCTGCATTGAGGAGCAGGCAAACGCTAAGCTTCGTCCATGAGGAAAATCATTAATCATTATTGACAATAGTCTGAGTGGCTGGGCTGTCCCATGAATCCACACTCAGAGTAAACATCAGCAGCAGCAAGGGTTAAACATTCTCAGCAACAGTCCAAGTTGCTAATTTGTGACATTGATATCAATGTGGCTGATGTTACTCAGTGCAATCTAAGTTATGTCCCTTTGCTATTAGTTTGGTAAATCTAAATATAGGCTTTAAGCTGGATGGAAACATTTGTCTAACTGAATAGTGAGTGAGCAACAATGGGCCACATTACAACGTTGGCAGTATGGTAAAACAGTGGTGGTAATTCTGTTACTGCCACTGTTTTTGGCATTAACAGAATTACTGCTGCATGTACGCACCACCAACTATGAGTTTGGCCTTTAAGTGTAGGATTTACCTCCAACATGATGCTGAATGTAAATCCTCCAATTAAATGCTAAATATCAGTGGAATTACTGCTCGAGGTAAATCCACCAAAATCAAAAATGGGTGCCAACACCGCTATACAACCACTTGGAATCCCATGGTAAATCCATGAGACCAAGTGTTGGTAACGGTAACCAGTGTTGGTGGTAAATTGGCTGATTTACTACCAAATTACTACCAAATTACTGCCAAACTCAGAATGAGGCAGATTTCTGGAAGATTAGACAGACACTAATGTGTGCAAATTTCCATTGGAAGAAAATTCCAGGGGTTGGTCCATCATGCTTAAAACAGTGGGGCCCGTGTCCCTTGTTGATATAGAGCAGCATTGTTAGGATTGCAATTCTACTAGATCTAAGTGGCCTCATTGGGTGATAAGTTGTGACATTCCCTTTGATGTATTCAGCTCTACAGACCAGAAAGGGTGATACAAAGAGCTTTGATGAGTTGTGATTTTATTGATATGACAATTCTTTTCAGTATGTAGTCATCACTATTTTAAAATCTGGCAGTATAGGGTACCACCCCACCATTCTGGGGCAATTAAAAAGCACAGTGCATTTTCCAGTATGATATTAAGGTATTCTATTTGGAAGGAGTGCCTCTGGTGAAATCACCATTAGATTCCCTCCCACTCCAGGGACTGATCAGTACAATAATTCAAGGGTACTTATCTAAATAGATTTAGGAAATGTGTATACTCACTTGGAAAATTTGTTTTAGGTGTGCAGCCAGCAGAGACCCTCAGGTTTTGCAGGGAATTCCCAGCAAACAGGCTTCTCCTGGTCCCTTTGTTAATTATTCAGAAATGCAGGTCTGCCTCAGATTAAGTTCGTTCAGAATGCTTCATGGACAAGGGCTAATTTTCCATGTGGTATCTTTACTGCACTTGTCCATTGGGAACAGGTGTTCTTTCTCACTGCAGTTTTAAATATATAGTGAGCTCCCTATTTCCTGTGTATTCCTGCAATTTATAATCACTCAGATTCCCATGCTTTGTCATGATTAAGTCACACTTTTTGTTTGGTCAAATGTTTCCATTGGCTTGCTCAACAGTCAAATACTCTCCTGAACACCCCATTCCGTTTCCATTAGATGTTCATCATTTCTATACATAGGACCAGAAAAAAGACTGTTGATAAATTTGCTTAAAGTTCCACCTTACTTTTGTTTCTGTTTTTAATGACACCCAGCCATCAAGTCTTTCAGTTAAACATGAACCTGGGACTGCTGACACAGGCATCTATTTTGAATTAGGCCGAACATATGGTTGTGTTTTATGACGAGACAGGGTTTGAAGGTGTCATTGTAAATGCAAAAAGATGTGTTGAATCTCAGCATTAGGAGAACAGGCCTGATGGTTATCGGTAGCACAACATGTTTTGTCTTCTACTGGTATTTTAGTTTGCACGTAAAAGAATGTTTCACCCTTAGATGGGTGTTGGAAGGAAGGCATGGTATCACACAGTGAAGGCAGATACAAGTGATGACAGTTCAAGGCTGTTTATTGAACATCAATGGGTTGATTCAATGCCTATCTAACACTAAATATAATGATGGGAGTAAGCTACGACCATCAAATAATATTAACACCCTCCCGTGGAGTCTCTGTCAAAACAGAAGGGCCTGTACTAATAAACATATTGCCAATCCGTACTTCTAAATACACCGACACCGATGTATGCAAAGAGAAATGTTTTCAAGAAACAATATGTCTGTATAATTGAGCAGTTGGCTTCCCTTCCCCACATTTTCAGCAGGGGACAAGGTGGTACACTCGAGCTTTGCACACACTCTGGCTTCTCTGCCACGGGAATGCAGTTCAAAACATAGGTATCTGGGCCTTCTGCGTCAAAGTCTCTTTCCCAATAAAAGTCTCTTATTGCAAAGTGCCTGATGTAACAAGCAAGTACCAAAGTTCCTTTCTTATAAGGACTTTCACATTCAGAAGTTCTCAGGTTTATTGTTCACCATGGGTCACTCTAAGTCGGGCTCGGATCCCCCTTAAACACAAGTTCACAATTGGTCTCCCTCGATCAGGCTTGGACCACGGGTCTCGCTCGATTGGGCTCAGACCTTACAATCTCACTTACTTTGCTTTCTTTTTGTTAACAAAATTCAAAGATTTTCGACTGTGTCATGGATTTTCTTAAGCCACCGCTGGACTACTTTGATTCACTTCATCCATGAGTTTCACTTTATTGCTTTTTTTCTGCAACTTCTTGGCTGGGTACATCACACAGAGACCTGAAATTGAGCATGCCCGTGGTTCCGGACCACTCTATTACATTGTCTTGTACCTTCTCTGATTCATATTAAAGTCCAAACACCCATCGGCAATTGAGCTTTACTCATGTTTTATCTCATACTCTTTTGCTCTTGTGCTCTTCATACCATTTTGCTGCTTCCAACCTTGACTTCAACACATCGGTCTTGCATTGATCTCCCCAACTCTCTTGTGCTGCTTTGATTCTGGAGCCAAGGAAACTACCACTGCGGCTGCTGCTCCTCCCCGACTTGGCCAGTCATGCAGCTGGGCCCTGGGTATCCCCGACACACAATGCGGATTCTTCCGTCTGGTTTCCTGGCCTTATGCCTTTTAATCTGAAGGTTTCTGGAAAAGAACAGTTTGTCGAAGGGTTCAAAGTTGTAGGGGTCCCAAAAGATTAATAATCCAGATACGCTTGAATGTGGAAAAAGTGCACACAGCTGCAGCCAAACCGCTGGAAGGATTTGCACCAGACTTGCACAAGGAGCCGCGGTTTGGTCCAGAAAGCATGCTTTTGTAAATTTGGCACTGATGCAGTGTTTTATTTTTTTCAAAAGTACAAAATTGTAGTCACACAAAAATAGGTATATAACTATGGTGACTGGAGTATGGCCTGGGACCAGCTATGGGGTAACATTTGGCACTGGCATGGCCTATGGCATTTGGCCATGGCCAGTGGCCAGATTGTAATCAGAAAAGATACAAAATATCTAAATGGGAGTACCAAAGAACATTGAAACTGGACACTCCTGTCCCAACAATGGGAATGTGTTCTTCACATACACCCTGCCTCTAATTGCAACAATTTCCATTAGGAGGCAGATCTTTATAAAAAGAAATAATTTAATATGAACCATACAAAATATAAAACCAATGCAAATACTGGTCTCTAAACTAAATCTCCGCTAGTACACCACCAAAAATCTACAAACATACATTACAATTTACTGTGTGTTGGTTAGTATGTGAGACTGATTCCTCACTCCGAAATAAATATGATTGCCTCCCTCTACTATTCACACATTGGGCCTCATTCCGAGTGTGGCGGTCCGGAAACCAGGGTGCTGGTTGCTTACCGGCACCCCGGTTTCGGGATCGCCACAATACGAGTCTGCCTGCAGGGGCCGTAGCGCCCAGCAAGTCTGACCCTGCCAGGCGCATCAGCCCTGGTAGGTAAAGTCATCACGGAAGCACAGGCACCATTAGCAACAGTGCCGGTCCTTCTGTCTCCTCACTCCCATGGGGACCGATTAGTGCCACTGGCCATGGCCACAAAACATGTACAGTAGCCGTGATGCCATTATGAAGGTATAGTGTACACTGGAACAGGCTGCAGGCTAGGTGCAGTGTATATTGGGGATGATTTGGTGGGGTCGGTTTTGTGGTTGAACCTCATGCCCTAGGCAAGTCGACCATGGCTTGCATCCCGAGCATGTGCTGCTGAAAGTGACACACATCAGCATGCACTACAAACATGTATTTGTTAAAGTAGAATTAGTTATTTCATATATGTTAAAAGTGGAATTATGAATGACTTACATAGAATGCTGAAGCATCATGAAACATCTTCAGTTCTAAAAGAAACTGTTGAAATTCAGTGAATAAACTTTGTAATAGGGACGTTATGGTTAAGTTGCCCTAAATAAATGTGAATTTCAGTGTAAAAACATTGCCAAGGGGACGTTATGTTTGCAGCACAAAATCTAAAAACCAAAGACATTTGCCAGTTATGGTAAATGAAACAGCCATAACTCACACCCATGCTATGGGCTGCTCAGGCTAACACCCAGTGCATCAAAGATGACATCACAATTACTACGCATATTGGGGTGGTTGTTTTAAAGAGAATTTGTGTGGGATTTGCTATCCAAAGTATGTTCTCAGAAATGGTGTGTTTGGCAGATAGGCATGATTTTTGTTGGGACCCTAATGGAAGGGCTTGGTCATTGTTTTCCACGAATATAATTAATTGCCCACTGGGTGCTTGAGTTATTGTGGGCATAAAGAAATGTTGAAAATGAAACAATCTTGAGTATATATTTCCCCAAACACCAGGCTGCAGGCTGTTCCACTGTCACATTATCCAGTGGACAATCTTCCTGGTGCTCAATGGGAGTAGGATGGTGAGCTATTTTAATTATTCTCTTTTCCATTCAAATTCCCATCCCTCAAATTCTCTCTTCAATGCAGAGTCATTTACGGGAGTTGAGGTTGGTTTTGACGCATTTTGCTTGTAGCCACAGCACTACCTACAATTCTACCTCTACACAACAGCACATCAATTACTATTAGTCCTGATGATTTGCAGTGATAGACAAAACGTGCGTAGACTGTGTCTCAAATCTGTTTGTGCTTTATTCCAAAAGGACAACAACATTCACCTTTGCATGTGTGAACTGGTTAACACGAACTTCAACAATGTTTTGAAAATTACCTTGAACAGTTGTGTAGTCTTTCTATCATTTTGTTGCACACATTGCCATCATTAAGCCTTGCTGCACACCTACTAGCAAGCACTACCTTGTGTATAACGCAGAGCCACCCTTCTTTATTCCAACTGCTATCAGATATTATTCAGATATTATATAAACCACAACGACACATTGGTATTGATTGTCGGAAGTGGACAGTCATGACTAATGTTCAGTTTGTCTGAGTGTGGAGGATGGTGTGAGGTTCTTTTCTCTGTGTTTCAGGCCAGTATTGGTGTGAGCGTGGCAGGTGCTGCAGACTACAGCTGGTACTTTTTAGGTAAATGAGGGTCCTCTGGAGTGAGATTTAGGATCGATCGATTGCATTACGGTCTTTTCACCATTCACAGTCCCTTGTCTGCTGTTCCCCCATTGGGGTGCTGTTAATTGTTTGTGAACTGTGGTATTTTGATAAACCCTGCACTCCCTTGTAAATAAGGTATAGAATATTGGAAGCAAGTATAGGTAATGCAAAATGTGTTCGAGGTGCAGGGGAGAAGTAGCGACCTTTACAATTGGGCCGTAATTTTATGCGAAGCAAAACGTGGTAAGTTCCCAAAGTGTGAAGGCAATGATGCATTAGAATGGTTCCTTTTGAACCATGAGGAAGTATCCATTAACACAATATTTGCCATCAAACTTATTCATTTAGTCCTGTATAATAACTTTTTTTCGATATGAAGGCAAATACTAACTACAGATCGCAGGAACATCAATGGGCTCGCCGGTGGCCCCAACGTATGCCAACATTTATATGTACTACTTTGAGACAACAAACATTCATGGGAACCCCTTTTAGAGACCGAAAATCACCTTTTAGAGGAGATATATTGATGACGTGTTTGCCATCTGGAAAGGTTCACAAACAGAATTACAGGAAATCTTTGAATACCTCAACCAATGTCATGAAGGCATCAAATTCACATTGATAGTAGGAGAACTTTCATTACATTTCATAGATGTACTAATGACCTACACTAACGACGAATTGAACACCACTATATACCGAAAATTAAAGAGATGTGAATAACACCTTGCACTTTGAAGTTTTGATTCCTCAGACTGAAGAGAATAGTATGAAATGTTGACACACTACAACGAGAGTATGATCTGATGAGGGAAAGATTCAAGAAGAGGGCATTCACACCAAATATCCTACAGACGGGCATCACTAGAGGGAAGAGCCAATCAAGAGATGATCTCCTACAAACCAAACCGAAAAAGAGAAATAGAAGACTAATTCACAACCTGAAATTCTCTGCACAGAGCCACCAAGTGGCACAAGTCATCAAGAAAAATTTGAATTTTATTAGACTGGACCCCTTACTTAACAGATTACTTCCAGAACCACCTATGTTCGCATGCAAAAGAGGCAAGAACTTTACAGACTCACTTGTCAAGGTGGAAAGGAACAAAAAACCTACACAGACATTATTAAACAGACAAGAAACAGGAACTTTCCCATGCCTAAATTGCCAGCATTGTTCCAATGTCATGAAAGGTGACAATATACGTCACCCTCATAGAGGCAAAAAGATCCAACTCCAACACTTTGCCACATGCAAAACTAAAAATGTGATTTATGCACTGAAATGCCCCTGTGGAATCTTCTACGTTGGACAGACGATTAGACAAGCAAAGGATCGATAGACAGAGCATAAATCCAACATTAGAACAGCCAATGCTAAATCACCTGTTTATAGACATTTTCAGAAGGCAGGGCATACTGTTGCCCAGATGATGTGGGTGATATTAGAAGTGATCTACCGGTTACCAGGAGGAGGTGACCTAATTAAGAACCTTACACAGAGGGAACTATATTGAATCCATACTTTGGACTCCATCAACCCACTAGGAATGAAAGAAGAATCCTACCTTGGGCCTTATCTCTGGAAGATCTTTACACATAAGAATACTCTGGTGACACACTCTCGATGACAACTCAGGGGTTATCATACCCTAGCGAGCCATTTATGAGACCAGTTAATTATGAGACATACCCATTTTTATGGTTCTTGGTTTATAACTAGGTGATTCTATGTCACTGTACTTATATGTAAGAGATACCCCAACAGGTTTTATGCTTTTATGCCTATGATACAGAGACCAAATGTTTTTGAATTGATATGTACAAAACATGCTGCAACACTCGTGAGCCCTGTTCAATCAGTTTGGTGACAGGGCTATTTACGCCTTTTATAGCTTAATACTTAGTGAAGTATGGGGTTCTTCTTTTAAAATGTCTTGCTGTTATGATCCAGACCCATTTTGAGGTTTTACACACTAACAGGTCCTTCAATGTCCTCTCAATAGGCTTTTACTATTTAGTTGTTTTACTTACATCTCGTAATGGGATCGACAGCCATAACAAGTCGTGTTGTATTACACATATTACGGCACTGAAACGCAACGCCAGTTAGAAGCAAAGTTTACTGTCTCCATGGTAACAAGTGAGACAGTGATTGCTGAATCCACGTGAAGGGTCCAATAGACACTATTCACACAACCGAGAACTAAGTAAGCATACACTAGTGAACATTATTCGCTAGATTTTGTCCAGCATGAGAACATTTGCACAATTTTAGTCATTACATTACATGACATTGAAGTAATGCTAGCTATATCATGACGTGACTAGCATTCTTAGTTGCCATGGACGCCAACAAACGCTGCCCTTGGTCTGCATACCGACACTGACACAGGTCCCTCGCAGATCGTATTACAAATTGTAAGTGACCTTTCTTACTTATCACAATACCGCGCACACCATTTTCTATAGCGGGCCACTTATCAAAAACAATTATATTTCACAGAGCATCTGCCTGTTTTACCACATGCCCAAGACAGTTCATTACGATACGTGCACCGGCCCCTTTTGAAGACGCACTGTGTACTCCGCGATGAGTAGCACTGAGCCTTTCTTCGATATAGGTCTTCATACCTAATGTAGAAATAGACCATAATTGAGTTATTTCTTGCACTCGACAGAAAGGAACACTTGTGGTTTCCAGGAGAATGAGCTGGATATTTCAGCCCTTCTACCCTTGATAGGACATTCATTCACAAGGTAATGGATGTCAGATTATACTTAATGCAAGATTTATGAGTAGCTTTTCCTTCACCATGGACAAGCATTGACTAATTGGGGATTGCCTACATTTTTGCAGTCACAAAGATCAATGATAGAGCACACATATAAGGATTTGACTTCAGGACACCCCATTACGGCGATTGGGTGATAATCTTCCAGGACAAAAGCTGATTCAGCAGGCTTTGGATGACTTTTTTTTATCATGTATGATATTACTGAATGAAGTCAATAGTGCATTGAAATAATTTTTCCCTTCTCTTTTTTTGAAACACAGTTTGGACTTCTGTATATAAAGAACCCCTGATGAACAGCGGCTTTGCTCAAAACACGTTCGGTACCACATTAAAAGAAAAACATTTTCGTTGAACGTTTTTTGACTATTTGAGTTTTCTAATTAAGTATAATCATGAGTGTTGTAAACTTGAAATTTCTTATCTGAAAATGACATTGTTGCCACAAAATGGTATGGATTATGTTTGAAACCCAAATATAATAGTTTGGCTTTATTTCAGCCATAGACAATGTGGAAAGGTTTATGACCCTCCGGGACAGTGGGTAAGGTTGTGACCATGGCTGCAATTGTAATTGTGCTATTGTACTTTGGCTAGCGAAGAGTTCATTTCATACCACTCCATGTCATGACTGGTACATTTAGTCCAGCACTAGGACTGGCCCATATTTAAAAAAAAATACTTTTTGTTTTGCTTACTTTCTAATTTTTTTATTTACATCTCCTTTCTTTTCCCGCATACTGCCCACTGCCTATGCTGCATGATTGAGGAGTCTATGACGCACAGTGACTGTGGGGCACCTCTGTTGGGAACCGCTGAGCTGTGCTGTGTCATATGATTGCACATTTATGTTGAATGTATATTGTACAGTAGAGAGCAGTCTAAGTTATTGGATGTTATATGTAACTGCATTTTATAATTGTGTTTTAGGCCTACCAGGCTCTGTAATTGGGGAAGAATAACAGCACCTTTCAATTGGTCCTAATTGGCCCACTTAAGCTCTCTTAAGCCTTTAACAAGTGGTCAAATAGTCTAGTGGCATACAGCTGCTCAGAGTAGGCAAATCACTGTTTGCCCCTTCGCTTCCCAACTGCTGACCAACAAGAAAGTGGCGTCAAGTGCATGAAGTGTTGCAAGCTGGTTTACCGTCTTAGGAGCAAGCCGTCTTTACTGCCTGGCGGATCTTCTCGGGCACCTGTAAGCATAGAACCGAATCCTTAAGGCACTAAGTGCATTACATTTCCTCCGTTGCACTCCTTCTCCGCTATAGTTGATGGAGCTCAGCCATCGATGAGCATGGGGGTGGTCATTGTATTTCAGCAGAATGCTAATGGTGTTTTAATGGAGGCTGAATATACTGAACATCTTGAACACATGGGACACCAGAAACCAACGGATGCTGAAGCCGAAGCCGAACCTGAGCCTGTGGAGAGCGCACAGGTTAGGATCGAAGTTACATAAGCCCAATCATGGAGAGTGAATTAAGGACATACCCAAAGTAGGTGATCAATTCAAAAAGGACATCAGCGGAGATCCGTCTTTTGGTGCAAAAGATTTCAATATTTTTCTCAAAATCAGTGATAGAGTTGAAAGATACAGGAATAAACATAGCTCCTGATCTGAGAGGAGAGATTACTGATGTTTAATTGTTGGAGGAATTATTTCCAATGTATCATATGATCCCTACTAAGCAAATTACATCCACGCCAAGACTTCTGATCTCGCATCTTGCTAAAAATGCACCCGCAATTATTAGAATATCTAATGCTAAAACAGTGATTTCACCTGTTATCAGACCCATAGAGTCTATGCGAAAGGAGATTGGTCAAGTGGTGGAGGAGGTTATCCAAACAGACTTGGATTTGCGTCCATGTAATGGGGCTATCCCTGGAGTGAACAGAGTTTTGGTGGGAGATCATATAATAGTGGCAGAGATGGATGGTCCTCTCTTGAAAAATGTAACATGCCTCAATGATATATCCTCAAGTGTCCCAGCTGAGCGGAATTTGGGAATGAATAAAATAAATACTCAGGGAAGCTTCTACACATCAGTGGGGCTGCCCCACACTTCCCACTCATCTAGATCCTCTGACTCCTCAGCAGGTATAGGCCCTCATCATCCTTTTCAAGTCCCACATGCAGTAAAAGACGTGTGACCTATAGGAGACCTATTATGGACCCTCTAGGGGGAGTGGATTCAATGGCCAGTATGACTACAGCCCTGACACTCTTCTTAAAACTGTACAATGCCCTGAATGATTCCTTGAAGGATCAATCAACATAACTGGCTATGCTACACCCTAAAATGATTTTTATTGAGGGATTTATCATAGCACTTAACCTGGACTTTTCACTAACATGGAAAGATCTACTGGGAAAAGTCACTACTCCTTCAAATATACTTAATCAACAATTGGGAGCGAAAGATAAATTGGCCCTCATTCTGACTCAGGCGTTAAGGGGTTTACGGCGCCGTAAACGGCGCCGACCCTTAACGCCTGATTACAAGGTTCCCTTTGCGGGATGGCTTTTAACGGCTGCTTTTTTGCAGCCGTTAAAATCCATGCCGCAAAGGGACCTTGGCGATAATTACGGCACCGTAATTTACGGTGCCGTAATTATCACCTTTCCCCATTCCCATTATGCCCTATGGGGCGAAAATGGGAATGGGGAAGGGTAAAATGGGAAATGGGGATTTACCGCCCCACTCACCTTGGAATGGGGCGGTAAATCCACCAACCATCATGGCGTAAACGTAGTTTACGCCATGGTGGTAAGGGTACGACCCAGGCGGTAACTTACCGCCTGGGTCGTAATGAGGGCCATTGTCTCCTCCTTTGGTACTGAGCCTGAAAGACTTGGCAAACAGTCACTAATTAATCTGACCCATGTGAAAATGATGAATGCTACATCTCCAAGAGCAGAAGTGGTTACTGACGAAATCGTCTAAAGAAAGGATTTTGAAAAGGAACAGGATGAACAACTGAATCAACCTGGACGGGTAGTTGATGTTGATGGATCCATGAATGATTACCAAGATTTAGAGGTTGGTGTTGAATTGCAAATGAATGCGTCAGTGGAAGTCCTCAGAGATTCGAAAGCATGTGACTGCCTGCAAAATGATTACCCACTATTCAGTAAAAAAAAAAAAGAGGAAAAAAACAGAGGCAAAAGATGACCATTAAAAAACTAAGAACATTAAACAACACCTAAAACCAATAACGAAAGATACAGAAAATGTCTGCAAAAGCTGAAAATAACTTTGACCCCCAACAGTCCAACAAACAAGGGGAAAAAGCAGACATCTATAAACAGTTGGGTAACTGAATGCCGTCATAGAAGAAATTGAGGACCCACTACTGAATCAAAAAGACAAATTGAGGATGCCAGACATGCTGAGCTAAAAGAGAAACCTAGCATACCACACGAGCAAATGGGATGCAACTGGAAGTGACATATGTCTGGTCTGTGGCTCGGCCAGGGAATCTCTGAATCACTTCCCGTTTTTCTGGCAGGGATACTGTTTAGTTAGGAATAAGTACATAAAAACGATTTGCAATGCATATACGGTAAGTGAAGCCCTACTGTTATTCGGGCAGTCTAACGACATAAACATCGTTTATTTTGTGGCATCCTACATCCATCAGGCATGGTGTATAACAGTGAGAATCCTGAAAATCGGGAGATGGGGGGGAATGAGCTAGAGCAGTGCTTAAATCGAAGAACTCTTTACTCTGTATTTTAATGTGGTTTAACCATAGACATGCAACCATACATTATGCTGCTGTCAACACAAAATGCATTTATTGCCCTCTGTACAATATTATGGGCTAGGGCAAATGTCATCAAATCTATAACACCGCCTTTGACTTATGAACTGCCCTGATAATATTGAAGTATTGCAATGTGGCATTGATGGAATGTAATTTTCCTTCTGTAATTTTCCTTCTAATGATGCTGCCAGTTAATATGTTATGTTATCCGTAGAGCGCGCGTTTTCCAAAAAAAGGCATCATGGCGCTAGCAGCAATAGCATATAATTGAGCACTCAGAACAGAGATGTCTTCAGTAGGCAACGGAAGACAGGATGGTCCACGGTGGCCCGCAGGGCGGGGGAAGAATATTCCAGGCTTTAGCTGCGGCTACAGAAAAGGAACAACTTCCAACACGGGAGAGTCTCACACGAAGAACTGCCACCACAGAAGCTGATAATGATCGAAGGCAGCGGGAAGGAACGCAGCGTGGGAATTTTAGCTGAAGTTATTCAGCCCCTATGCCACAGAACACACAGTGGACAATGCATAGAGATTTAAAAAGGATCCGCTTTTTGACCGGCAGCCAATGAAGCTGTCTGAGTAGAGGGAACATATGCGCCTCGTAGGGCATTAATACATGCACCTTTCTGTTCCTTGTAATTTTATATGGGGTAAGAAAAGGCACTCAGTGTGCAATCTTCTGCGGCTAAATACACAAGTGCACTTTTATTGCTTTTTGCACATATGCAGAGGTGTATGGAATCGTTGATATTTGTACTGATGAATTATGAATGAATGGACCCTAACCAGAGATCTCATAGCTCGTGATATGGCGATGTTGGTCTGACTGAATCATATAATGTAATTCTCCCTTGAATAATGCAGCTCGCCTATACAAGCAGTTTATCGTTCCTTATATATTTCTATTGATTAAGAGAAATGTCTTCGCTGCTAAGTGCACAAGCGCACTTTTTATTGCAAATTTGCCTGAGAATCATGGAACTATTGATATTTGCACTGGCGAATCATAAACTGAATGGATTCTAGCTGAAGAGTTAACAGCTCATGATATTATGATGATGGTTTAACTGTGCTGTATAATGTTATACACACTTTGCACAGGTTATCTATTAATGTATGTGTTTGCACAGGCCGAGGCAGGACCGGACTACATTACTTCACAATTTCCATTAGCTCGACCTGAGAGGTTCCATGGGGATCCCAAACACTTCATGACATTTCTAAATCAATGCCGGTTGCACTACCTATGTAGACCAGGCTGTTTCCCAGATTCAGCAACCAAAGCCGCTTTCTTATTGTCCCATCTTGGGGGTACCGCTGCAGCCTGGCCCAACCCTCTCATGGAGGAAGGCAGCCCACTGCTGTTCGATTGTAATGCTTTGATTGAAGCCATGGGCAAGGTCTTCGATACTAGACACAAAGCTCAGGTTATGGAGTTGGAGTTGTTAAATCTACAGCAGGGGGATTCAGCTCTTCTGGCTTATTTGGCCAGATTTAAACAGTTGGCTGCTGAAACTGGGTGGCCTGATGATAAAAAAGCCTCGCTGTTTTACAAAGGGTTATCCGATTCTTTAAAAGATACCCTTGCTATGGTACCTGTCATCCCAAGCACATTTCCAGGACTGTTGGAACTGGTCCTGCAGATTGACGCCAGTAAGGCCGCCAGAAAGGGTGAGAAGAGGGGCTTGGCTCCGCCTGTGTCCATTAACCCTACTCCGGCTACAGGTGGATCAGAGCCTATGCAGATTGGGGCTGCTACACGGGGACCCCTTTCTCAGGAGGAGAGGGATTATAGAAAGAAGAATCATTTGTGTTTCTATTGTGGTGCTTCCGATCATCTCTTGAAAGAATGTACAAAAAAAACCATGAAGAAGCAGGGAAACTTGAGAGCTCGGCAATAAAAGGAGTTCACTTGCCAAGCTCTTCCCTGTTAACGGACTCAAGTTTTGTAAATCCATTTACAATGACAGTTATGTTCCTTGTTCCTCCGGGGAATTTAGTTCCAGCTACTGCAGTGCTCGATTCAGGTGCCACAGGAAATGATATTGATGCACAATATGGCCAAGAGTTAGCCTTACCTATCCTGGACGAAGGCAAACCCGTCGAGGTTAATGCATTAGATGGTTCTTCTTTGTTATCTGGCATGGTTACCCATCAAACTGTTGACCTTGTTATGGAAACTATTCATCGGCATACTGAGACCGTAGGGTTTGATCTCATTTCGGCTCCACAGTTTAACTTGATCCTTGGGATTCCCTGGCTCAGAGTGCACAATCCAGCAATTGATTGGTCCATGAATACTATAGAATTTTGTTCGGAATACTGTGAAAACCAGTGTTGGCATTCAAATTCTCCAGAGGACAATCCATGTCGTCCGTTGCTGGATGTCACATCCACAATCAGAGCTGTAATCACGAGGGAATTACAGAAAGAGTACGTTGAATTTCAAGACGTATTTGATGAAGGAGGCGCCATGGTGTTTCCGCCTCATAGGCGCTATGACTGTCACATTGATCTCATTCCTGGGGCCAGGATACCATCTGGGAGGATTTATTCATTGACACGTAAAGAAGACCAGGTTCTCAAGGAATACATGATCATGCCCTGAAATCTGGGCTTATATGTCCTTCTCGTTCTCCCACAGCTTCTCCCTTATTCTTTGTTCCTAAAAAGGAAGGGGATCTTCGTCCGTGTATCGACTACAGGGCTCTGAATCTGATAACTATCAGGAATCAATATCCCATTCCACTAATGTCTGTCTTATTGGATCAGCTGGGTTCCTCAGCCATATTTACCAAGTTAAACCTCCGATGATCTTACAATCTGGTCAGGATTCGTAGCGGAGACGAATGGAAAACTGCATTCAAGACAAAGTATGGCTTGTTTGAATACAGGGTCATGCCATTCGGACTCTGTAATGCTCCTGCTACTTTTCAATATTTTATAAATGATGTCTTTCATGATATGTTAGACCAATTTCTTGTCATCTACTTGGATGATATCTTGATTTATTCAGCTACTTATGAAATTCATGTACAACACGTTACCCAGGTGTTACAATGACTTCGAGACAGTCATCTGTTTGCAAAATTGGAAAAATGTATCTTCCATGCCACGGAAGTGGAATTTTTTGGGTATGACATAACGTGCAAAGGAATCCAAATGAGTCAATCAAAGATCAAAGCAGTTTTGGATTGGCCAATACCTACATCGCTGAAAGCACTCCAGTCCTTTTTGGGCTTTGCAAACTTTTATAGGAGATTCATTAAGGATTTCTCTACAGTGGCAGCTCCCTTAACTGCTCTCACAAGCAGTAAAAAGTCTTTTGTATGGGGAGAGGAGTGTACTAATGCCTTTGTTAATCTCAAAATGGCTTTCACAAGCGCTCCTATTCTTCAACACCCTAATCCTTCTCTTCCATTTGTGGTTGAAGCCGATGCATCAGACATGGCTCTTGGTGCCATCTTGTCCCAGGAATGCCCAGAGACCCATGGCTTACACCCGGTTGCTTATCATTCCCGGAAATTAACATCTTATGAGCGTAACTATACCATATAAGAGAAGGGATTGCTAGCAGTAAGAGATGCCTTTATGACATGACAACATCATTTGTTTGGGTTCAACTGTACCAGTTCAGGTATTTACAGATCACAAGAACCTATTGGCCTTGCAATCTATAAAGTGTTCTACGGCTTGACATGCCACGTGGCACGAATACTTTTCAGTGTTTAATTTTACCATCACATACAGACCTGGCTGATGCATTGTTGCATATGCATGGTGTCCCCTCTTTGAACCGAGCCGATGGTTATTTGCTTCTGCCTCATAAGTTGGTATGTGGTTGTACTCTTAAACCCACGCTTCGTTCAGAACTGCTGGACTGGGTGAGGGGAAATCCAGACGAGGTCAAACAATTGAATCTTGATATCATCCGGGGTCTTCCTTATGTTAAAGGTCTGTTATATTTGCCAGATGATGATACTCGAAAGAAAACTATGAGCTGGAGTCATGATTCTAGGGTGGCAGCACATCTTGGTACTAAGAAAACCATAGACCTACTACATCGTTGGTGTTGGTGGCCGTCCATGGCCAAGAATGTTACGGAATACATTGCCAGCTTTTATGTTTGCACCCAGTGTAAGAATTCTAATGCGAAACCAGTAGGATTGCTACGATCGATGCCTATTCCAGAGCAGCCCTGGTATATGATATCCATGGACTTCGTTGTAGAACTACCTTCTGTATCTGGTTTTGATACCATTTGGGTCATCATTGACTACTTAACAAATTTGGCCCTTTTTGTTCCCTGTCAAGGTGTACCAACAGCTCCTGTACTAGCGGATTTATTTCTAAAAAATGTATTCCGTTTCTTTGGTCTTCCCTTGATTATTGTCTCAGACAGGGGTTCGCAGTTTACCTCGCATTTCTGGAAATCTTCGACCGCTTCTTTTGGTATCGACGATGGGTATTCAAGTTCGTATCATCCCCAAACAGATGGGCAGACAGAGCGTTTGAACTCCACCATCGAACAATACCTTAGGTGTCTGACCCATCAATATCAGGACACTTTGCTCTCGGTTCTTACAATGGCGGAATTTGCGTATAATAATTCCTTGCACTCCTCCACTCAATCTTCACATTTTTTTTCCTTATATGGTCACCATCCCAGATCATTGCCTTTGTCTCCACTTTGTCTTACTAATCATCCCGCAGCAGTCTCTTGTGTGGAACGATTGGTGTCTATCCGTAGCCAGATTAAACGACAGTTGGAGTTGGCTCAGGAACGCACCAAACGTTTTGCTGATGCTCATCGTTCTCCAGCCCCAAGCTATATTGTGGGTGGAAAGGTGTGGTTATCAACAAAGAACCTACACCTTCCAGGAAGAAGGGCACTTTTGCCCCAATTTGTGGGTCCTTACGAGATCACTCAGTTAATCAACCCTGTGGCGGTATGTCTGCGTCTTCTGCCGAAATGGCGAATACATCCTGTTTTTCACGTTTCCCTCCTGAAACCATTCTACCCGAACACCACTCTGCCTTCTCGTCCGTTGCCCCTGCAGGTGCGGGGTGAGGAGGAATATGAAGTTCATAAGATACTCTCTACTAAATTTTCTAAGGGTGTTAGATGGTATTTCGTGGATTGGAAGGGATATGGTCCGGAGGACCGTACTTTGGAACCCGTGGGTCATATCCATGCCCCTTGTTTGGTTGCCGAATTCTGGGCTTTTAGGAGAGGTGGTCTATCTTTTAGGGAGGGTACTGTCATGCCGCGGTACTCAAGAGTCTTCAAGCAAATCCTGGATAACCAAAGGCCCCGGTAAAACTCTTCTAGCAAAGAAGAATGGCAAAATACACCAAGGTATTCGGTATGTCCCTGCAATAGGGGTTGGAGGTTACCTTGGAAACTTTGGAAGCCGTTGTCAAGGGGAGGGAGCCGGCGTTCAGGAAGTAAACGCTAGTCACATGACCTGCCCTATTTAACTCGACTTCTTCAGAATTCGGTGCTTCTGATTGAGCTTCTTGGTATTGTGGTTTTTTGTGTTTCTTCGTGACATTTTTGCTAACGTTTCTTGACCTGCTTTTTGGATTCTCCTTGTCTGCTTTGGTACCCGGAACTTCTGGTTATTTCGATCATGACACATGTCCCCGGATTGCTTTTTGCCTGTCCCTTGGTCTGGATGCTGCCCGCTTGTGTTTTTGGACTTAGACTGTTTTTGACTTGCTCTTGCCTGGCCTTTTTGTATTTTGGCGCATTTACGGAAACTGTGACCTGTTCTTGAGTTTCAGCGTAACTTTGTTACTTTGTTTAACTTACCTTCGTACTGTGCACCTTTGATCAGCCTCCGCTGCCCCGTGGGATTCCATCAGCCTCCGCTGCTACGTGGGAGTGTTTTTCAGCCTCTGCTGCACCGCAGGATTCTGTCAGCTTCCGCTGCAACAAGGGAGGAGTTTGTCCCGAGCATCAGCTGCCCCGCGGGATTCGGACAAAGATCCGTTGAAACATCGTAGCCGAACTCAGCCTCCGCTGCAACATGGGAGTTGTTTCCTTGAACTGTTATGGTACGTTAAACGGAGTGCCTTTGTTTTTTCATTACTTGGTTCATGTTTGGGTGGGATTGCTACACAGTAACATTGATTAGTGCAGGGTATTTGGGAAAACCATTACCTCAACATTCCTTCGGTCTCAGTGAATTTGCTCCATCATATCTTATTGTAGTCATAGTCTTTTCCTTCACTTGTCTCACATCCCCAATGGTATGGTCCTCTTCAATTCTCTGTCTTGATTTATGTTACAGGAGTTTTGAAGACTACTGACTAGATTCCCATTCCTATACCCGGGTTTTCGTCATCATCCTCACAGGTTAGTGTGCCGGTTTATCTTGTTCACTTATTATACAGTCGTGATTCAGGTTAATAATCTATTGTGTCTCTCCTTACAGCCACATGGTCTCGAGGGAATCCTGTCTTTCAATTAATCGATTTCTCTGTATGTTACTTTATACAACCAGAGAGATATATTAGTGGGAAGAATTCTTCTTCTACACTACGGGATCAAGTTTATGAAGGAGAATTCTGACAATTATGTCAATTTCCCACTAGGATTTTAGTTGTCACAATGGCATGTGGGTATTTGTGATGTAGTTGAGGTTTTGGCAAGATTAGGGGATTTTAAACATAATTGGATTGACAATAATCAGAATATTTACATTATCATAGTCAGTGAATTTAACTCCACATGTCAGGATTTTAATATTCTTAATCAGAGCGCTGTTTGAACAATTGTGAATTTTACAGTGCCAAAGGAAATAAATGGAAAATGGAAGTGTTGAAAATTAACTGTTTTAAGTTTGAAAATGTAGAATGGTAATATGATGGGTCACATTACTGAGCAAAGTATGTGGAACTGTGGTCCTTCTCAGTCTATTTTAGACTATGGCCCTCATTACGACCCTGGCGGTAAGGGGTTTGCGCCAGCGTTAGCTGCGCCGACCCCTTACCGCCAACTACGAGTTCCCATAGCGCCATGGTCACTTTTCCGCCCGCTTTTTGCGGGCGTAAAAATCCATGGCGCTATGGGACCTTGGTGTTAATTACGCCACCGTAATGTACGGTGGCGTAATTAACGCCTTCCCCACTCCCATTGAGCCCTATGGGGCCGAAATGGGAATGGGGAAGGGTAAATGGGTCAATGGGGACTTACCGCCCCGCCGACCTCGGAATGGGGCGGTAAGTCCGCCATCCGCCATGGCGTAAACGGACTTTACGCCATGGCGGAAAAGTCCGCCGATGGCGGAAAAAATCCGCCAGGGTCGTAATGAGGGCCAATGTTTTTGTAGACCCATTGTGTATTCTCTCATTGCTCTAACTTTGAAAGTTTGAAATCAGTATTAAGTGATCACAATATGGTTAGGGCTCCGTTTGGGCTTAAAATTGGAGAATGTGATCTTTTGGGTAGAGGTGATTTTGAATACTGCATGCAATAAGGTCAGGTTGCATGATCTTCAGATAACCAAATGTAATTCAGAGAGAATCAATCATTAGTATATAGGTACATATAAATGGAAGATATTATTTACATTTAATCTTCATATCTTCCGTTTACACAATAGGAAGACTCTTGATTCATTACTGTTTCCTGGAAGGAGTGCATCCTTGAGTAGCGTTAATACTTGTAAGGATATGTATCAATTTGATACTCTTGTAGCAACACAGGTAACAGAAATGAGACAGGCTATTAAAGTAAATAACAGTAGTCACTTTGAGTAACAGATAAACATTTTGAGGGTGAAAGATAATTATAGTTGGATGATTAGTCATCACTCATATTACTACAAAATGATGGCGAGGAAAAAGTCTAAAAATCCTTGCCTAAAAAATGCTTCACATTTTTGGCAGATAATTATTGGGTTGGAGGATTCTTAGGCTATGATCCAATTCAATCTGATATCTGACATGAGACTATTTACAAAAAGGCGAATTTACAATCAGATGTTTTTTCTGATCATATAGATTAATGTGATTGCACTCCCAATATTACTCATATAGTAATGTGTCATATTTAATTGTCAGCCAGCTCAGCCAGAGCTGCTAGGCCTAGTAACTTAACTAATCCAATTTTTAAGGCTGTTTCTCCATAGAAGTGGGCTGACATTTGCAGGGTAATTCATAGAATTCAGCGCACAAGTAGCGCACGCGGCTGGCGCACAGCGTGCGCGTGCGATAGTCTGCGCCAGCCGCGTGCGCCAAAACCGAATCCGGCGCACAGCGTATTCATGGATTTTAGGCTCCCAAACCAGCCGTGGCGCAGAGTATCGCAGCGACCCTGCAGCAGCGCCAGTAACGCCCCCAAGAACGCCCTCGCGCAAGGAAAAGCCATCAAAATCGCTAAATCATCACAAAGGGCTGCGCCAACCCTGGACCAGTTTACAGGGCTGCCAAACAAGGAACGCAAAGCGGGTAACGTGCATATCAGGGGTACGCGTGAAGTTATACACGCGATTAGCCAGGGTACGTGTATTACAGGGGTATGCGGGAAGTTTAACATGTGATTAGCCAGGGTACGTGTATTACAGGGGTATGCGGTAAGTTTAACATGCGATTAGCCAGGGTACGTGTATTACAGGGGTACGCGGGAAGTTAAACACGCGATTAGCCAGGGTACGTGTATTACAGGGGTACGCGGGAAGTTTAACACGCGATTGGCCAGGGTACGTGTATTACAGGGGTATGCGGGAAGTTTAACACGCGATTAGCCAGGGTACGTGTATTACAGGGGTGCGCAGGAATTATCACACGCGATTTGGCTGGGTACGTGTATTACAGGGGTGCGTGGGAATCATCACACGCGATTTGGCTGGGTACGTGTATTACAGGGGTACGCGGGAAGTTTAACACGCGATTAGCCAGGGTACGTGTATTACAGGGGTACGCGGGAAGTTTAACACGCGATTAGCCAGAGTACGTGTATTACAGGGGTATGCGGGAAGTTTAACATGCGATTAGCCAGGGTACGTGTATTACAGGGGTACGCGGGAATCATCACACGCGATTTGGCTGGGTACGTGTATTACAGGGGTGCGTGGGAAGTCACACGCGATTAGGCTGGGTGGGTCCTCACAGGTGTTCCCTGTACACCCTCCACGGCCCCTCCAGGCAGCCCACAAAACAGGGGACTACCCTGCACACCTGCTCATGTCCCCCTGCACCCCCACCCCCCAGCAGTGCAGGGGCAGCCTCCACCAGGCCCCCACCCATGCCTCCCACCACCCCCAACCCCCAGCAGTGCAGGGGCAGAATCCACCAGGCCCCCACCCATGCCTCCCACCACCCCCAACCCCCAGCAGTGCAGGGGCAGCCTCCACCAGGCCCCCACCCATTTCTCCCACCACCCCCACCCCCCCGCCACCAGGGGCACCCTCCACCAGGCCCCCACCCATGTCTCCCACCACCCCCACCCCCCCCCGCCACCAGGGGCAGCCTCCACCAGGCCCCCACTCATGTCTCCCACCACCCCCACCCCCCACCATCCAGGGGCACCCTCCACCAGGCCCCCACTCATGTCTCCCACCACCCCCACCCTCCCGCCACCAGGGGCAGCCTCCACCAGGCCCCCACCCATGCCTCCCACCACCCCCAACACCCAGCAGTGCAGGGGCAGCCTCCACCAGGCCCCCACCCATGCCTCCCACCACCCCCAACCCCCAGCAGTGCAGGGGCAGCCTCCACCAGGCCCCCACCCATGCCTCCCACCACCCCCAACCCCCAGCAGTGCAGGGGCAGCCTCCACCAGGCCCCCACCCATTTCTCCCACCACCCCCACCCCCCCGCCACCAGGGGCACCCTCCACCAGGCCCCCACCCATGTCTCCCACCACCCCCACCCCCCCCGCCACCAGGGGCAGCCTCCACCAGGCCCCCACTCATGTCTCCCACCACCCCCAGCCCCCACCATCCAGGGGCACCCTCCACCAGGCCCCCACTCATGTCTCCCACCACCCCCACCCTCCCGCCACCAGGGGCAGCCTCCACCAGGCCCCCACCCATGCCTCCCACCACCCCCAACCCCCAGCAGTGCAGGGGCAGCCTCCACCAGGCCCCCACCCATGCCTCCCACCACCCCCAACCCCCAGCAGTGCAGGGGCAGCCTCCACCAGGCCCCCACCCATGCCTCCCACCACCCCCAACCCCCAGCAGTGCAGGGGCAGCCTCCACCAGGCCCCCACCCATGTCTCCCACCACCCCCACCCCCCCGCCACCAGGGGCAGCCTCCACCAGGCCCCCACCCATGCCTCCCACCACCCCCAACCCCCAGCAGTGCAGGGGCAGCCTCCACCAGGCCCCCACCCATGCCTCCCACCACCCCCAACCCCCAGCAGTGCAGGGGCAGCCTCCACCAGGCCCCCACCCATGCCTCCCACCACCCCCACCCCCCCCCGCCACCAGGGGCAGCCTCCACCAGGCCCCCACCCATGTCTCCCACCACCCCCACCCTCCCGCCACCAGGGGCAGCCTCCACCAGGCCCCCACCCATGCCTCCCACCACCCCCAACCCCCAGCAGTGCAGGGGCAGCCTCCACCAGGCCCCCACCCATGCCTCCCACCACCCCCAACCCCCAGCAGTGCAGGGGCAGCCTCCACCAGGCCCCCACCCATGCCTCCCACCACCCCCAACCCCCAGCAGTGCAGGGGCACCCTCCACCAGGCCCCCACCCATGTCTCCCAACACCCCCACCCACCAGCACTGTGGGGCACGTGGCCAGCAGGCAGTCAGGCAGCAGCAGATGGCAGGTGGGAGCGTGCTCAGGGCTCTGGGGGGCAGTAATTTGGCCTCCTGGCCAGGAGCGTGGTCTCTCGTGTGTGAACGCGTGGACAGCCTGATAGGGAGTGAAATCCCACACGTCAGCAAAGGCCCTTAGCGCGTAAACCCGTCAACAGCATATGCGCGCCTATAGTCACCTGCACGTGCAGGAAATTGTTGCGTGACACGTCCCAGTGTCAAAGCGTGTGATTGGTGAAAATGGATCTACACGTAGAAGTGACAAAGCGTGTGATTGGTGAAAATGGATCTACACGCAGAAGTGACAAAGCGTGTGATTGGTGAAAATGGATCTACACGCAGGAGTGACAAAGCGTGTGATTGGTGAACGTACACGCCGCGTAAGTGACGCTGAACGTGTGGGCCTGTATATAAGGTACATGTAGAACCCCATTTCCTTGTACGTGCTTTTCGTGGAGAGCGAGTGGGTGAATTCTGTACTTCTCGTCGTTTCACACGCGATTTACTTCACGGCGTTTCCAGTTCGTATTCCCTGTTACCTCTGACAGCTTTTTCTCTTTTTTCTCTTTTACTGGTTTACCTGGGCCTGTTCCCTCAAACAGTGTCCCCTTCTACTGTTGTCCTGTCTTCTCAGACAGCGTACACATCTTCTTTTGGCGGGGGTTTAGCCAGCCAAACGCGCTCATTTTTCACGCTCTTTTACCTGGCAGACGGTGAGTCACGCACGTATCCAACTTCTGTGCTTGCCCCGTGTGTAGCCTACCCCTTCAGAGGTCATTCTAGGCTGCGTGTGACACGCATACGTTCATTCTTGTGTCACTGGGTGCCACAGCGTAGTGCAGGTTTTTCTTTCTGCACACGTGGTCTAGGAGGGGTTGCGTGCACGTCATCTCCCTTTTTTGGGCCTCCTGTGCGTTGCGTGACCCGTCATCTATCCCCAGGGGTTACAATCAGCCGTGCTAGAGCACTAGGGTACAATTACCATCTGGTACCCAACCCCTTTGACCCCCAATTGGCCAGGACAATTGTCTACAGCCACTCCCATACGCACATTAATATCAGTGCCATGGCTGGGAGGCGAGGATTCCGTAAGGGTGGCAAAGGTGGAAGAGCCACAAGTGGTGGCCGTGGTGGATCCGGTAGGGGACGTGGTCGTAACTTGCAGGGTGAGCCTGTCCCCCCATGTGTGGAGGACCAGTCAAGGGCACCCATCATCCCCCCCCCCGCTCCCCCCTCCCCCCCCTCCCGTTGAGGCTGAAGTGGCTGACACCATCCATGCTCAGCCCTTGTTGGACCAGCCCATTGTGGCACCAGACCTGGCTGACTCCATGGCTGACTTCCAGGTCAGCAGGGCTACGACACGTGCGCTGGTGCACGTTGATGCCATCATGCCACGTGGATCTGGGGCAGCAAGGTCATCTGCTGCACCAAGGAGGCAGGGCGGAGAGGCTGCAGGGGCAGCTGCGGCTCCATCCACCCCAGCCCTCACACACCCAGCCAGGACAGTGTCGGTCCTAGTCCATGCTGCTGACATTCCCCCTGACACCATCACACTAGAGCCAATGCCTGCACCAACTCCCATGCTGAGTGTGCAATCCCACACTCCTGATACAGAGTCCACCAGGGCTCCTGCCCCTAGTGTCCAGAGCGGCGCAGGACACTCAGGATCACCACCACCTTCCAAGCGGAAGAGGAAGAGTGCTCGTCCGGCACAGGCTGATGCCCCAGACACGGCTACACAGTCCGGCCCGTCCAGGAAGCCCAGCTTCACGGATGACGAACTGAATGCACTTGTCGAGTATGTGTCCGGACATGACAACGAGATGGTCATTGTTGCAGGATCCAAGACCACACCTGCACAACGCCAGGCACACTGGCAGACCGTTGCGGACATCGTAAGTGCCCTTGGAATCGTGAGGCGCACAGCCAATGATTGCTATAAGCGCTGGAATGACCTAAAGCGCAGGGCAAAGAGTAAGCTGGAATCAAGTCATGCCGCAACTCCAGTGACTGGAGGTGGGTCTCCAGTAGTAGACATGGAACTCACTCCACATGAGTCAGTCGCTGGGACCTACGTCACGGAGGAACAGATCCAAGGCGTGGGAGATCTGGCTGATTACGAGGCATTGTCCGGTGAGTGCACATGCATGTGTGTGTCATCCATGTGCATGGTGTGTGTGTGAGGGCTTCTGTTCGGGTGCCAGGTGAGAGTGTGTGCGCCTGAGTCGTATGTGTCAGCCATGTGCTTCATGCAATCCTTCCTGCGCAGCTGCATTTGGCCATAGCAGTATCCCTTCTGCCAACAGTAGACATCTAGCACAACTGCACGCCAGTTGCCCTTGAAGTGTCACCTTGACACAACATATTTGCTTCTTTTTCACTGTTCATTCAGTCAGTTTGTTTGCATTCCACCACTTTCACTAGGCATGTCGCTGTCCACTAGTCACATGTCTGACATGGGTATGGTAAAGTGGAGTGACTTTGTTACCTGGATATCATTTGTACACACATGTCCCTGTGCAATTGGACCATTTCAGACTGGCAGCTCCAGGTGAACAATCTCAGGCTGACATGGTATTCCCGGTTCATTCTCCAGACATTCAGGATCAGTGTCAGGTTGAGTCATCATTGATTGTCAGATGGAATGTGCCAGGGCAGTGTGCACTCCACAGGGGTGTGATTTCTATGTGAAGTAATTAGCCACTAGCTGTGTACGGGCTGCCTCCCCCCGTGCCCTTTCCCCTCCCATGCGCAGCGGCTGTGCATGTGGTTGGGGATGTGGGGCCACCACCATGTCCACGGCCAGGCCCCGGCGTGTTGCAACGTTGTGCAGGACACATGCTGCCACTATGATCCTGCACACTACTGAGGGAGCGTATAACAGCTGCCCGCCAGAACGGTCAAGGGAGCGAAAGCCTGACTTTAGCACTCCGAATGTGCGCTCCACTATGCCCCTGGTTGTAATGTGGGCTGTGTTATATCTTACCTGGGGTGGCGTGGTGGGGTTCCGAATTGGCGTCATCATGTGGGGGCTGAGAGGGTAGGCACTGTCCCCTGTGGAGGTGGTGATTGGTATCATTGGTGGGGTTGTGACCTTGCTCAGTATCCAACATGCATGCATGTGCAGTGGCATACATACTCACCAAGCAGCCATGTATCGCCATGCCGCCCAGCATCTATGTCCCGGCATAGGGTGGACATTCGGTAAATGAAGCTGTCGTGGGTGGACCCGGGATAGTTGGCATATACTGAGGTGATGATTCCCTTGGCATTACATACTACCTGCACGTTGATGGAATGCCAGTGCTTGCGGTTCCTATAGATGTGCTCTGATGCCCTGGGGGGACGTAGAGCCACATGGGTGCAGTCGATGGCACCTAGCACTTTGGGGAATCGTGCCACTCCGTAAAAATCCAGGGCGGCAGCATGCCTTTCTGCAGGTGTTCTGGGCAGGTATATGTGCCTGCGGACTGATGGGCGTGCAGTCATGATGTTCAAGACCTGGTGTAGGCAGCATGACTGGGTGGCCTGTGACACCCCACCCACTATGGCACTTGTCCGCTGAAATGATCCAGTGGCTAAGAAGTGCAGTACATTGAGGACCTTCTCCAGGGGGCTGAGTGCTTGGGAGCACAGGGTGGGTGATGTGAGGTCATCCTCCCACTCAGTCACCAGGTCCAGTATGATGTGTGGTGGAAACCTGTACCTCCCATACACCTGGTCATCAGGCATCCCGAAAAGGCTGGTTCTGGGTGTGAATATTCTGGCCCTGACTATCCTCCTCCTCCTCCTTTGGTAGCCCACTGCCACTGCTACTAGGAACGGTATGTTCATCCTGGCGTCTGAGCTTGTTATTGTTAAAGTCCGCAATATTATGCTTTGCGCGTGTTCTAGGCGAGCGTGTGACCCGCGCACCCCTGGAATCCAGTTCCCAGTCCAATAGCGTGTGGAAATTCACACGCACCACGGGATACAGCGTGTGACCCGCGCACCCCTGGAATCCAGTTCCCAGTCCAATAGCGTGTGGAAATTCACACGCACCACGGGATACAGCGTGTGACCCGCGCACCCCTGGAATCCAGTTCCCAGTCCAATAGCGTGTGGAAATTCACACGCACCACGGGATACAGGTTCGCTGACGTACTTGCGTGTGTAAGTGGCCGCGCACCCATTAAATACACGTACATAGGCCAATCGCGTGTACGCGCACTTTTGTCCAATTACACGCAATGAAATACACGTACATAGGCCAATCACGCGATGACACTCTGACGTGCAGTATTTCCACGTGTGTTCCGTCATCACGTGCTGAGTGGGGAACGCCCGTGCGGGTCACGTCAGACGCGCTTACGCGCTGAGGGACTCTGGTCCAATAGAATCGCGTATGCGTGCTGACGCGCTTACGCGCTAAGGGCCTTTCCTCGGATTTCACGCTGACGTGCAGGATTTTCACGTGCCAAATCACTCCGTATCAAGCTGGCCACCCGAAAACACACGGAACACCACGCTCCTGCCCAGAAGGCCGAGTTACTGCCCCCCAGTGCCCCGAGCAGCCTCCCACGTGCTATCTGCTGCTGCCTGCCTGCCTGCCTGCCTGCCTGCTGCCACCGTGCCCTGCCATTTGGTGCCTGCACATCAGCCATCTGCAGGGGTCCAGTTGCTGTGTCCACCCCTGCTGGAACTGAAGACTCCCAACTGGGATTACATCGCTCCACAGCCCAGCCCCAGGACCCAGTTGCCCACCCACACCTGCCTCTGGGGTTGCCATGTCGGGCACTTCCACATCTGGCACCAGTGGCAACCCCAGGCCAGAGGGGCAGAGGGGCACCAGCTTCACTGCCACCGAAGTTGGTGTCCTGGTGGAGCATGTCCTGGGGCAGTATGATGCCCTCTTTGGATCGTCCCGCGCCAGCAAGGAAGGACGGGAGAGGATCTGGGCCGACTGTGTGGTTGCCATCAACGCGGAGGGGGTGGCAACCCGCAACGTCCAGAAGATCAAGAAGCGCTGGGAGGACTTGAGGTCCAGGACCCTTGTGAAGGCCCGGCGCCTCGTGGAGGGGGGCCGGGGCCGCATGAGTTCCATCCAGAAGAGGGTCCTGGAACGCGTACGCCCAGCGCTCCACGCCCAGGTCCTTGAGAGGGAGGCCCGTCTGGAGTTGAGCGGTATGTGTCCAAGCATTACTGTGTGAGACAGGGCATGTTGCGGTGTGCTGGTTCTATGATACTTGCCTGTATGTGTGCCATGGGCCATGTATGCATGTATGTGTGCAGGGACATCATGGTAATGCATGTGCGACCAGTGATGTGTGACCCACATGGTTGTTGCATGTGTTGAAATGCGGCATGGGGAGCCCTATGCAGATTTTGGACATGAGAGCATGGCAGTCTCTGTACCTGGACATGGATGGGGGTGAAGGATGGGTGCTGATGCCAGGTACATATATGGTAGCCATGTCTGTGTGCCTGACCTGCGTGTCTGTGACTTGTGCATGCCATGGATGCATGACACATGTGTGTGACAATGCACAGATTCAGTGACGCACCCAACTTACCCTTGTTTCGCCTGTGTTCGGTGTGTTTGGGGCCAGATGGATGTGACTGAGGTGAAGTGTGTGCATGTGATATGCATGAGCCATGATGCATGTGAGTTACATATCATTGAATGTTTCTAGAGTCCATTGGACATGCATGGAAATGTCCATGGCATGCACCATGCCTGTTACTGTGTGTGTTTTGCCTGGACTGACCCATGTGTTGTGGAGGGACATGATGGAAGTGTACTTTGACAGTGGTGCTCATCTGCTATTGCTTCCTGTCTAGGGGACCATTGTACAGTAGCCTGATGCTTGTGTCCTTTGTCTCCCTCTACGCAGCGGCTAGTGAAGAAGAGGGCGGAGACGGCGCTGTGGAGCAAGGCGGCGGGGATGCCCCCACGGCTGCAGCGGAAGGGGTGGGTGAGCCCCCACAGGGGCCTGCTACGGCGGGAGACGGTGAGGAGCCATCCAGGTTGGTGGTTTGCACAGAGGAGGAGGAGGCCGACACTGGTGCACACATGGGGCCTGGTGGGAGCATCCCTGCTGGTGCAAGTGGTGCAGTCCAGGGCCAGGGGCAGGAGGCAGCACAGGTCACCGTGGAGGGGCCTGTGCATGTCACTGTCCCTGACCCTGTGAGTGCACCACCATGCACCAGCAGGGATGCCCCGTCCCAGGCCCGTCCGCAGGTAGAGGGGATGTCCATGTCACCTGACTCCCCTCCACCTGCGGACGTGGTAACCCCTGGCCGCGTGGAGAAGGTCCTGATTGGGGTCGCGATGCGCACGGCTGTGATTCGTGATGACGTGCGTGCTTCCCGGGAGGAGCACGCACGTCATCACGAAGTGCACCGTGCCGACGTGGCCCAATTGGGATCGGCCATGTTCGGGGGTTTCCTGCATGTGTTGGCCAATCTGACGGCCCTCTCCTCCTCAGTGCAGGCTATCCACCGGTCGTTCTCCTTGCCGTCTTCCGGCCCAGATGCCACCAGGGCCCCCTGTGGACCTGCCCCGACCAATGCAGCCAGCTCGGTGGGGATCCCATCCCTGCCACAGTTGGGAGTCGGAGGTCCAGCAGGGGTGGACAACACAGCAAGTGGACCCCAGCAGATGGAAGATGTGACGGCATCATCGGGCAGGGCACGTGCACGACGGCGTCGGTGGTTTCCATCAGCCTGGATGCCGTCGTGCTGGCAGAGGCAGTGGCGTCGGAGGCAGCAGCGGGCTCGACGTGGGAGGCATCATGGCTCGGGGCCATCAAGATCCGAGGGGCAGGCATCGGCCGGAGGGCAGGGCAACCCTGGGATGGTGGTGTGTTCCGTGTGGGAGGAGTTTGGCCAGCGGATAGGTGCGGAGCGGCAGCGGGCGGAAGAGGAGCGGCTCGCCATGGTCAGGGCGGAGTTCTCCATGCGTCGGGCATTGAGGCGGGCTGAGTGCCTCGAGGAAGCTCGCAGGGAGTTTGAGGTGGACATGGGGTTGTCCCTGCGAGACCTCGGGGCCAGGACAGAGTCCCGCCTCCAGGACATCGACATGGAGTTCGATGATGCCCTGGCCAGCAACATCACCAAGTGAGCCGCAGGACTTGCCCGCTGCCTTCGTATATAGTTATTTAGTTAGTTAGTGCTAGGTTTCCTTTATTTATTTTTATTATTTTGGACCGCTCGGACAATGGCCACTTCTTTTGTACATATATTTTTCATTAGTTAGTGGTAGGTTTCATTTTTGGTGTTGGGCTCATGGACCCTGGAACATTCCTGTATATAGTTGGTTTTTTTGGGAGATACATTTTTTTAATTTCTTATTGTTTTCACCATGACGTAATGGTTTTTCATTAATTTCCTATTACATGATATTGCTTTGGACAAATTCATTTTAATTTTTTTTTCCTTTGTTTTTTTGTTTATCACTTTTGTTCTCGGACATGGACCATTTATTTACTTAGCCACATCGTTGTATGTTTGAGAAATTCACTTATTTTTGGTATTTAATACATTTTTTATATTTTCTTACACTTGTGTTATTTTCTCATTGGTTTGTTACATGTCATGATATGGGTTTTGACATTCACTTGCACCCATTGTGTATGTGTGTGTGACGGACATGTGTTCTTTTGCATACTTGGCATTGGGGTTGTGTCATGTGATTGCATTCACTATGTGGGTGGATGCAATCCTTGCCTGGGTGTTTGTGCTGGGTATGCTGGCCATTACTGCCATGATTGTGTATCGTCAGGACCTGGGGCCAGGGGGACATGTGTGGGGGCCTGCTGGCAGGTTCCCCACAGTGCTGGGGGGTGGGGGTGGTGGGAGACATGAGTGGGGGCCTGGTGGAGGGTGCCCCTGGTGGCGGGGGGGTGGGGGTGGTGGGTGACATGAGTGGGGGCCTGGTGGAGGGTGCCCCTGGTGGCGGGGGGGTGGGGGTGGTGGGAGGCATGGGTGGGGGCCTGGTGGAGCCTGCCCCTGCACTGCTGGGGGGTGGGGGTGGTGGGAGACATGAGTGGGGGCCTGGTGGAGGGTGCCCCTGGATGGTGGGGGGTGGGGGTGGTGGGAGACATGAGTGGGGGCCTGGTGGAGGGTGCCCCTGGTGACTGGGGGGGTGGGGGTGGTGGGTGACATGAGTGGGGGCCTGGTGGAGGGTGCCCCTGGATGGTGGGGGGTGGGGGTGGTGGGAGACATGAGTGGGGGCCTGGTGGAGGGTGCCCCTGGATGGTGGGGGGTGGGGGTGGTGGGAGACATGAGTGGGGGCCTGGTGGAGGGTGCCCCTGGTGACTGCGGGGGTGGGGGTGGTGGGAGACATGAGTGTGGGCCTGGTGGAGGCTGCCCCTGCACTGCTGGGGGGTGGGGGTGGTGGGAGACATGAGTGGGGGCCTGGTGGAGGGTGCCCCTGGTGACTGGGGGGGTGGGGGTGGTGGGAGGCATGGGTGGGGGCCTGGTGGAGCCTGCCCCTGCACTGCTGGGGGGTGGGGGTGGTGGGAGACATGAGTGGGGGCCTGGTGGAGGGTGCCCCTGGTGGCGGGGGGGTGGGGGTGGTGGGTGACATGAGTGGGGGCCTGGTGGAGGGTGCCCCTGGTGGCGGGGGGGTGGGGGTGGGGGGAGGCATGGGTGGGGGCCTGGTGGAGCCTGCCCCTGCACTGCTGGGGGGTGGGGGTGGTGGGAGGCATGGGTGGGGGCCTGGTGGAGGGTGCCCCTGGTGACTGGGGGGGTGGGGGTGGTGGGAGACATGAGTGTGGGCCTGGTGGAGGCTGCCCCTGCACTGCTGGGGGGTGGGGGTGGTGGGAGACATGAGTGGGGGCCTGGTGGAGGGTGCCCCTGGTGACTGGGGGGGTGGGGGTGGTGGGAGGCATGGGTGGGGGCCTGGTGGAGCCTGCCCCTGCACTGCTGGGGGGTGGGGGTGGTGGGAGACATGAGTGGGGGCCTGGTGGAGGGTGCCCCTGGTGGCGGGGGGGTGGGGGTGGTGGGAGGCATGGGTGGGGGCCTGGTGGAGGGTGCCCCTGGTGACTGGGGGGGTGGGGGTGGTGGGAGACATGAGTGTGGGCCTGGTGGAGGCTGCCCCTGCACTGCTGGGGGGTGGGGGTGGTGGGAGGCATGGGTGGGGGCCTGGTGGAGGGTACCCCTGGTGACTGGGGGGGTGGGGGTGGTGGGAGACATGAGCAGGTGTGCAGGGTAGTCCCCTGTTTTGTGGGCTGCCTGCAGGGGCCGTCGAGGGTGACAGGACCCACCCAGCCTAATCGTGTGTGTAACTTCGCACGCACCCCTGTAATACACGTACCAAGCCAAATCGCGTGTGATAATTCCCGCGCACCCCTGAAATACACGCGCCCAGCCTATTCGCGTGTGGAACTTCCCGCGCACCCCTGAAATACACGCGCCCAGGCTATTCGCGTGTGGAACTTCCCGCGCACCCCTGAAATACACACGGCCAGGCTATTCGCGTGTGGAAATTCCCGCGCACCCCTGAAATACACGCGCCCAGCCTATTCGCGTGTGGAAATTCCCGCGCACCCCTGAAATACACGCGCCCAGGCTATTCGCGTGTGGAACTTCCCGCGCACCCCTGAAATACACGCGGCCAGGCTATTCGCGTGTGGAAATTCCCGCGCACCCCTGAAATACACGCGCCCAGGCTATTCGCGTGTGGAACTTCCCGCGCACCCCTGAAATACACGCGGCCAGGCTATTCGCGTGTGGAAATTCCCGCGCACCCCTGAAATACACGTACCCTGCTGTAATCGCGTGTGGGACTTCCCGCGCACCCCTGTAATACACGCGCCCAGCCTATTCACGTGTGGAAATTCCCGCGCACCCCTGAAATACACGCGCCCAGGCTATTCGCGTGTGGAACTTCCCGCGCACCCCTGAAATACATGCGGCCAGGCTATTCGCGTGTGGAACTTCCCGCGCACCCCTGAAATACACGTACCCTGCTGTAATCGCGTGTGGGACTTCCCGCGCACCCCTGTAAATGACGTACCCTAGTTTTTCGCGTGTAGGATTTCACGCGCACCCCTGGAATTCCCGTAGCCTAGCTTTTCGCGTGTGAAACTTCCCGCGCACCCCTGTAAATGACGTACCCTAGTTTTTCGCGTGTAGGATTTCACGCGCACCCCTGGAATTCCCGTAGCCTAGTTTTTCGCGTGTGAAACTTCCCGCGCACCCCTGTAAATGACGTACCCTGGCTTTTCGCGTGTGGAACTTCACACGCACCCCTGGTATCGACGTGGCCAGGGCAATCGCGTGTGGGACTTCCCCGCACCCCGGGATACACGTACCCAGGGCAATCGCGCGAGTGATTTCTCGCGCAACCCGTTGTACACACACGCGCGAATTTTTGAACAGTGGGTGTCCGTGTAAATGGCGTACACCTTTGCACATCATTAGTCCTTTGGGGTCACGGTATGGCCCATTGCTGTATGTGGGTGGTATTTGTTGGCGCAGGTTTTGGCGCACTTTCGTTGAGTGCGTCGGGACGCTACCGCCTGCTTACTTGTGGCGTACGTTTTTGGGCCTGTGCGCTGGTTTGATCGAGCGCTGTTTTGCCCTGTTCGAATCCATGAATACGTGTTGCCGGAGAGCGTGTGGGCGTTCCGCGCACTTGCCTCCTGTACTTCCCCGTGCCGCCCACATTCTTCCCCATTCCGAGTGTTGTGCCCCATTTTATTCCCCATTCCGAGTGTCCCGCCCTGTGTTCCGCCTACTTTAGAGCTGTGCGCTGCGCTCGGAGTGATAGCGCAGTGGCCGTGGCGCACGCCGTTGGTTGACCTGTGCGCCGGCGTGCGCCGCGCACTTTTTCAGCGCACGTCCTATGCTTTTCTTACGCACGGACTTCCATGAATCGACGTGCGCTGGTTTCCCTGCGCTTTTCGCTATTTTTCGGCGCAGCGCACGTATAGGCCCCTCTGCGCCGGAATTTTCGGCGCACATTTATTCCATGAATCGGCCTGTTTATATATCTTATTCTTACATATTGTAGTATCTAGTAATCTGCCAAATTCTTGGCAACTATCCTATTTACTTCCTATTTATAAACATGGAAATCGTAACAATCTATCTAGTTATCAACCCATAATGATAATGGATGGAGACAGTGAGATATTTGCTTCTTCATTACAAAAAAGACCTGGAAGCTTGGTCTGTAGAAACTGGGATTCTAAGGAACCCCCAGGTGGGATTCAGAAGACAACAAAGAACCTCCATTAATAGATGTATTATTTATTTTATTTTGAATTTCTTCATTTGTAAAGCACCCAGACTCAGAGGTATCACAGCGCGTGTACAGGAATTGTGAGAGGAGACAGCTAATACAATATATGGCATTGGGACCATAAGATAAACAGCATTGAGCTAGGTTATGCATATTTGTTGAAAAACAAGGTTTTTCAACGTTTTTTGAATCTCGAAAGAGAGGGCTTGTTTCTGAGGTCATCGGGGAGAGATTTCCAGAGGGTGGTCACCCTAACGCAGAAGCTTGAACCTCCTGCTTGCTACCGATTGAATCTGGGGGTGAGTAGAGAGCGGCTGAACAAGGACCGGAGGCAATGGGTCACTGGCTTAGTCACAATGCAGGGGAGCAGCTAAGAGGGGCGTTCTAGTGAAGACATTGGTGTGTAAGGAAAAGTGTTTTAAGTCAATTTGTGGTTCATGGGTAGCCAGTGTGTTTACCTTCTTGCTATTGTTTTGTGGTCAGAGAGACTGAGGCTTAGGGCAGCTCTTAATGCTTTATTTTGTAGGAGTTGAAGCTTCGCCAAGTTTTTAGAAGAGGTGTCAGAAAACAGCACATTGAAATGGCCAAGATTGCTCCTGAGGATGGCTCGCGCCATGGTGAGGCAGTTGGCGGGTGAGATACATTTCCTACTCAAGGAGATGAGCTTGGCAGTGTAGGCTGTGGAAGAGGCAGTCACGTTGAAGAGGTGGGACATGTTAAGTTCTGCAGCCAGGTATACGCCCAATGTCTTGACTTGTTTGGAGACTTGGATGGTGGTTCCATCGATCAATAAGGAGGAGTAGGAAGAGTTGAGGGATTTTAGGTAGAGAGAGGAGCCCACAATTAGTAACTCAGTCTTGTCATCATTAAGGCATAGGTTGTGCACTGCCATCCACTTCTGAACAACACTGCATATATGATTGATCACTTCAGTGTCCTGGGTGTAATTTCCTGTGATCGGTAGGAGGACTTGCCTATCATCAGCAAAGTTTGTTCATGGGATACCCAGGGCATAGAGGTGGTCAAAGAGGGGTTTGGTGTAGGTATTTTACAGTGTAGGCAAAATACAAGAGCCTTGAGGGACACCACATGGGGCGGGTGTGGGGTCAGTGGAGTAGTCACCTATGAAAACTTTGGATGTGCGCTCACTCAGGAAGGATTTGATCCAGTAGGCAGCATGGTGGGAGAAGTGAAAGTTTTTGAGGAAGTGTTGGAAGAGAATGTCGTGGTCGATGACGTCAAAAGTCACAGATAGGTCTAGGAGGAGAGGAATAGCTAAATTTCCTGAATCACAGGTGAGGTCAAGTTGGATTTTAAGGTCCCAGAGGGCAGTTTCGTGCTGTGTTTGGGTCTGAATCCAGATTGTCTGGTGCCTAGAATTTGGTGTTGTTCAAGGTAGTTTTGAATATGGGAGTATGCTAAGTGGTCAAGGATTTTGAGGAGGAAGGGGATGTGGTGATGGGTCGGTACTTGGTGAATAGGGTGGGATTGAGGGATGCTTTTTTTTTGAGGCTATAGACCCATGCAGTTGTGAGGCAGGTAAGAACATTGTTAGAGGGGAAGGAGGCACTGACAGAATCGGCTAGGGTTGGAGTAAGAGTGGCAGTTTAACTATGTGGGCTGGGCAGGCATCACCTTTGCAATTTGAAGGTTTCAGCTGTTGAATCGTGGTGGAGATGTCCTCTGAGGAGATGGCTGTCAAGTGGAATTTGGGAGGGGGTGTTTACAGGGGTGGGGAGGGCTGGAGTGGCTGGGGACAGGTGAGGGTTTGGAGAGGAGAGATTGTTGCTTGGAATGGATTTTGTCTTGCAGTTTGGTCATTTTGTTTGCAAGTGCAGCTTGAATGGTGGCGCACCAAGCTTTGTCGACATGGATGGGGATTGGGTGGGGGCTGGGTGTTCCAGTTCTTTGAGTATGGTGGATAGCTCTCATAGCTAGAGCTGGCTTCAGTGATTCTTGTGTTGATGGAGTTGGCTTTTGTTGCGATAAGTGAGTTTTAAAAGTTTTGGTCTCTAGGTTAAATGTTGTGGGGTCTTTTCTCCGGGTGTGCTCTTGGGCATGCATTAGCCAGCGTAGGGCACTAAGTTCTTCTGTGAACCAGGTGTTGTTGTTTTAGCCTGGTTTGGGGGTTCAAGGTTTGAGTTGTGCATATTGGTTGATGTTCTGTGTGAGAACTCTGAGGATCATTGAGGTTTATGGCTTGTGGGTCATCGTGTGTGGTCATGATCTTGGACAGGTATGTCTGCAGCGTGTGGGCTAGACAGGCTTCCGTGAGTCTATGCTTGTTGCGAGAGAGGGTGGGTGGGAGTCTAGCATATGGTTTGCATGGAGTTTGCCATGGGTGAGGCAGAGACTCATGACTGAGTGGTCCGACCTGGGTACGGGCACTATGTTGGTGATGGAGATGGTGGTGTTCAAGGAGAGGACCCAGTCTAGTGTGCACCCTTTTGAGTGGGTGGGGGCTTGGACAAGTTGGGTGAAATTTAGCTTGGTGAGTGCATTCATAAGGTCTTTGGCTTTGGAGTCAGAAGTGTCATTGTAGGCAAGGTTGAAATACCCTAGTACTAGGAATTTAGTGGCTGGCTTGATGAGAGGAGAAAGGAGGAGGGGAATGTCAAGTTCTGAGCTGTTGGTGTGGTTGGTTTGGTGGTAAACAATGAGGAAGTTTATGATTGTCTGAGGGTTGATCAGAAGCTTGGAGAGGAGGAGTTCGTAGCCTGATTGGGGGTAGGGGCATTTCCCTAAAGGCAAGTGGGGTCTTGCTAATAAGGTGTCTGAAGAATCTAGCCTGTGAGAATACATATGATCACATCTTTGTTGCGTCCATTGACTTATCAGCTGATTTTGATTCCATTAATAGGAATTTTCTGTTGTCCAAATTAAAGAAATGGGGAATTTCAGCTGGTTAGTTATGATTACTTATTTTATCGCATAAGCATGCGCATATGAAGTTTAGGCTGGATTATCATGATTCTTTGTCAAAAAATATATATTCCAATACAAGTTTGAGGTAGAGATACATTTGAGCTCCCTGCCTATTTAATCTGCATATGTCAGCTATTGAGGTAGAATTGTTTCCTTCAGCTTTGGCATCCCCGAAGATTGCGATTTTTTAATATTTTTGAATGGCATACACAGATGATTTTATGTTATTTGACTGTACTCAACATGGCCTCCAGTGTTTGCTAAATGCACTCGCACTTTATGCTGATAAGAATTCCCTGATCATTACTTCAACCAAAACTAAAATGATGCACATTACCTTAGCCAGACACTCAACTGATTGTATTTGGATTTTAAATCATGAAAAATTAAGTGTTGTAGATACTTTTATTTTTGTGGGGTTTACTTTTTCTAAACCTTGCAAAAAATATATGCTAGAATTTTTAAAACAAAAAGCTGAGTGTCTCTTTTATTATTATTATTATTATTACTATTATTATTATTATTATTATTATTATTATTGCATTTATTGAGCGCAGACCTAGCTTCGAGAAGCAACTGAGTCCTTTACAGAGGTATACAACTCCAACAGTACAGATGTATAATGAAGGGCTTTTCAGAGGTAACAGAACAGATATTCATCGGGGGGTAGGATACAGAGGGGCAAAGAGGAGGGGTACAGCTCTACAGGGTGGAGGGACGGAGAGGGGCAGGTGGGGTCTAGCGAGCGAAGTGGCACAGGGGCAACGTGATGGATTAGGTGTTGAGGAGGAGAGACTCCTTGAAGAGGAGGGTCTTGAGTTCTTTTCTGAATTGTAGGAGTGTGGGGTAGACTCTGATGCTGATGTGGAGGAGGTTTCACCGTTTTGGGGCATAGACAGTGAAGGCTTGCTTTCTGATCCTTTCCTTTTTGTAGCGGCAGATTTCAAGTCTGCCCGTGTCCCAGCTTCTGGTGGTGTGCTGTCCACCAGAGATGCTGAGTTTCTCTGCGAGGTAGCTGGGTGATTTGAGGGTGACTGCCTTATAGATGATGCAGCGAGACAAAGGTGATTTGTGTGTGCAGTGGGACCCAGTGAAGGTCAAAAAGGGCCGGGGTTATGTGATCCTATTTGTGTAGACCCTTGATGAGGTGTGTAGGACACTTTTCAGGGGCGCAAGGGCCTACAATGGTAGGCCTTTGAGAAGGGCATTGCCCCCATCCAGTTGGGATAGGATCAGTGCTTGAACAGTCGATCTGAAGATGTCCAGACGGAGCAAGGGCTTGACTTCCTGCAGGACGGAGAGCTGATACCAGGCTGTCTGAGTTTTCTTAGCTATGTGTGTCTTGAAGGAGAGGTGTTTGTTGATGTGGAACCCGAGGGACTTGGTGCACGAGTTGAACTCAGGTGCGAAGCCCTCAAGGTTCATGGTTGATTGCCAGGTCTGTATATCTAGGTGCTCTGTGTTGTTGGTGGGGAGTAGAAATTTGGTTTTGGAGGGGTTGCGCTACAAGTATGCACTGGACATTCAAGACTGTATCAGCGAGAGGCAGGTTTTGAGCCTTTGGATGTCCTTGATGGAGTCGATCTTGAGGTATAGCTGTGTGTTGTCGGGGTATTGGTGGATGTGGATGCTGTTTGTGGCTTGGAAGGCTACCAGCAGCTCCATGCATAGATTGAAAATCACTGGGGACAGGATGGAACTTGGTAAGACTTGAACCAGCATAGGGCACAGTCACTAATCCCCAAGCACTGTAGGGTATCCGTGAGCATCTGATGGTCCACTGTGTCGAAAGCAGCTAAGAGGTTGAGTAGAACCGGTAGGCAGGGCTGGCCATTGCCAAGGATGTTGAGGGTGTTGTTGACCACCTGTATGGTTGCTGTCTCCATGCAGCATCTGGGTCTGAACCCGGATTGGTAGATTTGGTTTTGATGTGTTGCTGCAGTTGTGTGGCTACCTCTTTCTCGATGCTCTTACCTAGAAAGGGACTATGGGTGATGGGCGATAGTTACCTAGGTTGTCAGGATCCAAAGTGGGTTTCTTTAGTACAGGGAGAATGGATCCTGTCTTCAGGGACAACAGGAAGGTGCCTTGAGTTAGGGAGATGTTTATGATCTCCAGGTAGGGAAGGAGAGCATCTGCAGGATGATTCTTGAGGATGGATGCTGGGAGGATGTCATCTGTATTTGATGTGGCTTTGAGGGTGGCCAGGGTTTCTATGCAGTCCTCTGTAGATAGTGTCTTGAACGTTGTCCAGGGTGTGGAGATTTCATGGGGAGGGATTTGAGGTGTGTCTGTGGATGCAAAGCTGGTGTTTAGGTGCTTGCGAATCTTGGTGATTTTGTCGATGAAGAAGGTGTTGATGGCAGTTGATTTTTTCATGGAGTGTGGTATGGCAGGGTCGGGTAGTGGAATGATGCAGAGCTTGACCACTTTAAGAGGGCTCTGCTTTTGTTGTCGGCTTCTGCTATGGTGTTCTGATACGAGGAGGCCTTGCTGTGTTGGTTAGTTGCTGGAGGGTTGCTCAGAGTTTCTTGAGGAGCGCCAGGAGGATGCGGTCCTGGAGCAGTGTCAGGTTTTGTCTTGTTTCCTGATGACTCTTTTGTTGAGGTTGAGTTCTTGCGTGTACCAGGGTCTGACGGTTTTGGTTTGCGGGGTGTGTGTTGGTCAATAAAGGCTGAGAGGGTGGTGTTGAGTGCTTCCACTAGAGAGTCGCACTTGAGGGTGTTCGGGCCATCTGAGGTGTAGGTTGGCAAGATCTTCTGTGAGGACTTACACTGGGAAGATCTTGAAGGACTTGAAGGTTTGTCTGAAGGGTTTCTGCTGGCAGTGCTTGACTGGTGTGGTGTTCAGAATGTTAAAAGTCACGGCCAGGTGGTCAGACAAGTGAAGCGGGAGAGGAGAGCTGTAGTGATTGAATTGAATTGAATTGAATATTTATAACGCGCACCGGACGAAATAAATCGTAACTGGGCGCAGATGTATCAATTACCATTTGTCTATGAGCAGCCCACTAGATCATATGAGATTACTTAGCACCAGTAATCGTAAACCTACGCAAGGAAAATCTAACAGAACAAATGGGTCTTCACGGCCCTCCGGAAAGCTAAGAGGGTTTGAATCCCGCGGATTTCTCTGGGCAGTTTGTTCCATGATCTAGGACCGTAGACTGCGAATCTACGGTCCCCTTTATTCACACACTTGGTGACTGGTATGTGATGGGCAGGCAGTGCAGTGATGATTAGGTTGAGGATGTTCCCTTTCTCATGCGTTGTCTTTCATGTGCAGTGTGAGGTTGAAGGTGTCGGGAAGAAGGAGCAGAGCTTCCTTCATTGGATTGGTGGCCTTTTTGCATGGGAGGTTGAAGTCGCCTAGGAAGATGTTGTTGGCGTGCGTGAAGGACATTGTGGTGACTAAGTCAGTGAAGTCTCATATCAAGGCGGTGTTGTGTTTGAGTGGTCTGTAGATGAGATGAAGGGGACTGTTTCCATCGGGAAGAGCGGGAAGTGGCAGTGGAGGACTTTGAAGGAGCCTCTGTTGTCAACATCAAGTCTGGTGAAGGGCTGCAAGGTCTTGTGAATGACTGTGAGGCATCTGACTGTCTTGTTCAGCCGGTATCTGTGTTGGATGCTACAGCCATTGGGGACAAGGACATCTAGGATGTGGGTGGAGGTGGGTGTCAGCCAGGGCTTGATGATGAAGATGGCATCAGGGTTGTTTGTAGTGATGAGGTTGGCAAAGACTGCTGCATGGGTGATAGCTGAGCAGATGTTGGCCAGCATCAACCTCTGTGTTGTGGATGGTGAGGGGGTGCTGATCGGCTTGAGGCTGATGTCAGTGAGGTTGCTGCATTTTGGAGTCCATGCCTTAGAGCAGTGGTCTTCAAACTTTTTTAGCCTGGGCCCCCCCTGAGCAATATATGGGGGGCCACCCCCCAAAATGCCAAATGGGCAGTATGAATTGCACGCCATCACTGCACCCTACTCCCAGTATAGTCCCTGAGCTCCCCACCTGCTCCCATCACAGTCGCTGGGCTCCCTCATCCCACTCCTACCCAGTTCCTGGGCTCTCCCCACCCCATCACACACCCTGGGCTCTCCCCACCCTTCTCCTACCACTATCCCATGGTTCCCACCCATCCTGCTCCCACCACATTCCGTGGGCTCCCCCATCCCGTTCCCAACACAGTCAGAGGGCTAGTAGCGGCTGGTGAATTTTTTAAGTGGAGGGGCATAACTATTTCCCTCAAAAATGCCATAGTGACCGAGCACAGTGTGGGAGCCAAACCAATCAAGAGGGGTTCGTGGAGATAGCGCCCGTGATTTTTAAAAAAAAGAATGGGTTCCAATGTTGCATTGTAGAGGATACTTTTAAAAAAATGGGCAAGTAGCCAAACAGTTTGCAATTGGTGCTGGGGGGCTCAGGGGGCAGGCATGACATTTCTTACTGGACATCTTTTATAGATGTCCAATACCATCCATGTCCCCTGGGCGCTACTGGGCCTAACACAATCACCATTATTATGTGTGTATGCAAAGCGCTGGGGTGCCAAAGGGGAAAGCATGGTATTTTTGACTGGACAAAAAAGACCTTCCCTTTCCCATGTGCTCCACAGTGCCTCAGAAGGGGAGCTGATTTTGGCAGGTGGGTAGGGGGATTGTGCAACAAAGGCATTTAGGTATTTTTAAAATGCATTTGTTGTACAACCCTCCTTCCCCCCTCTATCCACCACTTGCAAAAATCAGCTCAATGGACCAAATCAAACTAATACACACACACATTCATACAGCAATCACTCTATCATTCACACAAGCATCCATCACCATACACTCACTCATAACACAAGCATACATGCATCCATACACATGATTAAATGGATGCGTGTATGCGTGCCCCTGGGCTGTTGTGCGCTTTAAAAATATGAATAAATAAATAATAAATGAACATAAACGTACCTTCTGCATTGGCCTGCGTGTGGGTGCTGAAACGCTCTGCTCCAGGCTGCTCTGTCCCTATGTGCAAGGAGGAACAGGAGCCAGTTTGATGAGTTACTTCACTATGCAGTTAGTCATTTTGATCACTGTTGCTGAATAAATATTCATTAAATATCCCAATTTACTGACATTTTAACACAAAGCACCCCCTCAGGTATTATTTAGTCTGTGACTAAAGTAATGAATATCATTTACAACTGCCGGCCACTTTCATTGGTGCCTAGACAGTTTCATGCTTCAGCCCGACTGTGTGAGCCATCCCAGCCCATTTCTTCCAATCTAAAAAAATGTAAAAATATATATATATATTTCTTTTTACATTTCCTTCTGGGCTCTCACGCCCCCCAGGGAGGCGGCGACAGCCCCCTGCAGTGGCGCACCCCACAGTTTGAATACCGCTGTTTTAAAGGCAGGGCAGTGGGGATGGCCTTTGTGGATGGAGGGAGAAAACACATGTCAGCGCGTGCTTACCTGTTGTCTGAGCAGGGGCTCAGGCCTCCTGGTCCTATCTGGTCTGAATGGGAATTGCCCTTTTCATCACCTGCCTTTTAATTTGGATGCCCGGGTGAGAGACACCCTTAATTTAAGTGTTAAGAATAGAATGGAAGGGAAAGGGCTAAGAAGATGTGTGGGGCTTAGGCCAAGTGACCTAGATCCATTTACACCTTCTCACCAACTGCACAGGAAAAGAGGCTGGAGGGCTGCTTAAGTAGGGAAAAAGTCAGTGGTCGGGAGCGGTGCTCCTCTACTTTTTTTAATGACCTTTTACAGCTCCTATACTTTTATTTTGAATAGAAACCGTTCCGGAATTGTTTTGTTTTAAAATAAAAGTGTAGGAAGAAGTTGAAACTTGCACTTCAGTGCACTGCACTGAACGTTCCCTTAAACAGCAGGTGCAAGTGTCTTGGGTGGTGTATTGTGTGTGGGAAGGGACGTGGTGATGGGGTTTGTGGGGAGTGGGTGCAGGCCAGCAGGGAACATAGTTCCACTACTTCTTTTCGTACACTTCGACCACTGGAAAAAGTGCAGCAATACAGGCAGGCACCAACAATTTAGCAGTGATTGACAGGTTGGTGGGGTGTTGGCCACATAACCTAGATTCACTTCCACCTGCTCACCAACTGCAAAGGAAAAGAGGCTGCAGGGCTGCTTAGGTTGTGAAAAAGGGTGGTAAAACAGAGAAAAGGGCAGCTAAACAGGAAGACACTAACAATTTCTTGCAGGTCAAATGTGCGCTATTAATACATTTGGCACATTTTCGATTTTGCCAATGCTAATTTTTTATGAAGGGAAAGTAATTCCAAACATTTTATGTGGAATTGATGTAATGAAACAATTGGTTTGAGAGAAGCTTGATTACTTGGAAGCCATGATCTGGAGAAAAGTGATGAATTTGCCATCCTGTTTGCCCATAGCCACAATAAGGTATGACTTGGGATTAAAGTACTTAGTGGCTAGGGGAAATTGGAAGTATTTGTTTAATGTATATGTTTTTGTGCCTTCCTGCGGACTCACTATATTGTGATATGAACACCTCATTCATGCAAAGAGGGGAATAATGGTTAATAATTATGTAAAGCTATGCAACTTGGGTTTTAATCTGCCTCCTTTGTGATGCGATGGCTGACGGCCCTCGCTGCACCCACCGCCTACTACACCACGTGGAATCGCCAGATGGAATGATGGCATCACGAGGGAAGCCCTCCGGGCTTCCTCGCACAGCAACCTGCGTCTGACTCATCTGCTACTCTGACTGATACAGCATTGCCAAGCAAAGAAAGTATGTTCTACTTTTTTTTCTGAATGCCAGCGTTTCACTTACTGCGGTGTATCTCAAACTGTACCCTTTGGTTCTCCATGAGGCCTCCCCATCCCAAAATGGCTGCCCACTTGTTCCAGCGTTACTATAGCAACGAGATAGCACACTCCCATTTGGGTTCCCAAGTGCACTTATTCTACAAAGGCACCTGTCTGGACCCATTGTTCCTCATCTGCTTCCTTTGTGATTAAATGGCTGACTGCCCTCACTCCACCCACTGCCTGCTACACCACGTGGAATCGCCAGATGGAATGATGACATCGCGAGGGATGCCCTCCAGGCCTCCTCGCACTGCAACCTGCGTCTGACTCATCTGCTACTCTGACTAACACAGCATTGCCAAGCAAAGGAAGTATGTTTTATGTTGTTTTCTGAATGCCTGCATTTCACTTACTGCAGTGCATCTCAAACTGCAACCTTTGTGTTGTATAATAGTTGTAAGAATGACAGGAGGCGTCTTAGTTATAGTGATGTCCTTTATTCAGCATACGACATCAGTTGTCACATATGGATGTATATGTGGTAAATCCACTTGGGCAGTTTGCCTCTTAAGTAAAGGGTTGCAGCTGGGAGGCTGTCTTGTCTCCTGTTAGGCCTAAGGCCTAATTCTCGGAGGAGCTGGGAGGGCACGTCCTAACGCGTCCTCTGCTGCTCCTGTAATGCGCGCCGAGCACGCGGGGGCGGCCCTAGTGGCCGCGGCCGAGATCTCACGAGAGTTGCGGCTCTCGCGATATCTCTACACACCTCCCCCTGATAATGCAAAGGCAGTTCATTGCAATACATAGTCATTGTATCTCACCGGTCTTCTGTGTTCTCTTCTTGGCCGGTCGCTTTTCTCGCTGTGGGCATCCTGATGTTCCAGTTCTCGTTCTGCTGTGGGCGCATCCGGTTCCATCTCTGTTTCCTCCCTTTCTCTGTCATCATTCTCTGGCTCACGTTCTTCTTCTCGCTCGTAGTTCATTCCTCCTTCCGCTTCTAATCTTTCTGGGGTCCTTGCTCTCTCTTGTCTCTTCTGGAATAGGGCTACTCTTTCCAGGTTCCAAGTGCGCCCGTCTTCGGTGCGGACGTGGTTGGTTCCTCTGTGGATCACTTTTATGGGTCTGCTGAACCGAGAGCCCGTGATTTGATCCTTTGTCGGTAGTCGTATTTTGATCCAATCTCCCTCTCTAACGTCTGACGCTTGTTTAGTCCTTCTTCTTCTGTCACTCCATGTTTTCATGCGTGTTTTGCTGTTTTCAATTCTCCACACCACCTCATGTCTACTTCTTCATCTTCTCTTACTTTGGTCAACCATGGTGGTATAAGCGTTGAAGCTGCTCTCCTCCCTCTCAACATTCGAAACGGGGATACTTGAGTGATCCCGTTGGGAGTAAGTCTGTGGGCCGCTATGGCCTCTTTGGTTGTTTTGAGCGGGTCCATTCCGGAAGCGGTTGCTAGCTGGATAGCACCTTTTATAAACCTGTTGGCTCTCTCTACCAGTCCATTGGCTTGGGGATGATACAAAGCTGCTTTCTTCTGGTGTATGTGGTGCTTCCTCAGGAATTGTTCCATGTCCCTTGAAATTAGTTGTACCCCATTGTCCGTTACTACTTCGTTGGGAAGTCCTTCCCTTTGAAAAATTTCAGTGAGGACTTTGATTACTGTCGCGGTGGTGATGTTTGGGACAAACTCAGCCTCAACCCACTTTGATAAGTAGTCCACTAGCACTATGCCATAGCGATGTTCAGGCGCTATCGCCTCCAAGGGTCCTATAAAGTCTATACCTACTTTTGACCACACCGCTTCTGGTACTTCTGTGGGAATCAGAGGCGCCTGTCTGACCTTTAAGCGCTTGTCACTGTTGAGGCATTCATGACATCTCTCTATCATGGTGCGAATCTCTTGATCCATGGACGGCCACCAGTAGGCCTCTCTCACTCTGCGACGGGTCATAGTGTTACCTAGGTGGCCCGCATGGGCTCTGCAGAGAATGGTCTTTCTCATACCTACGGGTGGGATTATCTGGACCGTTTTCAATATTATTCCATTGGTTTCTGATATCTCATCTGCCACCTTCCAATAGGGCCTCATGCCTTCTGGCATCGCTTTTTCATTCGGCCACCCTTCCCTGATCCACTCTCGTATTCTCGCCATGGTTGGGTCCTTTCCGTCTTCTTCCAACCAATGCTTCTCACTGAGTTCCAAGTAGTCTGGTGCTTTGAGATCTGTGATGGATGCCACGATGCATTCCTCTTGTAGAAACGTGGTGGCCTTGTCTTTACCCTCTGGCAATCTTGACATGCAGTCAGCCTGCGAATTCTTCCATCCTGAGATGTGCTGTACCTCAAAGGTGTACTCCTGCAGTTTGGCTGCTATGCGTGCCAATCTTGGTGTTGACACTTTAGTGCCTCCTGGGCTGAGCATGTGGATGAGGGGTTTATGGTCAGTTACCAACCTAAATTTTGTGCCCCACACATATGTTCTGAAATGTTCTACCGCCCATGCACACGCTAACATTTCCTTTTCTATGGTGGAGTAGTTCTGTTCGGCCGAGGATAAAGCTTTCGAGGCAAAGGCTACCACATGTTCCGTGTCACCTTTCTTCTGCGTTAGGACAGCTCCTAATCCGTACGCACTGGCGTCTGTGGTGATGACTGTACCCCATTCGGGGTTAAGTGGTTGAAGACACGGCGCTTCCATTATGTGGCGTTTTATGCTTTCTACCGCTTTCTTTTGGGGTTCTTGCCACGAGTACTCCGACCCTTTTTTGAGGAGTTCGCGGAGGGGTGCTGAGGTTTCCGAGAACTTGGGGATAAATTTTGCGTAGTACTCCGCCAGTCCAAGGAATGACCTTACTTCATCTTTGCTGGTGGGTTCCGGTGCTTTAATTATGGCTTGCATTAAATTTTGTTTGGGACTTATCCCTTGTTCGGATATTTTGTACCCTAAGTACTCAACTTCTTTCGCTTTGAATACGCATTTCTCGTAGCGTAACCTCACCCCCACTTCTTGCAGCTTAGTTAGGACTGTTCTCAATGTGGCATCGTGTGTCTGTTCGTCCCTTGCATAGACAAGGATGTCATCCTGAAAATATGTCACGTTTTTGACTTTCCATAGTAGGACATCCATCATTCGTTGAAAAGCCGATGCAGCAGAAGATAAGCCGAATGGCATCTTGGTGAACTGATAGGTGCCAAATGGAGTGATGAATGCTGTGAGGGGTTTGGATTCCTTGTGCAATTGTATTTGATGGTACGCGTTTCTCATATCCAGTTTTGAGAATATTTTGGCTTCTTTCATCATAAGAATCAGTTCATTTATGCTCGGTAGCGGGTAACTGTCCGTAATGACCTCCAAGTTTAAACTGCGAAGGTCAATGCAAACCCTTAGCTCTTGTGAGTTGGGTTTCTTTATGAGCACGACTGGGCTCAGCCACTCCGAAGCTTCAATTTCTTCAATGACGCCATCCATCCTCATTTTGTCCAATTGACTCCTGAGTGTGTCTCTCGCGGTTGCTGGTACTGGTCTCACGCGATGTTTGACTGGGACCGCATTCCTTTTAAGCATTATTTTGTGGACGAAGCCTTTGATATGCCCCGGCTCCTCCGAGAAGAGTTTAGGATAATCACCTTTGACTATTAGCACACTTCTCCCGCAGACAGAGAGTACTTGATCTTCTGTGCTGGGATCCAGTTTGATTTTCAATTTATCTTGGTCATCCCATCCTAATACTGCTGGGCCTTCTTGGCTGAAATAGACTCTGGTGGTGGTTTCTCTTCCTTTAAACTCCACCTTCCCATTGATATAGCCCAGTAGGTCAACTGACGCCCCTCCAAAAACCGTGGGTTTGTGCCGTGTGGTGAGCACTCGAACCTTTTCCGTCCCCAACATTTCTTTGTATGTGCGTAGGGGTATTATGGTGAGGTCAGAACCTGAGTCCGCCATGACTTTTGTTTTCACCCCGTCGATTTCGATTATGCAATGGGGTTTTTCTCTCCTGGCCCGTGTACTGTTCACCATGATGACTGTGGGTCTCCCTTCATCTTCCGAGGACGAATCTCTCTCCGTGTTGCGACCCATGTTGACGTTTGTGACTTTCTTGTTTCTCCACCGACACACAATCGAGAAATGGCCAATACGTTTGCAGATAGAGCACTCTTTATCTCTGGCTGGGCACTCCCTGTCAAACGCCAAATGTTTCGTGCTTGTACACCTGTGGCATTTCAGTGGTTCTTTCGTGCTCCATTTTTCTTCTTTCGTATTCGATACTTGTCTCTCTTTCTTCGGGCGAAACGCCACTGCTTGTATTTCAGTGGAACTATGGCTTCCCGTGAGTTCTTTTCATCTCCCAGCTGTTTCTTCGACTGCTCTGGCAATCTCAATCGCTTTCTCTAGCAGCAGTTCCTTCTCCATAATGAATTTATCTTGCACTTTCCTGCTGTTGGTGTGAACTACCAGCATGTCGCAGATGAGGCTCTCGGCATTGTTACCAAAGCTGCACAGCGCTGCCAATTCCCGCAGCTTTTTAACGTAGTCGTCAACTGGTTCCGAGGCTTCTTGTTTGCGGCTATAGAAACGTATTCTGTGCAGAACCGTGTTCTCTTTACTGGCAAACCTTTTCACAATTCTTCTTACAGCTTCCTTGAAGACGTCATCATTGTCACCAACCACCGGGCTCGGGGTGAGACTTTCAAACACCCTCTGTCCTTCTACCCCTAGGGCGTTAAGTAACATTGCCCTGCGCCGTGCCACTGAGAATCATGCACCGCCCACAGCCTCTACGTATGTTGTAAATAAGGGATGCCATTGCGGCCACGGGATGGCAGGTTTACCTGGAGTTTGTAGGAAGGGCGGTGGTGGTGTCGCGCCTTGCATGGTTCACGTGGGTTGTAGCGGTGATCCTCGTCGCCAATTTATGTTGTATAATAGTTGTAAGGATGACAGGAGGCGTCTTAGTTATAGTGATGTCCTTTATTCAGCATACGACATCAGTTGTCACATATGGATGTATATGTGGTAAATCCACTTGGGCAGCTTGCCTCTTAAGTAAAGGGTTGCAGCTGGGAGGCTGTCTTGTCTCCTGTTAGGCCTAAGGCCTAATTCTCGGAGGAGCTGGGAGGGCACGTCCTAACGCGTCCTCTGCTGCTCCCGTAATGCGTGCCGAGCGCGCGGGGGCGGCCCTAGTGGCCGCGGCCGAGATCTCGCGAGAGTTGCGGCTCTCGCGATATCTCTACACTTTGGTTCTCCACAAGGCCTCCCCATCCCAAAATGGCTGCCCGTTTTCCGCGTTGTAGCGTTACCATAGCAACGAGACAGCACGCTCCTGATTAGATTCCCACGTGCACTTCTTCTCCAATGGGGAACCGGCAGACGATAGCCAGCCCCTGCACGAAGGCCCGCACAACTTGAAAAAGGATTTATAGTCAACTCTGCAAATACTCACTGCTACCTCTCATCAGATTTTATCTGGCAAAAGTGGAACGAACTTTATTGTTGGTCTGGATATGACGAAGCTTGACCTACGCCCTTACTTAAACACTCTCCAAGGCCTGATTTGGAAGTAGAGTCTCTGACTGCCAAAATCCATTCCTAATTCGATACTAAGACACAAGTTGGGATTCACTTCACTATGCTACAACACCCTTTGGAGACAACTTTCTAGTTATGCAAAAATACTCATGCCCCCACCGAACACACTCTCTACATTGACTTGGGGAAGATTATTGTCCTGACATTGTCAGAATCACTCAATGGCTTTCAGACTAGGATGGTCGTTCTTCTCTAGAAAATTCAATCATCAGAAGAAGAACTGACCAACAGACCACGGCAAACAAAAAATAAATTGTCCTCCATGGATTTGCTAGAGACAGTCGAAGCCTTGAGGTCCTATAAAACCTACAAGGAGTATGCTATGTTTGCCAGGAAGAGAAACACGCTGCCTCAGTATGTCTATCTGTTTTCTTGCAACAAACATTGAACTCTCCACTTGCATTTCCATCTAAATCAACTCTCTACCTTGGAACACTTGGCAGGACGACCAAAATATATAGCATGATGACTGACCTGCACATTTTGTAAGCTGTCTGATTTAGAATCCCGCAATCACCTGGTTCTGGACTGTTCATTCTTCACGAAAGCTATAACTCTCCATTTAAAAAATGCACTACACAGGAGTTACCTTCCTTCAGATGATTTATTCTCGGCATGCCTGATGTAGGGGAAAATGTCTCCTTAACACTAGCTTTATGTAGATTCCTTGCAGAAATATCCATTCATCCGTCTGACGATGGTAAATGAGGGTCCTCAATGACATGATTTGCCTGATTGAGTCTCGTAGAATAAGGGATGTTCAATGTTGGAGATTGTAATCAACTTTAATTTTAATTCAATGTTTAATTCAATCAAGTATTGTAGCTTACTGTAATGTGTATTGCTTTTTTTTTCTTCTCACTACTGACTTTACTATTTGTTTCTTCTTTTCTTTTTATATGCCATTGTGAAAGGTTTGTATTTTTAAACAGTAACAGCATTAAAAAAAACAAAGAACCCTTGAAACATATACTGGCGTATTGTCTGCTTTTAAAATATAAGCGTCTGCTATATTTTAGAGGTTTCATTTATAGATCTGATTTTATTGATGTGGATAATATTTTATAATTGCTCTCAGTATAATATTTCCAATGTAAATGTTCTTAGAATTATATATTATCAATAATTGTGTTTAGTAATTGGGTGGAAATATTGTAAAGGTATTTCTTACCATAAATAAAAGAAGGACAAACAAAACTGCATCATACACCTTAGTTGAATGAGACAGTCAGGTGTTTGGCATGCCAATGCAACATGGAGAGGGGTCGATTGGGAACCAAAAGAGGCTGTTCAAATTATATCCAAATTGACCCCACATCACACTTCAACTACACGGCCAACCAGCTTCCCATGTGAAAATGTGGAAACAGCACAGAAATAAGGCTTGTGGTGCAGAGGCGTAGTGTAAAATTACCAGAGTACCCAGAAGAGGGATGGGGAAGCCTACCACCCCCGCGCCCTCCTTCTAAATTCATGATGAGGAAGAAAGCCAGAAACCACTGCAATCACCCACTCTATTTCAGACGAATTCCAAATGGACACATGATTGACAAATATGTCGAGAGGTATCCCCTCAGCCAGCAATGCCGCCCGAGGAATATACAGACCTACCCATGTGTGGATGAAGAGCCACAGGTCGCGATTAAGGATACCTGTATGGACAGCTTGGACTAGACACCAAGAAGCCATGTTGCTGACATTGTTAGAGGCACCACGACATAGCAGCGTTAGACATCAAGCATGCTTGCCATCAAGACATCGGGACACAAACACGCACTTGAATACATGAAGAACACGAGCGTATGATATGATATGATTTGGCATTTGTAACGCGCCTATATACATGGCGCACAGTTCTACATACTGTCATTGCTTTATTATTTTTGCCATTAGCCAAATGCAGGAAAGCATTGCATGTCTTGAGGTGGGATTCCCTTGAGACCAACATCTCTGCCTGCAGTGTTTCCCTTAAGGTGTCTATCACCTGCCCCTGTAGATCCCTGGAGGTCCTTGGAGGGCAAAACACATCATGCATTGATTACTCGTCTCCCTCAGTTGATGCATGTCCTCTCTCCCCTCCTGGTGCAATAGGCAGAGTTCATTAGTGTGTGCAGTGGTTGAGGAGATAACATTTTCAGTCAGGTGATGGATATGCCGGCCCATCTCATGCAGGACCTCACCCTGTTGGGCACTTGCATGCATCCTCCCAGTCTGAGTGTCCAGCAGGCACACATTCACCACATGTGCGGGGCCCAGCAAGCCAGTATGACGAAGCCCGGGCTCATCGCAGTGAGTGCATTGTCATTGGCTGGCTGTCTGCAACCTTCCCATTGACACCAGCCTTCGCTGATGGTTCCATTATGGTCAAAGGCAATTTTGCAGACACTGAATCCACCATTGATGCAAGACTTCCCACTGCTGGGCCTTGGGTCTCCTGGCTCTCCTCCTCAGACTCAGCAGTCACAAGGATCTGAAGGAGCTCCATCGGTGGTGGATCCTCCACCATGTCCCTAACTATGCCCTCTACATCAGATTCGGCAGCATCATCAAAAGAGTCTGTATGCCTGCGGATGATGCTCTGCAGCATGAGGGGATTCTCACTGGGCACAGCTCTCCGGGCTGAACTGGTTGATGGCTGTGCCTCATCCTCCTCCTCCTCCTCCTCCTCCTCATCTGCTATGTCATAACCTGCACAAAGACAGAAAGCAATATTCAGAGGCATAGGTACCTGGCTGAACATGCACATGTCTATTACAATGCATACAGACACCATAGGACCAGCCAAACATACATCACACATTGAAACTGGGAATGCTGTAACTTGAAAGGCACAGGTAACTGACAGTCAATAACCTGTGCAATCATGTTGGTACATATTAGGCCATGTCTCATGCCATGGTTTGGAGGAGTAGGAGAACAAACATACATACAGACGTGTATGAGTGTGGAAGTGCTACCAGCGTACAGATGGAGGTCAGTGCATCATTGCTGAGCCCTTACTCTACTTCAACCCTGTTTATTTGCAACATGTGGAAGTGTTACCTCTTCTTGTGGCCAAACCCTGCATGCAGGCATATGTGTTGCCATAATCCCCATCAACCATTTGGCATATTGCCCTAGGCCAGACACGTGGTTAGTCACGCTCACAAACATCTCAATCATGTGTGAGGAAGGTACGACATGGACATGACCAGTGTGCACTTGCATGGCCACTGAACCATTGACATGCCATGTGTGCAATGAACATCACTCATACATCTCTTGGCCAGCAACTGCAACTCCTGTCTGAAACACACCCTGATGCATCTTTGCACTGACATTGTTGGTCATCCATGTCCACTTGCAGCTCAGCCCAGTGAATTGATGACTCTGGCATCATCCACACCCTGGTGTGATTCCATAGAGTTCTAATTTGTATTAACAATGCACTATCCACAAGCATGACAAAGTGAGCTTGTCCAATGAGATATGTCTTGCATGCCATTGTGACACATTGGTATATTGGCGTTGCAGTGACATTCTGTATACAGTGATATGTACTGTGAGATCAATGTCAGCTGCACACAGACACCAGACATCCACCTCCAGGAATGCACAAAATGTTTTGGCAGTGACCACGGTATCATTGCTGCAATACAAATGGATGGGTGAAGAGGACCCCAAATGGAGTCAGTTCGTCCGCATGTGGTAATCCACCTCCAGCAGCCTGGGCAGAGGCCACATTGCTTACAAGCTTCTCCTTGGTCTGGTGCATGAGGTCCGTCATCCTCTTGAGGCCTTCTTCCACAGTGTGCTTCTCCACACCACAGGCATTGATGTGGTCTATAACTTCCTGCCACATCCTCCACCGCTGGGTCACAGGAAGGGTACTGCCAGCCCAAGGATAAAAGTCGACCTGTTGTTCATTGACATAATCAGTGAGGATTGCTAGCTCATCTGAAAAGTCCTTCTTCCTTGGTGGCCCCTTCTTCTTGACCTGTGCCTCTTTGTGGGGTGCTTCCTCTTCCTGCTCTGCAGGCTGGCCTCTCTTGCCCCTAGTGGACCTTGGTGCTACAGGGGCACATGTAGGCTCACCACCACATTTAGCAGGTGGACCGTTCTACTGCCCTCTTCCCCGTCCTGGTCCTCTCCCTCTATGTGGAGCCCTCTCGCTCATTGTGTGGTTATGGCAAGCCACCCATCATTTTTGGTGCAAAATCTGCATAGAACCCCCCCCTAACAGTCACGGGCACTGCGCACAACAGGAATTGTGAATTGTACCCCCTCACAATCTCTGCCTCTGTGCATGCTGGGAAATGCACGTTGCACCTCTTAAATGTCTCCACCTCTGTACACACCAGGAAATGCGCGTTCTAACCCTCAAATATGGTGCGATCACGCACGCAAGGACATGCACGTTATATACAGTGTTCCATTAGTATCAAGCTGCATATTTCCCATAAGTTATGTGCATAGGGCCCTACATCTGATTTCATCACTGTTTCCTCATGCATTACAGGAGACACCTGTACCTTGCTCAAGCTCTTGGCTCTTGCCATACCTTGCCTCCACCAGCCTGTTCTTGCCTCCAAACTTCAACATCTCCTTCTGTCTGCTAGTGAGACACTGGCAGCTGAGCACTAGCACTTCTTTGGAGGGCCTGCTAGTCCCCCACACCCTGCCACTCCTTTCAGGCTCTGTAACCACCTCATCTGCTATCTAAGGAATTCCACTTTACTATACCACCACCACAGCTCCACAGTACACATAGTCAGGGCCTAGCTTCACCTGACCAGCCTGGGGGGCACACCATCCACCAGCACCACCAAGGTGCAGCTGAGGGTTGTCAACTTCTCAGCTGGAGAAGTTGGGATCCTGGGTGATCAGGTCCTGGCCCATTATGATGCCCTCTTTGGGCCGCAGAAGCAGCTTAGAACTTGTGCCGTCAAGAGGGGCTAACAGTCCATACAGTGGACCATGTGAAGAAGCGCCGGGATGACCTCAGACTCCATAGCAGAGTGAAGGTTGCCCTTGAGGCAGATGCCACCATGGAGGTGCACCGTGCGGGCCACCATCGAGTGTCGCCCCTTCAACTCTGGTTCCTGCAGAGGGTGACCCCAGAGGGACATGCCCAGGTCCTTGACCTACATGCACGCATCCAAGCTGCTGGTGAGTACTAACAGGGCAAACATTTTCACAGATGTCATATGTCCTGAATAGGTATGAAGGAATTCTGCTAAGTCATTGTTTTGCTATCCGGATCTAAATTGGGACCTGTCAGCCACTGAATGTGGGGGCATTCATGGTATGTCATCATGACATTTGTTTGCGTTGGTAGAAAGAGCATTCCTGCTTGATCCACAACTATGGTTGCATGTATGTGTTGCTTCCTTACATGTTGGACTGTCAGAGGTGCATGTTGGTATATGTGGTTGGGTGATGTGCCTATTGTGCTACGGGCATATGTGGCCATATGTCCTTTCCATGGCCCTGCTGCTGGATACACTTGGGTCACTGCTTTATTGTGTTTGTGATGTGAAATGGGTTGCCGTCAAGTGTATGTGGGCTAACATCAATGTGCTATGTTCACATGTGCATGTCACATCATTGTGTTTTGTCCTTTTGCCTTCAATTGTGAGACTGGAATATGTCAGATTTCTGAGTATCGGCCTGTGTGAGAGGCAGTTGCTTATTGATTGATGCTGACAGCATGCTACTACTAGCTTTGATGTGAGTACACATGCATTTATTGTATTTATTATTGAGCATTTTTGATGGCGCCTATACATCAGAAAGTGTTTTCAGGCACCACAAGACAAGGGGGGGGCGGGGATACAGGGGAGAAACGAACTGTAACTGGCCTTCTAGGCCGTGTGACATTCGGATTGTGCAAGTGCAATAAAAGGAAGTGCAGGGAGAGGTGAAGAGGGGGAAGTGCAATGGGGGCAAGGCGCTGGGCAAGTACTAAGGGAGGCCCAGGTGTTCAAGTGATCAGGAAAGGGAATAGGGGTCACTTAGTGCGAGGGAGGAGAGGTAGACCAGACTCAGTAGGCTAGTCGGGGAAGGGTGCCTGTGGACAAGTGCTAGTAAGGGTAAGGGGGAGACTGGATGAAGTAGGGTCTGCCCCAATTAGGCTCATGAGGGGTACAGGCCATCAGACATAAGGTAGGTGGAGATAGCAGTGGAGAGGAGGTGGGATGGAGGAGGAGAAAAGGAAGGTCTTGAGAAGGTTTCAGAATTTTTTTAGACCGGTTTCAAGACGGAGAGCGGTAGGGAGACAATTCCAGACAGAGGCTCCTGCTGAGGAAAGAGACCAACCACAAACTCTCTGCTTAGAGAAGCGTCTCATTTGCAGAGAGCTAGAGGGCCAAAGAACTCTAGCAGGTAGGAATTTAGGGAAAGAGAATTGGATGGAGGTTGGTCCCAGGCCCCTAAAGGTCTTATGGATAATGCAGAGGGTCTTGAGTTTGATTCTTGTAGTCACAGGGAGCCAATGGAGAGATTTTAGGGCTGCAGCGATGGAGTGCCTGGGCTTGAGGCCAAGGATAAGTCTTGCAGTCCTATTCTGGATTAGTTGAAGAGGGCGGAGGGAGGAAAGAGGCAGATTAAGGAAGAGGCTGTTGCAGGAATCAAACCTAGAGAGAACCAGAGCCCTGGAGACATTGGGTTTCTGGGGGAAGGTGAGGAAAGGGAGAATGCCTCTGAGGATGTGAAGCTGAAATTGAGATTTCTTGACAATGTCAGCGCTGTGAGGTGAGAAGAGAGAGAGAGAGAGAGAGAGAGGAGTCAAAGATGACACCTAGGTTTTTTGTCTCACAAGAGAGTGAGGGGGCCCACGGAGGGCAGCCAGACAGTAGGCAGGAAGAACGGGGGAGGTGTCCCAATGAGGGAGGGAGAGGAATTCCAATGAGAAGGATCTCTGTATTACTGTCTGTCTTACTGGCATTAAGGCAGGGATCGTTAGAAGCATACCATGCCTGAATAGCAGTCAGACAGTTGGGAATGAGAGAGGAAGGAGAGGAGGAAGAGGAGGAAGACTTCTAGGCGAGCTAAGTGTCATCAGCATATCACTGACAATGAGGAGAAGGTGGAAACCAGGTGGGTGAGTTGGGCAAGGTAAATGCTGAAGAGCCACAGTGAAAGGATAGAACCCTGAGGAACTCTGCAGGTGGGGAGTGAGATAGAGGAGAGCAATGGGCCCAGTTGGACTTCAGAGGGTCTATTCAAGAGGAAAGGGATCAACCAATTCAGTGCCTGATCAGTGATGCCTAGGGTTTCACAAAGCCGATTTATGACAGTGTCGAAGGCGGAGGAAAGATCATGGAGAATGAGAACAGAGGGAGAGTTGGAATCAAGGTTTCTGAGCAGGTCATCATGGGTGTTCAAGAGAGTAGTTTCCGTGCCTCTGGCTTCTCTGGGGCCAGACTGGTGGTTGTGAAGAGAGCTAACTGATTCAGAGTGATGGATTAGTTGGGAGATGACCAACTTCTCCAAGAATTTGTCCAAGAAAGGGGTAATGGAAGTAGGGTTGTAGTTAGCCGAGCAGAAAGAGTCTGCAGATGTTTTTTTAGAAGGGGGTGCACATGGGAATGCTTGTGGGCTGATGGAAAGGAGCCAGTGGCAACATAATGGTTACAAAACTCAGCCAAGAAGGCAGCAAGAGAGGTAATGTTGTCCATGACAGTTCTAGAGGAGCAGGGGAGCACCTGTTTGGACGAGACTTTCATAGAGCAGTCTGTCTTAGTGAGTTAACAAGGCTTAATTTTTAAATGCAAACAGAATACAGTGCAGAACCAATGACATAAAACATGTATGATTTCATTTCTAAGTACAGTCACGGTAGAGGTAATATAGAAGGACCAGCAGGCCTGGATTGGCATAAAGGTAGAGAAGGCCTAACAATAAAGTCATGCACTAGACTTGCACCCTCAGGCAGCCTCAGCACGATCATTGAGGGGCAGAAAGGCAGCACGAGGGGAAGGGAACAGAGTCACAATGATTTTTTCAATATAAGTTCTAATTAAGAGAGAGAGCAAAGCATTTTGCCTTAGTGTGGGGGTCTACAGCAGAAGAATTAGAGATGCAGGGAGACATTAAAAGCCAACAAGGAATAAGCAAGCATGTTTAAAAAAACATAGATGCGATGTGCAGCAATCAGGTAAAAAAAATCTCACATTTACATCATCAAGCAAATACAAATTAACCCTGATTCGAATTTCAACAGTCAGGTCAGAAAAGCCCACGTTTAAATCAGCAAGCAAATACAAATTTACCCTGATTCGAATATCGCTAATCAGGACAAAAAGCCCCTTTTGAAATCACTTGGCACAAACAAATTTACTCAGGTTCGAATTTCAACAATCAGGAAAGAAAACGCCACTTTTAAATCACCAGGCACATACAAATGTACCTAGGCTCGATTTTCAGCAATCATGTCAGACAGCCCACATTTTAAGCCAGAAGCAATCAGTTTTGTCCGTATTCAGTATTCAGAAATTCGAAAGTCCAGCTATATGCAAGTATTAGAAGTATGCAGGGGGATTCAGCGATAGCCAGGCTGACTGACTTGTATTAAGATCACATGCAACTCAAAGTACGAAAGGGCGGCCATGGGAAGGCAAAGGTTTGTAGTCGGAGGACTAAGTTCAAGGAGGAATGCTCAGGTGGAGTGTAAGGAATGGGGTGTACGTTACGCAGGTAAAAAGTGAGATAGACACTTGGGGATACAGGTCCAGGGAGCACAACTATTGGTTGCAGGTGGAAGATAGAAGGTGGGTCAACCTCAACGCGGGGGCAGCGCTTATCTTATGATCCTAGGACAGGAGTGCTGGCCTTCCAAGGGGCAGTAAAAACAGAACAATATCGACGGTAACAGAAGGAAATTGATGAGAAGAATGCTGGATGCCTGGTGACGCGTCACAGCATAAATGGCCGGGCAGAGAGGGGCCTTAGATTGGGCCCCGGTGCTGGGGGCTGGCTTTGCCTCACCGGCTGCCTCAATTGGGCAAATAAAAATGTTAACAGCCAATCAGGCTGTAGGGAGGGCTCAGGAGCTCAAAGATGAGGAATTCTGCCTCCGGCAAAGGCAACAGCCATCTTTATGTGCACATGGTTGCACAAGGTGGTGTTGGCCCTGGCGGGCTTTCCTCAGAGTATTCGCCAGCATGAGGTCCATCCAGTGGAATTAAAGCACGTCAGGAGAAACAAGGTGCAGCCCTACTGACTGCTGAAGATATATCCTCTGTTCATTGTTAACTTTTCCACAGTTGCAGCAGCTGGAGACGAGGTTACCAGCAGTGCTGTGGAATTGCAACCCAGGAACAAGGCGTCCAGATGCAGGTGCAGATCCGGGCATGCCCAGTTGTTACAACCTCTTCTGAGGGCAATGTGCCTGGTGGAACATCCCATACATCTGCCAATGCCCCAGGATTTCAGCATTATTATGGACATCTTGGCAGCTGTGGTACAGTTTGGTGGAGACGTCGCCACACAGGGGCCCCAACCCATGGAGACCTCAGGATGGGCAGGCTGTAGACCAGACCCTGAGACAGGAGGATGTGCATGCTGTGCTGTACAAGCAACACATTAATTGCTTGGATAGCATCGCACGCAGATGGTTTGTCTCATGTCAAAACCGGCAGCAGCACTGAGTTCCAGTGGCAGCTCTGGACAGGTAACTGCAATGGCCCCCTCTGCCTCCCCTTTCTCCTCATCTGTGCCCCAGTCATCTTCAACTGATCCCTCCATGGCAGCTATGACCATGATGTGATATGGAATTTATATCTCGCCTATGCACAAGTGTTTCAAGGCGCGACGAGGCAAGGGAACAGAGGGAAGACAGAGACAACGATCTTACTAGGCCAGGTGACACTGAGATCGTGCAAGTTCAGGGAAGGAGGGAAGGGAACAGTGCAGGAGTCAAGGGGGAGGGGACAGTGCAGTACATAGGATAACAGTAAAATAAATAAAGACATTCAATAAAATAAATAAATAGTGCAGCCCGCTGGTGGCAAGTGCAAGGGTAAGTGCAGACATGAGGTGTGAAGTGCAGGTAGGGGGATTTAGGGATACAGAAACAGTCCCCAAGTGCAAGGGTTGCCAGGGAGGCAGTGCACGTGTGCAACTGGCAGGGAGGGGACCTGAGCCCGAGATCAGATGGTGGCCAGGTAGCCAGTGCAGTTTCAGTTTCAACAAGGAGATCAGCAAGGGAGAGGAGGAGAGAAAGCAGAAGCAAAGAGGAAGGTCTTGAGGTGCTTCTGGAACCAGAGATGGTTATCCTCAAGTTTCAGAGAGGCTGGGAGCTATTCCAGAGGGAGCCCCCAGCAGACGAAAGAGATCTGTCACCAACCCGTTGCATGGAGAAGCGACTGACTCTGAGGGAGTTGTAGGCGGATGATCAAAGAGCTCGAGAAGGAAGATATTTAGGAAGAAAGAGTGAAGGTATTGAGGCCCCAGGTCCCAGAAGGCCTTGTGGACAATGCAGAGGGTTCTGAACTTAATCCTTGCAGCCGCAGGGAGCCAGTGCAGAGATTTCCATCCTGGGGAGATATAATCCCTGGGCTTGAGGCCAAGGACAAGTCTTGCAGTCCTGTTTTGGATGAGTTGCAGAGGGCGGAGATTACAGGCAGGCAGATTTAGAAATAGGCAGTTGCAGTAGTCCAGCCTGGAGAGAACCAGAGCTCTGGAGACAATGAGCTTCTGGGGGAGTGAGAGGAAAGGATGAATCCCTGGGAGGAGGTGCAGCTGGTAGTGTGACTTCTTAGAGACGCCAGATATGTGAGGAGAGAAGGAAAGTGTGGATCAAAGATGACCGAATGGTTTTTAGCCTCACAGTGGGGAGCAAGAAGAGAGCCAATAGAGGCCGGCCTGAGAGTGTCAGGAAAGGAGGAATCAGGAGTGCCAATGAGGAGGATCTTGGGTCATACTGGCATTAAGGCAGAGATCATTGGTGGCACACCACTCCTGGATAGCAATCAGAAAAGAGAGAAGGAGAGGAGGTGGCGGAAGGGAGCCTGAAAATAAGTTGAGTGTCATCCGCATAGCACTGAAAGTTGGACAGGGAGCTGAAATGTGGTGGGCCAGAAGTGCCAGGAACAGAGGTTAGACCCTGGGGAACACCACAGGTAGAGATAGAGGAGAGGAAGGACCCAAGTTGGACCTGAGAGGATCAGAGAAGAAAGAAGTCAGCCAAGCCAGGGCCTGATCGGTGATACCCAGGTTATCATGGAGACGGTTGAGCAGGATGGTATGGTTGACCATGTCAAAGGCAGTAGAGAGATCAAGTAAGATGAAGACACAGGGGGTGTTGGAATTAAGGTTGGAGAGGAGGTCTTCATGGATATTCAGGATAGCAGTTTCCGTGCTTCTGGCAGCTCTGAAGCCAGACTGATGGTCATGTAGACAACCAACAGATTCAGTGCGAAGATTAAGCTGAGAGATGGCCAGATTTTCCAGGACTTTTGCCAGGAAAGGAGTGATGGAGATTGGATGATAGTTAGCTGGGCAGGAAGGGTCGGCAGAGGGTTTCCTAAGAAGAGGGTGCACAAGGGAATGCTTCATGGGGAAGGGAACACTCCAGTGGTGAAGGAGTGGTTGCAGAAGTCGGCCAGAGCAGGAGCCAGGGTGTCAATGTGGTCCTTGATGGTTTTAGAGGAACAAGGGTGAACCTGTTCTGATGAGACTTTCATAGATCGGACTTGTCTAGAAACCTCGTTTAGGGAGAACAGGGGAAAGGCAGAGAAGGAGGGAGGAGAGGTGGGGGAAGAAGGGCCAAGGGAAGAGCAGGAAGTAGAGGGAGGAGGGAGAGAAGAGAGAGAGGACAGGATGTCCTGAGTTTTAGAGATTAAATGAGAATCCAGGGCCGTGCAGAGGACCTGGGAGGGGACAGGAGATGTAGAGACTGCAGCAGGATTGGCCAGTTCCTTGCAGATTTTAAAGAGTTTGGCTGAGTTGTTAGATGCCGCAGAGACGCAGGCTTGGATGTGGGCTCTCTTCTTGGTGCAGACAGAGAGCCGGTATTGCCTTTGGAGCAGGCGGCAGGCCAGTTTGTCAGAGGATGTACCAGAAGCATGCCATTTCTTCTCAGCCACCCTGCATTTGCGTTTAAGGGTGACAAGGTCTCAGTCGTACCATGCCTCCTGTGCCCCTGTCCTGCCACTGGCCAGTCTGGATGTGCCAGTTTCCCTGGTGGGGGTGGAAGTCCATACTGTGCAGATGAGGTGGTCACTTAGCCTGCCCAGGAACATACAGGGAACAGGCTGTGGAGGAAGTGCAGTCACAAGATGGCAGTGCAGATGGTGTACTTCTCTGATGCAGACTGTCATCCAGTCGGAGGTAGTACCTGCACCATAGACACATTACCAGGCAGCAGGAGATGATGTTGCTGAGGAGGCAAGACCTTGCAGGCATTGCAAGCAGGAGGAGGCAAGGGAGCGCAAGCATGGAGCAAGTGAGGCAGGAGGCACGTTGGCATGTATAGGCACTGGTGACCTCACTGGCCTATTTGCTGTGGGACTGTGTGCATGCTTCAGGTGAGTGTGATGTTTCGTTTGATTGGCCATGACAATGTATGTATGTGGACAATGGTAGATGTGGGAAGATTTTATCTTTGCATGCACATCTGTTGCTTAGCTACTTCCGTGCTTTGCAGTACAGGCATGTTGGCAATTCGTGTCCATGGTGTGAATGGGTGTGTCAAACATGTATGCTGTGGTTGCCTTGACACTTCCTTTGTAAATGCTTTCATGGGTGTTGAATATTGTTGGGGTTGTTTGTAGTGGGCATGGTGGCATTACTGTGATTGACCTGCCCATATGTCTATGTGGACATGTGTTTTGTCAGTAGAGAAGGGAGCATCACAAGGGTGTGGGTGGCACACTATGGTTGACTGATGCCATTTATGGTGCAGGGCCATTGCATGTTTGCTTTTGGTGTACCAATGGTGGTGGAGCACGATTTGAATTGTGTGTCTACTGGTGGTGATGTGGGCATACATGTTGTGATGGGGGTATTATTCAGAATATGTTTTGAGTCTCTTATTGTGAATGGGTACACATTTGTATAGGTGTCTGGACAGATGTTCTCCAGTGCAGGGATATTTGAGGCATCGGGAGACAGCTCATTCACCTCTGGACATTCACTTCTCCAAATTGCCAGTTCACCTATGTAGTGTTACTCAATGCTACCAAGGCAGTTTAGGTGGCTCTTTGGCTCCTGCTTCTCCATGTGGACGTTCTCATACTTCCACATTGTGTATCACTTATTGGCATCTGGGATCAGGTGGAGGGATGTGGTCTCACTCTCATTCACTGGGTCACATACCTCACATATGGACTATGTCACCTGTACTTCGAGGGAGCAACGGGTAGCTACAGCGACAATATGGTTGGCTGATGTGCTGCTGTGTGTGATCCAAGGGACGCCATGGAAGAGGTGACTCTTCTGGATAAACCACCACTGCTTCAAAGTGATCATGTTGGAGGAGGATGTCTGCCAGGTGTGGTTCAAGGAAGACACAGGCCAGCAGAGTTGTGGAAGGTAAGTGTTCCACGGTGAACGGGACCATGGGTATTGGGGCACAGGTCAGTGGGGGGGGACTGGGATGAGGGCGGACTTGTGGATGCTGCCTTGGATTTGGTGTTTGGGGTACAGGTCAGTGTGGGTACTGGAAAGAGGTCAGACTTGTGGGCGCTACCTTGAGTTCTGTGGTTGGGGCACAGGTCAGTGGGTGGACTGAGCCGGGGGTGGACTTTTGGGTGTCGCCTGGGGTTGGGGAACAGGTCAGTGGGGGCATTAGGACGAGAAAGGACTTATGGATTCTGCCTTGGGTTCAGGGTTTGGGGCACAGGGCACTAGGGGGGTTGGGATGATGGCAGACTTGTGGGTGGCGCCTTGGGTTCGGGGTTGGAACACAAATTAGTGAGGCAACTGGGACAAGGGTGGACTTCAGGGGTTGGGGCACAGGTCAATAAGGCTACTGGGATGAGGGTGGACCTGTGGGTAGGGACTTAGGTTTGTGTGTTGGGGCACAGGTCAGTGGGGGACTGGGACAAGGGAAGAATTGTAGGTGCTGCCTTTGGTTTGGGGGTTGGGGCACAGGTCAGTGGGAGGACAGGGACGAGGGCAGAATTGTGGGTGCTGCCTTGGACACAGATCAGTGGGGGTCTGTGACGAGGTCTGACTTGTGAGTGCCGCCTTGGGTTCAGGGTTTTAGTCACAGGTCCGTGGGTGGACTGGGACAAGGGCCGACTTGTGTCTGCTGCCTTGGGTTCTGGGGGTTAGGGACAAGGACAGACCTATGGGTGCCACCTTGGATTTGGGGAACAGGTTAGTGGGGGACTGGGACCAGGGTGGACTTGTGGATGCTGCCTTGAGTTAGGATTTGAGGCACAGGTCAATGGGGGACTGGGGTGAGGGAAGAGATGTGGGTGCCACCTTGGCTTTGGGGGTTTGGGCACAGGTCAGTGGGAGGGCTGGAATGAGGGCGGACTTGTGTGTGACACCTTGAGTTCGGGGGTTAGGACACAGGTCAGTGGGGGGAGTGGGTTTTCCCAGACTTGTGGGTGAGCCTTGGGTTTGGGGTCAGGGCACAGTTCAGTGGGGGGGACTGTGATGAGGGCAGACTTGTGAGGACCACCATGGATTCAGGCGTTGGGGCACATGTCAATCAGAGGACGTAGACGAGGGCAAACTTGTGGATGACACCTTGGGTTCAGGGATTACGGCACAGGTAAGTGGGGAACTGGCACGAGAGCGGATTTGTGGGTACTACCTTGGGTTCGGGAGTTGGGGCACAGGTCAGTGGAGCAACTGGGATGAGGGCAGACTTGTAGGGACTTTTAGGTGCCTCCTTTGGTTTGGGCATTGTGGCACAGGTCAGTGGGAGGACTGGGACGAGGGCAGACGTGTATGTGCAACCTTGGGCACAGGTCAGTGGGGGGACTGGGACAAGAGCAGACTTGTGGGTGCCACCTTGGGTTCAGGATTTGGGGCACAGGTCCATGGGGGGACTGGGTCGATGCCAGCCTTGTGGGTGCCACCTTAGACTGAGGTTTGGGGCACAGGTCATTGGGCGAACTGGGACAAGGGCTGACTTGTGGGTGCTGCCTTGGGTATGGGGGTTGGGGCACAGGTCAGTCGGGGACGAAGGTGGAATTGTGGGTTCAGGGGTTTTGGCACAGGTCAGTGGGGGGGACTGGGAAGAGGTCAGACCTGTGGGTGCTACCTTGAGTTCTGTGGTTGGGGCACAGGACAGTGGGAGAACTGAGCCGAGGGTGGACTTTTGGGTGTCTCCTTGGTTTGGGGAACAGGTCAGTCCGGGCACTAGGACGAGGGCGGACTTGTGGGTTCTGCCTTGGGTTCAGGGATTGGGGCACAGTTCAGTGGGGGGACTGGGATGAGGGCAGACTTGTGAGTGGTGCCTTGGGTTCATGGTTTGGGGCACAGGTCCGTGGGCAGACTGGGACAAGGGCAGACTTGTGGGTGCCACCTTGGGTTTGGGAAACAGGTCAGTTGGGGGACTGGGACTAGGGTGGACTTGTGGGTGCTGCCTTGGTTTTGGGAGTTGAGGCACAGGTCAATGGGGGGACTGGGTTGAGGGCAGACTTGTGGGTACGTCCTTGGGGTTAGGGGTTGGGGCACAGGTCGGTGGGGGCACTGGAATGAGGGCATACTTGTGGGTGTTAGGAAAGATTTCGTAATTGTAGGTAATTTTCCTTCCATATGGCAACCCCTAAACTTTTTGCTGTTGTTTTTCACCTTGTTCTTGACTTTGCCAGAGAAGTGCAGCCTTCTGCCGCACTCCTCTGGGCTTTCGCTCCTTTCTTACGGGGAAACTGACATGCCCTTAAGACAGTCAGTACCGGGGAACGCTGTTTCCCGTAGTTTCTTTCATCATGTTGCGGCTTTCGTGCAACATGACACAAGAGGGCACTGTAAGCTAAGTTACAGCTCTCTTGGGTCTCTAGCATTCTACAGGCCCTAGATACTCATTTAGGATTGTATCTGATCGGTGCAAGTGATTCAGGGACGGGAATGGTGGCAGCGATCGTTTCTTGTGTTTTGAGCTCCTTTTGGCGTTCTAAGCGTGTTTTCCGCGCTTAACCCAAAATGGTGGCCTGGCTCCCAAAATGGCCAGACCACGAGGCTCCTTTGTCCTGTCCGCTGACCGTCTTGCTTCCTTCACCTTCCCCAGGTCGAGCCGACCCGGGGCCTTCCTTATTTGGGCATGTACTTTCCCGCGAAACACGGATGCTTTCGCGGGCTTCTACATGTCTTGTGTGTGCCTCCAGGATGTGGGCTGGGATGTCTGGTCCCAATACACATCCTGGGTGCCAGAGAGTCTAGGGTGGTGTGAATGCCTGGGACCACCGTGGTCCGTGATTGGTCCACAAATGGTGTGAGTGTTGATGAGTGGATCTCCCATTGGGTCCCCTCCGTTTTTTGGCGCGAAGGGAACCGTGGATAAGAGGGGGCTGGAAACACCACTACCATGTCGATCTCCTGAGTTCTCACGAACGAAGGAATACAGGAGCCAAGTATCCTGCAACCAAGAGGCTGGACCGAGGAATCGCTGGCGACCCGCTGAAGGACTTCTCCTCTGCACTGCTGTCGCCTTGTGAAACCCTTTTCACCTTTGATCGAACCAGAAGGCCTGTACTGGTACTTCGACCCTTGGAATAGCGGGAACAGCTATTCTCGGCATCTTCACCATCTCCTGCCAGTAAGCCTTCGGAAGTGTCTCTGGGCCATCCAGCTGACTGACCAGCTTACACGGGAGTCTTGCTCTGTAACCGCCGCCAGGTTGTGTAGTATTTCGAGCCCTTGTCACTCTCACACGCTTCGTACACTTGACGTTCCCAGGTCTGAAGTGAGTAGTGTACATTTGGCTCAGATACACACGGCCGCTCCGTTGCCCTGCTGTGGTAACAAACTGTGCGGGTTTCTTCGATTGGGACGTCTTTTTACTCAACACGACGACGAGGCGTTCCCTGCTCTTCTGAACCTGCCAGCTACAGAAACGGACGCGGAGAAGCCTGGGTCTGCTTGCATCGGGGACCGGTGAGTAGCATAGCTAGGATCTGGTCGCCCTCCTGCAGGAGCCCATTGCTTTTCCCCGCTGTATCAAACAGCACCCTTTTACGTACTCGCGCTCTGCTTCTGCCCACTGTGGAGGCTGCGCTTGAGTCGCGGAACTTGTTCTTCTTCTTTTGTGCACTAAACTGAACTGCCTGATTTCCCTCGAAGAGCTTCTCCTTTTGCCCGTTGGCACCAGCGCGTGCAGGTACTTTTGAGCACAAGGCTCCACTCTTCGCAGGGCTCGGACTTCCATCTAGTTAGGTGCCTCTGAAGGTGAACTGGGTCTAAGCATTATTGCGCACTGCCTGTTTTCCCTCCCTTTTAGGTGGACTACACATTTCGTGCATATAACGCTTGAGACTGGTTGTATTTGTATATATATTGTGTTGATATGGTATGTGTTGGTTTACTATCGTTATATTGTGATTTTCTCGCTACGGTCATTGTTTTAAAGGCCTTAAAATAAATGTGTATATATTTTTAATATAACAACTGTTTGGAGTAGTTTGTAAGTGATCTTGCTTTGTGTGCTCTTTGCGGGCTTTCAGTCACCCTCACCCCTCTTGAGACCTAGTCTTGACCGCCGCGATCGCTACCTTGATTGGTCTGGCTCGTCCAGAGGTTACCCTGTTCCAAGTAATTAGGTTGGCCTTCTGAACTTCTGCGCCACCAGGACAGAGTTCAGAAATCCGTCTTAACAGTGGGTACCACCTTGGTTTTGGGGGTTTGGGCACAGGTCAGTGGGGGGACAAGGGCAGACTTGTGGGTGCCACCTTGGGTTTGGGAAACAGGTCAGTTGGGGGACTGGGACTAGGGTGGACTTGTGGGTGCTGCCTTGGTTTTGGGAGTTGAGGCACAGGTCAGAGGGGAGACTGGGATGAGGGCAGATTTGTGGGTACGTCCTCGGGGTTAGGGGTTGGGGCACAGGTCGGTGGGGGCACTGGAATGAGGGCAGACTTGTGGGTACCACCTTGGTTTTGGGGGTTTGGGCACAGGTCAGTGGGGGGACTGGGATGAGGGCAGACTTTTGTGTGACTCCTTGAGTTCGGGGGTTAGGACACACGTCAGTGGGGGACAGGGAAAAAGGCAGACTTGTGGTTGCAGCCTTGGGTTTGGAATCGGGGCACATGTCAGTGTGGGGGGACTGGGATGAGGGCAGACTTGTGAGGGCTGCCGTGGATTCAGGCGTTGGGATGTAGACAAGGGCAGACTTGTGGGTACAGCCTTAGGTTTAGGGATTACGGCACAGGTCAGTGAGGAACTGGGATGAGGCCAGACTGTGGGTACTACCTTGGATTCGGGGGTTGAGGGCGGACTTGTAGGTGCTGCCTTTCATTTGGGGGTTGGGGCACAGGTCAGTGGGGGTCTGAAAAGAGGGAAGGCATGTCAGTGCCACCTTTGGTTTGGGTGTTGGGGCACAGGTCAGTGGGAGGACTGGGACGAGGGCAGATTTGTGGGTGCCGCCTTGGGCACAGGTCAGTGGGGGGACTGGGATCAGAGCAGACTTGTGGGTGCCATCTTGGATTCATGGTTTGGAGCACAGGTCCGTGGGGGGACTGGGACAAGGGCCGACTTGTGGGTGCTGCCTTGGGTTTGGGGGTCGAGGCACAGGTCAGTGTGGGGACTGGGATGAGGGCAGACTTGTGGGTGCCTCCTTGTGTCGGGCGTTTGGACACAGGTCAGTGAGGGGACTGGGGCGAGGGCGAACCTGTGGGTGCAGCCTTGTGTTTGAGGGTGGAGGCACAGGTCAGTGGGGGGGACTGGGGCAAGGGCAGACTTGTGGGTGCGGCAATGGATTCAGGCATTGGGGCATAGGATAGTGGGAGGACTGAGACAAGGGCAGACTTGTGGGTGCTGCCTTGGGTTCGGGGATTAGGGCACAGGTCAGTGGGGGAACTGGGACAAGGGCTCATTTGTGGGTGCCTCCTTGTGTTCGGGTGTTTGGACACAGGTCAGTGAGGGGACTGGGGCGAGGGTGGACCTGTGGGTGCAGCCTTGGGTTTGAGGGTGGAGGCACAGGTCAATGGGGGGGACTGGGACAAGGGCAGACTTGTGGGTGCAGCAATGGATTCAGGTGTTGGGGCATAGGATAGTGGGAGGACTGAGACAAGGGCAGACTTGTGGGTGCTGCCTTGAGTTTGGGGGTTAGGGCACAGGTCAGTGGGGGAACTGGGACGAGGGCTGATTTGTGGGTACTGCCTTGGGTTTGGGGCACTGGTCAGTGGGGGAACTGGGACGAGGGCGGACTTGTGGGTGCTGCCTTGGGTTTGGGGCACAGTTTAGTGTGGATATGTGGGTATTGCTTTAAGTCAGGGGGCAGAGGCACAATGTAGTTTGTGTACGCAGGTACTGCTTTAAGTTAGAGGGTGAGGTGCAGTTTAGTGAGTGTACGTGGGTACTGCTTTTATTTAGCAGTCTTAGGTGAAAATTAGTGTGGGTATGCAGGTACTGCTTTAAGTTAGGGATCCGAAGCACAGTTTAAGGCGAGTATGTGGGTACCGCTTTAAGTTAGGGGGCAGAGGCACAGTTTAGTAGGGGTGCTGCGATGAGGACTTGCTGCTAAGTAATCCTTAATTACTTTTTTCCATGGGTCCGGCACAAAGGTTGTTCAATACCCCTATGTTCTGTTGGTAAAGAGGCATTACAGGCGCTACTCGTTATTCTTTGCACTGCCGGCTTGTGCCCCAACATTAATATTTTCATCCACGCAATGTTCTTTCTCGAGCTAACCACTTTGCGTGCACTTAGCACGTTTTTTTGTAAACTAGGCCCCTGGTATCTAACAATACAGACGTTTTATCACTCTGCCAAGACAGGAGTTTCTAGATGGAACCTCTTTTGTTGCAGCTGCTTCTTTGTGGGAGATATTTCCATTACCACATGTGATATTTCCCATGAAGTATTACTGAATGTGTTAACAGTGGACTCCAAAAAATGAAATAACAAGAGTGTTTGCATGAGCTGAAATCATTCAACCCTTCCTTATCAAATGCTTACTGCGTGCGGTGCTAGGTAAGGAGTTTGCTAGTATCGCTAGAGGTAATACCAACAAACTCATCATTACCCCCAGAATGTCGATGTCCAGCTTTCTTATATTCATGACATTTTGATCTTAGGCTGTGTCAAGTGAGTTCAGGTTGACGTATGCTTTAAGAACAAGTTTGCCGGTCCAGAAACAACGGTACCAGTAAGCTTGCCGGTACCATTGTTTCCAGACCAGCAAACTACGAGTTCTGCGAGCGGGTGCCTTTAAGGCTCGCAGACCTTGACGGATGCACCAGCACCATCCGAATGGGCAATTACCGGGTCTGCAGGGGCTGTAATGCCCTGGTAATTGCCTATTCCCGGGTGCCGGAAAACTCATGACTCTAGCAGCAGCTGTGGCGATATTTACCGGCACGGCTACCGCCAGAGTCATAATGACACCCACTGTCTTTAAAATCAATCTGGTGTTTCACTATTTCATTTCTCCAGCCCATGTCAATACTCCATTGAAACATCAGACGCCCCCTTCAGCCTGGCCCCCATGGGTACACTGGTGCACACGCTAGCAGCTTGAATCTTTCCCCGTAGCCCTCACAACATGAAGGGTGACACGCCAGATCAAACACAAGCGCAGGCCTTTGATGGCTATTAGAATAATGAGCAGCTGCTATTAAGCGGCTTCTCATCTGGACAGCGGTGACTTTCATGGGGCTGCGGTGCCCAAGGGCACGTAAAACCCAAGGGGAAAGCTCTGTCCACATACTCCAAAAGTGAGGGCTGGTGACTGATTACAGTGTGTGGCCATTTCTTAACTCAGGGCGTATTTTACAATGTTTTTAAAGTTCTTTTATAAAATCCAGCTGGTGAATTGGCATAAATATATAGTGATGCAGTAGTGAAAATAATGATCTTTTTTCAAATGCTCTAATCGACGGGATGTCTATTTCCAAGTGTGCCATGCTTAAATAGGACTTCCGGTTTAATATACTCGTGTCCTTATTCCAGGGTTGTATCAAATGTGAAATTAATCTGAGTGGTTTAGAAAAGTCGTGCTGGGTCACGTTTCATACTTCTGGATCCAAGGAAATAACTGCTGCATTAAACGGATGAAGGCCATTTTATCTTACAAGGGGCAAACATTTCCTTATGCCCAAGTCACAATGGTGTGACCTATGACTTTTACACGTGGCGGTATCATGTGAGTGGAGGATGAAATAAAAGACATAAAAGAAGTACTTGATGGGCATCGCGTAACGTCGAGCATGCATTCAGACACTGGGTCAGACACCTATGGAGTTTGACTTGGCATGCTTCAATTCTGTGTCCTCTCACAAAAATGCACAGCTGAGACCAGTGGTCGAAGTGTACAGAAAGAAGTAGTGGAACTATGTTCCCTACTGGCCTGCACCGCTGCCCACAAACCCCATCGCCACGTACCCTCCCACGCACAATACAAACCCCCAAAAACATGCTCCTGCTGTTTAGGGGAACGCTCAGTGCAGTGCACTGAAAGTGAACGTTTTAACTTCTTCCTACACTTTTGTTTTAAAGCGGAACCGTGCCGCAACGGTTTCTTTTTTAAATAAAAGTACAGGAACAGTAAAACTTAATTAAAAGAAGTAGAGGAGCACCACTCCTGACCCCATTAAATACCACACCCTGCTGCCATTATCAAGTGGGAAAGCCAGAAAGAGACAGAGTTAAAAAGACAGCAATTATATATCATAGTTGAAAAAGTCCCAATTGACTGAAAAAGGATTGCTGCTTCTAGACATCTAAGTTTACCCAGTTAACAGAAAGCTTAGTTACAGCTGGGTGAGCTTCAGTGACCATAATATAAATAACAAGCATTGGCAAAGCCAACAGTTTGGGATTAGCACCTGCTATTATCAGCGTTCAATTAACACCACTATGGCAGTGCCTGGTTTTTCAATATTGTTCTGGTATGCCGTAAAATTGGAGCAAGTAGGAGTCTGCCAGTAAGTCTTCAATGTAAGTTCCTTATTTAAGATAATTGTAAGAAGTCAATATTAAGTACATAGCAGTAACCATACATGTATTTCACACTAAACATATCTGTTTTTCCACTTACTCATTGCAACTTCTTGTAATGTTCCTTCTCATGTTCCACTAAGTAGAGCTGGCAGAGGCAGGGAAGAGTGGGATAAGGCCTAGCTAGAACCAAGCCTTCGAGTCTGGCTCTAGAAGCACAACGCACCTGAGCCAAACGCGTATGGTGGCTGGACCAGGGGTGGATGCCAAGGGGCATGGCGGCACACAGGGTGGGATTTGGGGGTTTAGAGGCGCAGCGTCAGTATTTTTTTATGAAGAGAGGGGTTGAGAAATAGAACAAGGGGATGTTGGTGCTGGGGAGAGGGACAGCGCTGCTGTGTTGGGGATGGCAGGGGGAGCAAGGAAATAGAAGACAGTGACAGTTGGGGCTGGGTGTTGACAGCCTTAGTAATTTGTTTTAATAGTGAGGAGAAGGCTGGGGAAGTATGGGTAAGGGGAACAAACGGCGCTTGACTTCCTGTTACCAGCCTCTACCCCGTCGTTCCCGGAAGTGCTCTGGGGCATTCCAGCCAATAAAGTGGCTGGGGTGGCACATGAAGTCTGGCAGCACAGACAGGAAGTCAGGTGCCAAGCATCTGAAAGTGCTACCGGCACACCTGGAGCATTTATTTAGCGATGTTCCATGTTACGGGGGGGGGAAAGGTGAAGCTCTTGATCAGCCCCTGCATTGGGCAGGCACTGACCTGAGAGAAGGGTCAGGCCAGAGCCCCAGTTTCGGCTCAGGCCGGAAAAGCCCCACCGGGCTCGCCCAGCTCTATCAGTAACTCTCAAAGATTGATGATGCTCCTTGCAGTGCCCTTTCCTGTGAAGTCACTTCTGTTGGAGTGAATACATAGGCACATTATGAGGTTTGCATGTGGCCTGGACAGATCTCTATTAGTTCAGGTCCTGCATAGATAATGGCCCTACAGTTTTGTAATGTGTTTGTGCTGCATATGTGCTAAAATGCCATATGCCACTAATGTTACTAGAAAGTTGATGGTGGGGAGGGGCATGGATGTGAATGTATACAATACATGGAGGTGATACAAATAAATATAAATATCAATGACACGATATGGAACCGTGTGCACTGTGCTACTCTGTCTAAAGTGATACACAAAACCATTTTGTAAAGTTGGCCACCCTAGATGGAATATGTTGGATGGGGAGGGGTGTGTGCGCCTGTGTGAGTGAGAAGTTTAAATTATCATTGGACGTTTCAAAGAGAAGCAAAGTCCCAAATTTAACAATGCAGGAACCGAGGGACGAAAGGTGGAGCACCTCAAACATAAATATGAAAACCAAGAAGTCTACAAAGTACTGTTTAGAAGTAGGAACAACTTTTAAATTCACTCTTTTGACCCATCATCAAACATATCTATGCTTCTCACATACCTGAGTGGGTTTGAAACCTCTGAAAATGTTCATTTATTCAACGCAAACTCCTTTCCTAGACACAGGAACGGGTTGCAAAGGTCGGCTGTTTCACAGGCGGAACAAAGCCGATCTGGGTACAGAAGGTTTCTGACGAGCTGCAGCAGCGGATCACGACGAGTGTCATGAAGAAGGCACAAAGTGTGCCGCTCACATGCCCTCCTCTTGGCTGCAATCACATGGATGCAGTGAGAGCACAAAGTACCCGCAGCGCGAGCTCTTCCCTTGTTGCTTATTTACACTCCATTCTCAGAGAGCGCCTAATGCGGGAAGAGGCCTCGCTTCTCTGCACCTCTCATGGGACCTCTCAGCTCAAGGACTACAAAATATGCATTGATTTTAGTCTGTACGAAGTGTGAAAAAACAACCCTAGTGGTGGAGAAATGTTGATCGGAAACAGATTAAAAACCAATACACAACGTGCCAAACGTACAGATACAGTGACATTCGTTGTTCAAATGCAGTTACTTAAAGGGGTAGTTCACTCAAAAATGTTATGTTTTAAAAATGTCGGCCATAATAAAAAAGATATATTGGCATTGTCAAACAATGTTTAAAATGGCCATTCAAGTATTGATTTTCAAGCACTCAGAGGCAGCCATTTCTAAGCTGGAGCAGTTTCGTGTGTGAAAGTTAATGCTGTGCTCTCGCGGCAACAACCAACCAATGGGGGCTTTTGCTTATTGCAGCTGGAGAGCAGAGCATTTTTCAGCATGCAGGCAGCGGGACTGTTGATGCTGGTAACATTTATAAAAAATGGAAAGCGAAGAACCTATTTAAGCGGAGAGAGAACTAAGAGCTGATCTCATCACTGCCATGTGACGTTTACTGCACAGGTCTATTCACCTGCTGTGTTTATTCACTGATGCCTTGAAAGTGAGGTCACTCCAGAGGAACCAACCAATACACAGAGTATGCAGATACAACTATACTATAAGCTTCAATCACACAGCTGAGGCACAGCGCATACACAGGGAGCTAGCTGAAATATAAAGCCATCTGCTGCACCACCATTTGCCCATTTCCCCCACTCAAAGTTTCACTACAAAGCCATTTTGGCAAACAGATGTTATGCAGAATTTGCCAGGAACACCACAGTGCTCATGTCAGAGAGAATGTCAGCGTCTTTAGCAGTGCCTTAAGTGGCACTACAAATCGAACCGGGGCTCATCGAGGGGGCGTGGCCTAACAGCGGGGGCCTTGATGGCCCATTAGGCCACGCCCCCTTGATGAGCCCCGGCTCAATGGGCTACTGGCACCCCTGCCAGGCAGCCTTTTGTAGAGATTAGCACCCTCTCCCCTTTGGGGGAGAGGGTGCTGATCTCTGAATTTCTATTCTATAGGCTTGCCTGGCAGGGGACAGCGCCTCTCCTATTCAGCCTTAATGGTGGCGCTGCCCCTCGCCAGCTGGGGAGGGGCAGCGTCACCATCAAGGCTGAAAGGGTGAGGCCACTGGAAGCAGAGGCCTTTTTCCTAAAGACTGAAACTCACGCGAATCCGCGGGAGTTTCAGTATTTAGAAAGCAAGGCCTCTGCTTTCAGCGGCCTCACGTTTTCTCCATAATGGTGGCGCCGGCCCACGTGCATCACTGGATTAAAGGGATGGGATCGTAGGTGCGGCGCCACCATTATGGCTGAAAGGCATTTTTTCTGAAGCCTGAAGCTCTCGCACACGAGCGAGAGCTTCAGGCTGTAGAAAAAAATGCCTTTTCGTGTAGTGGCCGGGGCTGCAATGGGAGATTAGTGGGCCCCGGCAGGGCCCCGCCTCAAAACGAAATTTCGAAGCCTGCCGGGGCCCAGCCCCGGCAGGCCCCGGCCCACTTAAAGCCCTGGTCTTTAGCCCTGAGATCCTCTCTGACGTGATCACTATCCTCTGTGTGTTCACAGGATTTTGCTTGCACTTTCGTATTTCTTGCTCCCCCCAACCCCCACTGCTGGCATGTGCTGCGTTGCCGGCAGCGCATAGCTAGAAATCCTGAATGCGAGCAAACCCATGCAAGCACACAGAGGACAGTGTTCACGTTAGAGAGGATCTCAGGGCTCTGATGTGAGCAATGTGGTGTTCCTGGCAAATTCCATGTGAAATCCAGTTGCCCAAATGGCTTTATAGTGAAAGTTTGAATGGGCGAAATTGGCAAATGGCGGGGCAGCGCACAGCTTTATGTTTCAGCTGGATCCCTGTGCAGGCGACATGCCTCAGTACATTGTGATTGAAGCATATTGTGTAGTTGTATCTGCATACTCTGTTTATTGGTTGGGTCCTCTGGAGTGACCTTGTTTTCGAGGCATCAGTGAATAAACACAGTAGGTGAATAGACAAGTACAGTAAGCGTCACATGGCCCTGATGAGATCAGCTCTTCCCTCTCTCCACTTAAATAGGGTCTCTGCTTTCAATCAACATTTGAACTGTCATTTTAAACATTATTTTCCATAGGAACTTTTTTTAAAAAAATGCCAATATATCTTTTTTATTCTGGCCAACATTATGAAAGCAAAACATGTTTGAGTGAACTACCCCTTTAAAGATGAAAACGGATCAATGTGAAGGCATGGACCTACATTGTATTCAGAAAAAGACAGGTCAAACATATTCTGAATTCAGATTCTCCACACTAAGATGCATGGTATTTTTCACATTCAAAGATGGCTGCTAGTTTCGGCTTGTTTCAGAGAGCTTCCTTAGAGACAGTCATCCAAGATGAAAGAGCTCAAAGAGTTTCGAGTTGGTCAGAAATGGGTGGGATTAGCAATAGGGATTTGCATGGCTAGGGGCAGGGCATTGGAGGGATTCAATAACCGAACAACTGTGTATCCCTCCTCAAATGTCATCTCCATTGAAATGCATTACAGACCCTCATTCAAAGTCCATGTTTGAAGCTCTTATGTTAAAGGTCTTATTTTAATGACAATAGTTTTGGCTTACAGGTAGTGCTTTCAGCGCCACCTAATAGCTCAAATTAAAAATCAAAAATCAATCAAAGCCTGTGCAAGGAACACATTAGGAAAGACACTGGGGGTGAGGGAAGAGGTAATCATGCATGCAGGCAGTGGACTTGACATACCTGGGACACATGGATTTTTTCAAGTTATCCTAGCTCCTAGTTATCCTTTTTCAAGTTATAGCTATGGACATAATGCAGATTTTGCACTACTCCCCCAACAACACCTGAACCTGAAAAATAGGACAATGATGAAGGGGAAGTGAAGCCAAACAAAAGAGGTGATGGGTGGAAGGTTTACAGTTAATCTTTACCTCTGGCATTGCTCTGGGCAACCCTCCAGAACATCTTTCTTCACCTGTCAAGTCCTTACAGAAAGGGGAAAGGCCTTAAGTAAATCAGGCTTGGCCCCACCCCAAAAGGGACAGGCCAGCCCGAACTGCTAGGTCACATCCCCTCAGTAAGAAACCACAAACAACCCCAGACAGGCTTCAGCCTTCGATCCCAGAAATATACTGCGAATCCTTGAAACTCAAATCACACAACGCAATCAGAAAGTCATGATTATACACGTGGGAGACTGATGTGCTGATTTCCGTTTCATTAGTTCGCTAGTTACGCATATGTCTGTCACGTGCGACATGCTTGCAATTCACAAGTAAGTGGCAAGGCCAACTCAACCCTCAGAGGATGATAAATTGATAAATCATCACATTGGGCAATAACACCTAATATTGCAGCGTTTAGAAGTAGGAGGAATTTGCCATGGAGCACCATACAACAAACTACCACTGTTATCTTCATGTAGAAGTACATGCATTCCCAGGGTCAGGATATTTGTAAAATAATGTCCTAATCTGTTGCGACCTAGCTCGGGTATAGGAACTCTTCTGCTTTTCATAACTGTAAGCTTTTTGCACATTTTAAACGACACAACTTCTTGGAAGTGACAGAAGTGGATGATAGTTATTATACTCGCACTCCCAAAAACAGAAGCAGAGGTGGAGAGTACAGCTATAATGTTTAAACCGAAGTAGGCGTGTTGTCTGTGTAGGCAGCCATCTTATTATTCATTTCAAGTTTTTATTGTGCTCTTGCAAATTTTAATAGACTGAGCACTCTTCTACTTTCACTCATGCATAGCTCAACTTTCCATGATGGTAATCATGATGATGTGTTACTTGTATAGCGCTTTCACCAAAGCGCTTCACAGAGGACATATTTGCATACAATATCACCCAACCAAAGTTGCTACTCATTTATCAACCTCAGAAGGAGGAAAGGCTGAGTTGGCCTTGCCGGGATTCGAATCTGCGACCAACAAATCAGACAGAGATCACAGCAGCAAGCGCTCAACCCGCTGACCTATCTTACCAGCTATCTCCATGAGCTATTCTTGCTGCTTCTTTTTTTTTTTTAAACTGTTTTTATTCGCATTTTCAATTGTACTCCATACAACAGGTCAAGCGCGAACAAAAAGAACATGGAAAAAAAACACAACAATGCCCCTCCCTGGGGCATCAGTGTCCCCCTCCGCCCACCCCTCCACCCAACCCCTTCCAGGTTATGCATTCATGCAGCAATGACACGTCTGAGTACCACTGACACAACATAAGGCACTTATCCTCCAAAGGTCATAATACTATAAAGAATAAAACACCAAAATGAACCCGCATCAACGCAAAGACTCTAGCCGGACTTTGGGGCCGTTGACCCCGAACATGCCACAGAAGTGGCATCCACATTGTCTTGTAACAATGAAACGCTCTCTCAGTTCGATTCATAAGACATGTAGCTTCTGAAGGCCTGCCAATAGTCCTTGGGTCTGCTGTTGAAGGGGAGTGTTTGGTTGTGCTGCGTCTCTCTCCTCTCACACATTGACATAGAGTTCACCCATTGATGTAGTGTAGGAGCGGTAACCGCCCCCCATGTGCGTGCCACCAATGATCTAGCGACTACAGAGGCCATGCGGACCAGGCGTTTATCACTATATGCTTGCAGTTCCACCCATGCCAACACCCACGTTTCTGGAGTGAAGGGGATCGGGGCCTCCACCACCTGCTCCATTACTTCTGCGATGGCCACCCAAAAGGTTTGAATATGAGAACAGGACACATGGTAAAAATCGGCTGGGGTTTGTTGGCATCTCTTACAGTTCGGAGGCCTAAGCGGGAACAGTTTATGTAGAGAAAGAGGAGAATAGTACAAATGATGTAGAAATTTAAAATGGATCAAGCGGAATCTTTTATTGATGGAGATCGATTTGTTTTGAGCCAGCATAAATCCCCATAGGGCCTCAGACAATGAATGTGCCATACTGTCTTCCCATTTGACCCTACATGAGGATGAGGGAGGAGACCCAAGCATACGAACCACACCGTACAAGGATGAAATCACTTTTCTAGGAGAGGTTGGGGCTATAACATACTCCCATATTGCGGACGCCTAAGGGGCGTTTGGAAAGTCAGGCCACCTCAATTTCAACTCCAGGAGGCGAAAATATAGCAATAGGGTAACTGGAGTCCAGTCGCCCCTGATCTTAAGTTCCTCCAAAATTATGAATTTACCTTGTGGTTCCACATCTCCTAGGGTGTAGATTTGCAGATTCTGAAAATGTCGAATAAAGATGTGCTCATATGTAAGAGGAATCCCTCGAACCTTTTATATAGCCATCATAGGTGAGTACCACGGTCCCATCCCGGCCCACTTTGCTAGTTGATCCCAGCCCTTGAGTGTAATCTCCAAGGGTTGGACCTCTGCCCTCAGGTGACGCACCCGGGTGGCCCAAAGGAAACCTCTAAGATCATCCGTCTGGGCGATTGATCTCTCAAGATGCGAGTGTGGAGAATTATTCGTCGGGGACCACCACCAAATTGAGTATTGGATCTGGGCAACTAGGTAGTAAAGAAAAAGATCGGGAACCTCCAGACCCCCATGGGCATATGGGCTGCACATTGTACGCAAGGAGATGCGGGGTCGCTTCCCTGCCCAGATCAGTCTAGACATCAGGGACTTTATGCGGCTCCAGAATGGTGCAGGGGGCTATACCGGGACGTTATTAAAGATGTATAAAAGTTTTGGTAGGATAACCATTTTGGATAGAGAGATATGGGCCACCTGGGAGATAGGAAGCCGTGCCCATGTGTCTATTCTATGTTCCAGTTGTTGCAGGGCGGCAACATACTTTTCCTCATACAGTAGTGTAGGGGAAGTGGACATTCTTATATCCAGATAGCGAATTCCCTGTGGACGCCAAGCGAAGGCCTCACCCACGTCTTGCGGGGCAACCCCACGTGTGAGCGGGAGCACCTCAGATTTAGACCAGTTTATTTGTAATCCGGACAAAGCACCAAATGTAGATAGCTCCTCCATTACGGGCTGTAGGTTAATCCGGGGGTGTTTTATATATAACAGTATGTCGTCAGCATAGAGGGAGACAATAGATACATGTCAGCGAATTGTTACTCCACGGTGAGAGTGAAACTCTCTCAGGGCGCAAGCCACCGGCTCAACGGCCAGGGCAAATAAGAGAGGGGAAAAGGGGCAACCCTGCCTAGTGCCCCGAGTTGGATAAATGGGAGCGGATTGAATTCCATTTGTGTATACCAGCGCTTGTGGGGCTGAGTAAAGAAGGCAGATCCACTGAAGAAATGCGGTACCGACGGCTGTGCAGCGGAGGACCACGAACAGGAAAGGCTATTTGACCGAATCAAATGCCTTCTCCGCATCCAAGACCACCACCGCAATAGGGACATTCGGGTTCACATTGTGTATTAAGGTGAATAATCTTCGCAGATTATTCTGAGTAGATCGTCCCGGCATAATTCCTGACTGATCTAGGAGGATCAGAGCGGGCATGTGAGGGAGGAGCAGACTTTGCAAACATTTTATTGTCAGTGTTTATCAATGACAGGGGGCGTTAAGATGTGCATTTCTTAGGGTCTTTGTTAGGCTTGAATAGCACAGTGACCAGAGAGTCCGGGTGGATTCCATATTGCATAGATGGGGGAAGGCCTTGTATAATTCAGCAGTTATCCCGTCTGCACCCGGGGCCTTACTGTTCGGGAGCGACTTTATCACCTTACAGAATTCATCTTCTGTGGGGGGTCATTAAGGAGCACTCCAATCTCCAAGTCCAGCCAGCCCAGGGCAACCCTATTGAGATATTGGGTGATGTCATCGTGCCCGGCTGTGCTATGGGCAGTATACAACTGCCCGTAATATTGGCGAAATACCTCAGTTATCTCCACCGCATCCCTGGTAGGCTCTCCCACCGAGGGTTCCACTTCTAGTATTGGTTCTAAGCGACTCTCCTTTCTAATGGTCCAGGCAAGGGTTCTACTCGGGCGATCCCCCTCCCAATACCTCGCCGCTGCGACCGGGTTGCCTAAAAAATGCTCTCCCCCATCCATTAGAGAACGAACTTCCCGTCTCTTTGCCGCAAGGTCAGCCTGAAGAGCGGGAGAGCGGGAGAGTTCGCCCTCTCTTGAAGGAGCTCCATGTTTTTAATGTATTTTTCTTTAAGAGCAATAGCTCTGCGGATACTTTTCAGGACCCCCCCTCCTGTGACATGCACCAGCCCCGCAAGAACACCTTAAAAGTTTCCCATACAACACTCGGGCTAGGGACGGATGCCACATTGATTTGAAAAAATTCTGCAATGGCCTGGCGCAGATCTTCCCGGAGCCCCATGTCTTCCAGAGCCCAAGCTCGAAACCTCCATCGAAGTTGCCTCGGGGGAGATGGAGGGCCCTTGAATTTCACAAGCACCAGGGAGTGATCCGAAAGGGTATGGGGGAGAATTACTGCCCTATCCGCCATGCAAGACAGCTCTAGAGACATGTAGATGTAATCAATCCTGGACAAGCCCCCATGCACACTAGAGTGAAACGTGAATTCCCGAGCATCAGAGTGATGCCATCGCCAAATATCAAACAGGGAATAATCTGACGCAATGGATTGCCATTTTTGTGCTGCACGGGAAGGTGGCCTTTGGCCCGATGTTGATCTATCTAATGTTGAGCAGAGAGCGAGTCGTAATTAGGACCATAAACATCTCCCCAGCCACCAATATGAATCTTCCTTCACCATCCGACACCTGTTTGTGAAGTTTAAATTCCAGAGAGCGATGCATGTATATCGCAACACCTCGGGAGTGTGTAGAATAGGAGGACCCATACCTGTGGATACCCCAGCCGGACAGGGCTGGGAGATTGTGGTTGTTTCATAAATGTGTCTCTTGTATACATAGGACATTAACCTGGTGATTTCTCACATAGTTAGAAATGAGACGAGACGTGTCGCTTTTGCATTAGTGAAGCCCCGAATGTTCCATGTAAGCAAAATTATGTTAGAGTTAACAGGGGCATGTGGCCCCGGAGAGAAGGTCATTTTTTGGCTGGGTTGGCATTACTTGAAGGGACTGATGCCATGCCAGAAACAACAACCTACCGGCCACCATAAGCCACCCTTCACCACCAACCTAAAACATAACACTTTAACCCAATAGAGCGCCGCTGGGCAATGAGGGGAGCCGGCGGCCGCTGTGCCTCCCAATGGCGAGAGGCTCAGGTACCATAACTACTAATTGGCTTGATGCAACTGTTCGTACCAAGGAATTGGACCATATCTAACTGAGAGCGAAGAGTTCACGTAGCTGGAGACCTGGGACCTAACCACAAGTGTAAAGGGGGTATAATCCCCTCAAGTTCAGTTAGGGAGAGTGGGCAGGAGATGCTCCCGGGGCTGGGATCTCCAGGGCAAACCTCTTCACTGACGTGAAGAATATGGTTTTCCCCCTCATGTTCCACCTGAGTTTAGCAGGATACATCATTGAATACTGTACGTTTTTCTTTCTCATGGTGTTTTTTGCTGCTTGAAAAGGTTTTCGTCGCTCCTGTACTTGTTGACTGAAATCCGGAAACAGTCTGATAGTTGCTGAGCCCCACCTCAGGGACCCTTTAGCATGGGCAGTACGGGGCAGCGTGTCTCAGTCACGATAATTAAAGATGCAAGCAATTATAGCCCTCTCAGGGGTGCCTGGGGGTCCTCTAACCGCCAAGGATCTGTGGGCACGCTCCACCATGACCAGGTCTACCAGCCGGTTATCTAGGATCTCTCTAAGTAGCTTTTCCACAAACACCTCCATGTTGCTATTGGAGTGGATTCCGCAACCCCAGTAATCCTAATGTTATTTCTTCTCAACCTACCCTCCACGTCATTGTTCTTGGCGACCACCTTTTTGACCGTTTGCTGCAAACAGGCCACCTCTCGCTGTAGTTCCGCAATCATGTCCTCACCAGACCCAATCCGATGCTTTGCCTCAGACATCCTGCAGCACAGTTTGTCAATTTGGATTGCTGAGACATCCACTTTACAAGTAAGTGCGTCTATTTTCGCACCCAGTTCGTCCTTGCTACTTTTAAGCACCAGCAGTGTTTGATTAAGCGTTGAAATGTCCAGTTGAGAGGAACCAGGGTCATCGTCTTGCTGCGGAGGGCTGGAGCGGGCATATTGATCCATCTTTAACTGTTTCTTCTGGTTCCCCATACCTCAAGTGTCTCCACAGGGTATGTGTGAATTGGTTGCTGATGGCTCCACAGGCACTCAGGAGGAGAAGGAGGGGGAAGGTTACAGAGCCCAGTGTAAAGGACCGTAAAGCCCGGATGCAAGCAAGCTTCTGAGGGGTAGTCCAGTCAGGACGATGGTGTCCGCCATGTCCTGTAAAGCTTACAACAATGCGAGGGTCAAGTGGAGGACTGCCCTCGTCAGTAGGGCACTGGCCATTCTGCGTGCAGATAGTATTCCTCGGCCAAGACAGTCAAATGCAACTGACATTGAACAGCCTCTGTGGAGTATAGGGCCCCTCCACCATTCACATCTCCCACGTTAGCCACCCCAAGACAGCTGTACATGTGCAGTCTATAGGCCAGAAGACAGGAACCAGCTGGGCGCCAGGCGGGAGGTGAGGGATCCGAATGTCCCGACTAGGGGAGGCACTTCGGTACTGTTAGTGAGCAACCAGAATAGGATATAGGGCGTCCCACCTTTCACATTGCTAGGTTGTTGTCCGCCTGAAAGCTGTTATCCAAGTACCGCCCTGGAATCAAGTGTTACGGGATGGACTGAATTCTGAGCACCCCCCTTCACAACAGTGCTCCAAAAGTCTGGGGTCTGCCAGCTACACGATGAGGCTGAAAGAGCTGCGAGTAGCCCCAGCACCACAGGGGGAACACCAAGGGGAGTCATTATGAGTTGGGCGGTAAGGGATACCTGCACCGGTAAGGAGACCTATGCCGGTAATCCCTTACTGCCCAATTCTGAGGTCCCTTGGCGGGAACCGCAAAGGATGTGTGGTCGGACCACACGTTCTTTATGGGTCCTGCTAAGGGACCACAGCGCTAATTACGAGCCTGCTATGAGCTATGAGCAGGCCTGTAATTAGCGCCTTCCCCATTCCCATTGAGCCCTACAGGGGCTCAATGGGAATGGGGAATGGTCGGGTGAATGGGGACTTACCGGGTCCGCACAGGTCGTAATGTCCCGGTAAATCCTCATTCACCCAGACCGGACACAGACCCGGGTTTGTAGGCAGCCCTGGTGCAAATAGCGCCATGGCTACCTCAAAACTTGGAATGAGGCCCCTTGTTTCGCTTCGCACAGGGAGGTCAAGAGAAGAAAGGGTCACCAGGCATGTTGTGGGAGGCCCTCAAACCATTTGGGGGATCAGCATGAGCCGTTGCCTCGCCTCCCGGATCCACAACTCACCGCTGGGTGGTGAAGCAGCGGCGCCCCTGCCCCGTGTCACATTCGCCATTGGTTGCCGCAATGGGGACCCGAGCTGGGATGGGGCACCGCCGGCATCCAGTAGATTAGAGCTCCTTAAAGTCAAGCATGCTGTGCGGCTGAAGTTCACCCCCTGCCACGCGGCCACCCGGCCACCCGGCCTGGAGCCGGAGTGGAAGCGAGAGGAAAGGGTCGCCAGGCATGTCATGGGGGGCCCTCAAATCGCCTGGGGGATCAGCATGAACCATTGCCTCAACCCCCGGCACCCAAACTCACCGCTGGGTGGTGAAGCAGCAGCACCCCTGCCCCATGTCGCATTCGCCATCTATCTGTTGCCGCAATGAGGACCCGAGCTGGGCTGGGGGCGCTGTCGCCGTCCAATAGATTAAGGCTTCTTAAAGTTCAGTGCCCCAGGCAGCCGAAGTTTGCCCCCTGCCACACGGCTGCCCAGCCTGGAGCCTGGAGTGAAAGCGAGCTCCCCGCGCGCCGATGCGTGCTCCGCCAGATCTCGGCTGACTACAGCCTCCAAGGGCCCGTCCCCCAGGGGCAGTGAGGCGGACGGCACAGAAGCCCAGCAGTAGACAAAGCCTGGAAAAGCACTCCATACCCACGGTCGGCCCAGGCTGATGTGGCGGGTCTTCGTCTCTGGCGGTAATGGCGGCCGCCGTGGGGGGAGGGGACAGGCCGCCACAGTAATGTTCCAAAACAGGATCTCCTCTGACTCCCTGCTCCTTAAAATCATTGCAATAAGTGTAGCAGGCCGCTCCGACCTTTGCTTCTTTGCCCTGCACGGCCAGCAGCACGGCCAAAGCGTAGGATTATGTCTCATTTTCCTGAACCTCTGCCGGAGCACTCTCAGGCAGCAGCCGTTTCGTGAGCCGTGCAACAGCGTCCCCTTGCTGCTTCTATAACATAGTCCCAACAATTGTAAACCTCCTGCATGTTAATAGAAAAGGTCAGAACAGTAAACAGTCACTGTGTAACATCACCTGATATTCTTGACTTTCAACTCCCCCTGCTCCGTCCTGGGCCGCTCACCAGCCTTTAAATCCTACATCAGAATTTGCCAATTCAGAGGCAAGGCAAGGTGCATAGGTATGGGAACAGACATTATCATCAGGCTCGGACTGGCCTATAGGGCAATAGGCCCATGATCAAACCAAAAGCGCTAAATGCTGGTGTGGGGCAGTTTTTTTTGGTCAAAGTGGGGCACTTTTTTGGGCATTGTGGGCCAGTTTGACTATGCGGCTAGTAGTTCTGACCAGTGCTGCTGAATACATATTCTTCAAAATGCACAAGTGAATACTTAAAACATGTTTGATGCCTGATGCTGATTTTGATGTTGATGTCTATGTTTATGAATCTTGTCTTACATGTATTTGTTTTCTTATTCTTTCTTTTGAAAGGTTGATTTATTTCAGCCGAAACAAATAAAAAAAAAAAAAAAATGCACAATTTGCATCACATTTTATCAAAAAACTCCCACTTGGGTACTATTCAAACAGTGTCACAAAAGTAATCAATTGCCATTTGTAACAGTGGGCCACTTTTTCGTTGGTGCCACACAAAGAGCAGAATTTGAGAACAATGTGGCAATCTACGCTGATGTAATTTTAAAAAATGCCTTTGTCAGGCGCAAAAAGGCAGTCCTCAGAGATGATTCAAATTTACAGATGTCCATTGCCAGCCATAGAACGGCAGCTGGCAGAGATATTTAGAATTCACAGATGCCTATTGACAGACACAGAAATGCAGCCACCAGAGACATTCAAAATGTAAAGATGTCCATTGCCAGCCACAGAAGGAAAGCCACCAGAGATATTCAAAATATACAGATGGCAATTGCCAGTCACAGAAAGGCAGACCTCTGAGATATTCAAAATGTACAGGTGGCGATTGCCAGCCACAGAAAGGCAGACCTCTGACATATTCAAAATGTACAGATGGGTATTGCCAGCCACAGAAATACAGCCAGCAGAGATACTCAAAATGTACAGATGTCCATTGCCAGCCATAGAACGGCAGCTGGCAGAGATATTTAAAATTCACAGATGCCTAATACCAGCCACAGAAATGCAGCCACCAGAGATATTCAAAATGTACAGATGTCCATTGCCAGCCACAGAAGGAAAGCCACAGAGATATTCAAAATATACAGATGGCAATTGACAGCCACAGAAAGGCAGGCCTCTGACATATTCAAAATGTACAGATGGGTATTGCCAGCCACAGAAATACAGCCAGCAGAGATATTCAAAATGTATAGATGGCCATTGCCAGCCACAGAAAGTCATCCTTCACAGATGTTCACAATGCACAGATGGTCATTGCCAGCCACAGAAAGGCAGACGTCTGAGATATTCAAAATGTACAGATGGCCATTGCCAGCCATAGAAAGGCAGCCATCCGAGATTTTCACAATGTACAGATGCCCATTCCTAGCGTCAACAAGATAGCCCTCAGAATACTGAAAACGTACAGATGCCCATTGCCCTGTTTCGCAACTCTCCTCTCTGACATGCAAGCAATGCCTTGGGGGGCTTAATGTTTCACCAAACAATAGAAGTGGGAAGAAAAACACTGCTGCATTGCTCTCTAGAATCCCTAACGGACGACAACCCCTTTAGCCCTTGAGCGTTAGAATTTACTGTTGACCAAAGTACACAAACAAAGTGCAAGTGTTTGAATGTTCAATGCAGCGCTACTATGGGAATTCAGAATTTTCCAGATGAGGCTTCTGCAAACACCATCATTCAAGGCAATGGTTCTTAAATCAGAGTGCAGCCATACACAGAAGGACATCTTTGAAAGATGTCTAATGATTGAAAACACAATTCTTGCTGTTTGGTAATACGTTTCCCTATTGAAAAAAGGTCGAATGGTGTGGAGTAGTCATTATATAAAAAAGCATATATGTTATGTTGCAATGATTCATATTATGCACCACTGCCATTTTCTTGGAGAAACTGGAATCTGTGAGTGTCAGCTTTTTGGGTGTGCTTTGTTGTGTGTACTGGGCTATTTGGGTCGGGAGGGGTACCATCCAGTGTCTGGGTTGTTTGTTGTTTGCAACTGTTTGGTCTTGTGGTGTGTTAGCGTGGGTGTGTGGTTTGTGTGTTATTATGTGTAGTTTTCCATGCTCTTTTGGGCATGTGCAGTACGTGAGAGGTCTGCAGGTGTGGAGAAGGGAAAGGGAGTGATTATTTATTGGTTTTCTGTTTTGCTCTAGATGTGTGGCTGTTTTATTGTTGGTTCTTCAATCCATATTGTCCCATGTTTGCTTTGGTCCCAGTGTATGGTTTGTGGGGGTGCACGTTTGTATGCTGGTCTCTGTGAGTTGAATAACCAGGTTTTCACAAACTTTCAGAAAGTAAGGTTGTCCTCCGCTGTTCTTATTTCCTTCGGTACCGAGTTCCATAGCTTGGCTATCAAATAAGAGAATGCAGTTCCTCCAAATGTCCTTTTCTCGTAGTGTTTCGTTTCTATTTGGACGTTGTTGCTTGTTCCTATGTTTCTTCATTGTTGGTAGTGGTTCATTTTAGCTTGGGGAAATTTAGCTCCTTGTCAGTGTAGGGATTTGTGGGTGATGCAGAGGGATTTAAAGTTAATGCATTCTTTACTGGTAGCTCAGTGCTGGGACAATGTGGTATCTTCTATTTAGTCTCAGGAGTAGTCTGATTGCAGTATTTTGGAAGCTTTGAAGTTTTTTGTGAAGCTTTCTGGCATTGCAAGGTAAATGTTGTTTGTGTAGTTTAGTCTCTATAGTACCAAGGAGATGATAGTAATGGTTCAGTGTGGGGAGTTGAGGTAGGGGAGTATCCTTCGTATTAGTCGCAAGAGGTAGAAGCATTCCTTTGCTATTTTGTTGACTTGTTGTTCTAGAGAAAGTCTGTTGTCCATGAGGATTCACAGGTTTTTTATCACTGAAGATGTCTCCAGTTGGGTTCCAATGCACAGTGGCCAGCTCAGGTATCTATGTGTTGCATTGTCTTCTGGAGGGGAGATCAATATTTCTGTTTTGGTCGGATTTAGCTTCATATTGTTGTTTGTCATCCAGGTGTATATGTCGATCAGACATTTGTTGAGGGTGTTGTTTGGGTCTTGGGCAGAGGTTATCTTAAAGATGATTTGGGTATTGCCTGCATAGTTGTAGGTGGTCAGACCATGGGTTTGAATGAGTTTCAATAATGGGGAGAAATGTTGATGTTGAAGAGCAGCGGGGAGAGGCTTCTTCCAAGTGGTACACGGCAGGTGAAGGTTTTAGTGTTAGATGTAAATGGCGGTATAAGTGTGTTCTTTCCTCTCAGTTGGTGAGGAAAGATTTCAGCCATTGTAGTGCAGAGTCTTTTATGTCACATTCCTCCAGTCTCTGTATTTGTGTTGTATGTCTGAATTTGTCGAAGGTGGCTGATATGTCTAGTAGTATGAGGGCAGATTGGGTGCTGTTGTCTCAGTTTATTTTTAGGTTGTCGCATAAGGGGAGAAGTGTGGATTCAGTTCCACTTATGGGTCTGAAGCCGACTTGGGAGTGGTTGAGTATTCTGTTGTTTCTACATGGCTGAGTAGTACTTAGTAGAGATGGTTCTCCAGGATTTTCACTGTGTAAAATAGGTTCGATCTATAGTTGGTATGGTCTTCCGCATTTCATGTTTTATTTTTAGGAGGGGCTTGATGAATGCTGATTTGAAACTTTTAGGTACTGTTCCCATGCTTAGGGTTAGGTTAATTAGTAGTTGGAAGTATGAGGCTGGCTTTCTGTGGCTGAGGAGATTTTTTAAGATGCCCCGCAAGGTTAGTGTCTTTATTAGTTTGTTGAACGTTTCTTCACTTGTAGCTTTGAAATAATGGAGTGTTGTGGTGGTTGGTGGCATGCTGGTTTCTGGCAGTTCTGGGGCTGTGTTTGGTAGGGCAACATGCATCGCTGGTCTGTTGTATTGCTTCTAATTTTGTTCTTAGATGGTTTGTGGTGTTGTCACATAGGTATTATGATGGTACAACGCATTTGTTATACAAGGTTCCGTTTTTAATTTTCTTGATGATTTTTCTTTTGTGGGTTTGTTGCCGATTGGATGCCTGCAGTGTAATACGTTTTCTTTGCTTTCAGGATTGAAGATTTGTAAATTCGGATTTGTTGGCAGTATTTCTTTTCGTCCGATTGGTTGTAGTGATTTCTTCATTGTTTTTCCAGTTTCCAGTTTGTTTTTTTGAGTTCCCTCAGTTCTTCTGTGAATCGTTTTGCTGCAATTTTCTTTGGGGTGGGTTTGAAGAGTTTTGCAGGTGCTAATTGATCTAGGGTGTCTGTGATCCAAGTGTGAAGATTCTCTTTATGCTGAGTCCGTAGTCATTCTATTTAGTTGGGAAGTATTTGGTTTGGTTGATTCCAGTTGCTCTTTTAGCATTTTCAGGTCAAGACTCTTTCAGTTTCTTTTGTTTGTCGCAGGGAGTTTTGCATTTGTAGGCATCATGCGGTTTTGGATTTTGACAGTGAATGTGATCATATGGTGATCGCTCTATATGATTGGTACTGGTGGGGCGGTGGTTGAGAGTCCACCTCTGCAGAGGATTGCATCTAAGGTGTGTCTAGCACTGTGGATAGGTGCGTTTACCATTTGTTTGAAGTGGAGGGTTTCCAGTAGGGCTCTGAGGGTGTTTATTGTGGTTTTGCTTTCTCTTTCGAACCAGATGTTGAAGTCCCCCAGAACCATTTAGTTGTAATGATAAGTGGAGAGGTTGGCAATGGCGTCAGTGAGACTTTGCTGGCAAAGTTGGGGTTGTGGGATGATGGTCTGTAGATCAAGAGGTACATTAGGCTGGATTGATTGTTGAGCTTGATGTTGATTAGGAGTGATTCACAATTTCTATGTGGGTAAATTCTCTCTGTTTTAATGTATTAATTTGAAGTTGTTGGGTATGGCTTCATGGGTGATTTTTTTGTAATTGTTCCAATAGCCATGTTTCTTTGAGGAAGAGCGTGCCAGTGCCGCCTTCCCTTAGGAAGTTGTACATTTGTTTTGTGCTTAGCCATGGATCTTACTTTGAGTAGATGGCAGTGTGGAGGCTGCGTTTTTCTTGTTCTTTCTAATGTGTCATTTTCTGCATCTCGGTTGGGGTGGTGCCTGTTGAATTTTTGGTTCTCTCTTGAGTGAGGCTTTTATTTGCTGGTTGTGTAGTTGGGGGGTCTATATCCCTTATTTGAGAAGTGCAATTAAACTGAGTAATGGGCTTCTTTGTTCTGGTTCGCAGAATTGGGTGTTTGGTTGTGCATGTGGTCTTTCTTCCAGTTTGTGGTTATGTGACAGGTGTAGACGGTTAGCCCGGATTCTTGTATATCTACAAAGATTGAGCGTACATTTCATTTCATGACTATTCATGATGAATTTCCCAATTGCTTGTGGATCACAATAGCCAGAAAAATGGTAGTAGAATGATGTGGCTGAAATAGGAACAATTATAAAGTTATTGCAAGTGTCCAACAAGCACTGACAAAGCCAACAGTTTGGCTTCACAGAAGGTAACTGCTTGGGCAGCACATACCTCTTCCCTATGCACTGCGCTGAGGCCTGCCAAAACTACTGATTGGGTAGTGGGAAAAGGGCAGGTATTGTCCCTCAGGCCATACCTTATGTAGATCACTGCATAGCAGGCAGTGAGTTCAGTGAGGCGGGCTGTGTGGCCAAAGGAGCATTAACATTACTCCATGTGGATGCCCGCTCTTGGTGCCTTTTTGTGCATGTTATCACAAATATCTATAAAAAATATCTAAGGCCCTCTGGTTGGTGTTTAAACAGCACCCACATGAGAAAATGAATGGTAAAACTAAAGTAGCACAGGACCCAAAATGCATGGTTAGTCTAAAGTTTACCTGTGAGTCAAAACAATAGTCTTGCTGAGTGGTGTAAAAGGACCATCTAAGATTGAGAATGAATGGTGGTGCTATGTGCCAAAATTAAAAAGTGGAGCTGAAGCACCACCTGAGACAAAACTAATATTTGTGCTTAAGTGCTAACCATGAGCTAAATCTAATAATAGTGCTAAAATGTCTCTTTAAGAGCCAACACCAATGGTGGCAATAAAGTACCACCTTTAAGGTAAACTGATGGTGGTGCTTAAGTGCCACCTTGTGGGGTTAAATGACAGCCTCAAATGACATGACCTGAAAAGCCAATCTAGCCTCTGCTGCAAGAGACATTGGCCCTCATTACAAGTTTGGTGGTTCAGAAACAACGGTACCGGTAAGATTACCAGCACTGTTGTTTCCGGATCAGCAAACTCCGAGTCTGCGGGTGGGTGCAGTACTGCCCGTGAGGTCTGACCTATGGGACTCAAATGGGAATGGTGATTAACATTTACCGTCGCCTGACTTACTGGCAGGCACGGCTGTAATGCCCCGGTGATTCCCACAAGTCAAGCGGTGGTAAATCATTACGGGTCTGGTGGCTACCTGACGGTTTTACAGGCATGGTTTCCGGTGAACTCGTAATGAGGGCCATTGCACCTAAAGAACACTAAAGAAAATGAATGACAGGCCTAAAAGAAACCTGTGAAAGGGCCTGGTGAACGAACCTTTGTGTGTTGCTGAAGATGACAGAAGGAATATTGGATTAAGGAAAGGGTGTTGGCCTCATTATAAGCATGGCGGTCCGGGAACTACGGTACCGGTAAGCATGCCGGTACCGTAGTTTCCGGACTGCCATACTACGAGCTTTGCTCACTGATGCCTGTCAGCCTGCCAGGTCTGGCCCGGGGGGCAGAGCGGCACCCGCGAGCGCAGCATGCCGGATGCACCTGCACCGTCAATGGCGGTGCCGGTGCATCCGACGTCCCCACTCTAATTGAGCCCTATGGGGATCAAATGGGAATGGGGACTGACAGGCACCGCCACCTGGCAATGCAGGAATTACCGGGTCTGGCAATGTCAGAATTACCCAGTAATTCCCCATTGCCGGAAGCCAGTAAAAATGCAACTCCGGGTGCAGCCATGCCTGTTTTATAGGCACGGCTACCGCCAGGGTTATAATGAGGCCCTGTGTCTATTGCCTTACCGCCATTGTTGCCTTACAGCAACACTCCTAATGAGGCCCAATGTCTATTTGATTTCATCCTTCAGTCATACATTCAATAATTTGCACATTCTTTCCTCTTCTACCCAACATGTTTCATTCCTTCTCACACTATTAAACTCCAAATTGTTCAGGAAATTCTTCAGGGGTATGCACTACTCCGTTTTTTACACTCCCCATGCTTTTTACTTCATAACTCTTTTATCCTTTATAATTCTGTATTCATATTTAGACGGGGTGGGGCATGAAACAACTGATATTCACTTCTCTGTTGTATTTCCATGTTAATATCCACGATTCACGTAGGGGTAAGACTTTTCGCAATGTTTTCATGCATTCTTTTTATTCATGCCGTGTGTTTACATCTGCCCAACTTATCTTCTTATAATGTAAATTTGTGCTTTTGCTCTGTCTCTTTGTGTGGCTCCTTAGTGTGATCATCATTAGGTAAAATTCAAATAAATCTAAATGCATTTTCTGTACACCGCCCTGGTTCTTGTCTCATTGGTGGCACATAGGGAGGGATCCAAGCAGCATGATATGACTCTGAAATAGGGCTGAACAAAGAATTCATTAAGCAGTTTGTTGTGTGACTCCTCGATTGGGTAGGGAAGGAATTCTGTGGGTTGAGGGTGGCCTCTCAATAAACTGTTACTCATTGGGGGCTCTTGCTAGAATTTGGCTGGCTATTTTTAACTCATGATAAGTGCGTTGTGACAGACTATTCATTATGATGTAATTGCATTAAGGTGGGGGGAATCTTTGCTTTGTTAAAGTGCATTGAGGACTTGACCCCTGAATTCCAGGGAGGTGTATAGGTGAAAAATCAAAATTGAGTATGGATTGATTTTGATTTGGCATTGGGAGTGGCAATTAAGCAGGAACAGGGTGATGTTTGCCCCTGCGCAAAGGAAGTTCTACAAAAAATTTAAAAAGCCATTTTAAAATGACTACCATAGTTTTGTGTGATGCATGGAAACATCTCCTCACCAAGCTGTTCATTCGTGGAGAGTGGACAGTGGCTGATGAGGGGAGCTGACAAGCTGAAATGATACAAAAAGATTACATCAAAAGGAACTGACATTTGGCTTGAAGGTGGGAGGTTTTACAAAGCGTTAGACGCGTTTTACATGACCCAAATTACACTTGAAGAACAGATTCAAGTGGCTTCACTCACGTCTCATTCATATTCATATTTATATTTGCAATTTGCTGATGAAAATAGAAGAGACCAGTGTCTTGAGTCAAACTAAGGCCCTAAAAAAGACTCAGCTCTCATATGAGCGAATTACTGTCACACCTACTGCCTCCGCTTCATTTCCTCGTAGAGGCCGTGCAGCTCCAGCACACCTTATTACACGGAATGCGCGCCTTGCCCACAGAACAGCTAGACTGTTCTATACGCAGTGGAAGCTTTTCTATATGCTTCCTGGTTGGTGGCAGCGACAGGGGATTTGTCGCTAGAGTCACGTGATCTGATCACATGACTCACCCGCACGTATTTAGTCATACAATGGCGTTTACACCGCGCTTCTGATTGTTTGTCTTGGTTACATTGAAGCCCCGGCTCGTTGATTGCATTTTTCCGGCGCTGAGCAATAACATTTTCATTTCCCTGTGGATCGCTGCTGCTTGATTCTGTCTTCTGATACTTTCCTCCAGCGGGACTTCCTATCACGGCGGTGCCCTGACTGCTGCCGTGGAGGTCGGGAACGTGTTCAAAGCAGGGTTTCATTGTCCTGCAGTATCCTTTTTGCCCCGCGGGAGTTTCTTCGATCACACTCAAGAAGGAAATTTCAAGTGAGCGTTCTCAGGCTCCGTTATCTATTGGAACTAAACTAAGATATTGGAAATCTCCTTCAGTATTTTCTGCTCACAGTACCATTAGGTTAAACTGCCTCTATTAAGTTGGACTTTCAGTTTGAGGATTCAAGAGTATAAAAAGGGCATTGGAACTTTCCTTTTCACCCCATATCCCAAGAAGAATTGGGTATTGTTTTCTTATCAACATTGATATTGGATACCTTTAGTGCACTGAACTTTGGGCGCTATCCAGGTGTGCACCAACCCGGCACTAGCATGACCCTCGTGTCGTTCGGGATTAGTTTCCCTACTAACCTTCCCACTCCTAGTTGTTGTTTTCCATTTATATTATTTTGTGTTCTACATGGAAACTTTCAGTTCCTTCACCACAGGTTAGTTTGGAGTCTAACGGGGTATATAGATCATTTTCATACCAAAAGCAAATACTTACAGATCTCTTTATTCCAACAGATTGGTGGTTGTCCGTGTTCCCTTTCCATTGATCACTCACCTTATCTGTTTAATCATAATCAGACGGAGAGTTTTATCAATTGGAAGGTCTATTACTGATCTACTAGTCTTCCTTGTGGTACTCCATCAACGGTTGAACACGGGATACAGCAGGCTGAATTTACCTCACCATATATCCTTTGTTAAGGTCTGACCTGACTTCTTGTATCCTTTGCAAGTAAAGTGTGGGGTTTCCTAGTCAATACTGTTTCAATACTGTTTATGACAATGAAGGAGAAATAGCAACAGAGACACATTTTGGAGGTGAAACATAAAAGTCTCATAGAACAACTGAAGAAGAGTTAAAACCCCATTTGCAAGCCAGTGCAGAGCACGAATACGGTTTGCTACACTCCAAGACACCTATAGAGAGTATGCAGAGAATGTAAACCACATTCAAGGTAAATTGAATGATCAGACGGTTCATAGTGCATTGCTGGATGAAATAGTGCCTTCCAAGCAAATCATCAAGGAACTGAAATACGAAAATAACCAGTTAAAAAGGATTGACTTCCAGAATGAATTTCACCAATTGCACCAATATTTAAAGGCATTCAAACAACAGAAAATGCAACTGGGGAAAGAAAAAGAAAGCTTACAGCAGGACAATAGTGTCTTTTTCCAAAAAGTAAACCAATTAAAGATGGATCCAGAAAAGGGTGAGCCTGGGTTCCAGGAACTCACCAAAGTGAGAGAAGAAAGGAATGAGCAAGTAGAACATGTGAGAGAAATAGAAGCTGAACTATCAGATGCAGTGCATTGTAGAGGTGTGCAGGAGAAGGAGATTAGCCTCCTGAAGGAAAAGCACCTTGAATATGCATGCAGCATACAAGGCTCACAGAGGGAGAATGATTCACTTCAGCATGAGGTGCAGCAAACAAAAGATTGGTTGGTAGCTCAGAGCAGGGTGCTTGAGACAAATCAGGCCTTAGCGGCAGCATTAAAAAGCCAGCTCTCTGAATACCAACAAGAAACTTGGACAGAAAAAGGCAAGAATTAAAAATCAAATGAGGAAATTAGGAAATACAAACAGGCTCTGAGGCACCCTGACCAATCAGGACATGGGACACCGCTCACTGATCAAGGTGAGGTGCCCCTCCTATCAGGGGCCTCAGACCAGTCATTTGCAATCTCCCAGGTACAAATGGGAACTGACCTCATTCATGCCACTGATAAAGAACAAGGGAACATGTGGCAGTGTAGCCCAACTGATGCAGAAGGCCAGTACTTGTCTGATCCTAATGTATCTTCACCTCTACCATACCAAAGGTAAAGGACCGGACCAGCGTGTCATCAGAGTACTTCAGACCATGAAAATTCCTATGATGAGAAAGTCAGGGAGTTAGATTGGGAGAAGATGAGACTACAAAGAGAATACATTGCTTGCTTCGCTGAAGTAGAAAAGCCAGACCCTGATAATAGGAAGGGCATTAAGGGAAGGGTGAATTCCCCAGCCTCCCTGGAAGGAGGGATGATGAAAATGTAGTCTATCCTGTGCAAAAAGGGGACTACAGGGGAAATGACCCTGAGAACCTAAGGCAGCAGAGGAAGGAGGAGGACAGTCCCCCTGGCACTGGTTCTACAAGACATTCCCAGTATCATAGAGATATGCAGTGCCTAGAAGACAGAGAGTGGAGTACCAGTAGCAACTCTGAGTCAGAAGGTGAATGGACTCAGGTGCAGAGGAAGAGAAAGACAGGAAAACGAGCAAAGGGGTTGTGAAAGACCCAATAAGACAGATCAAGGCAATACGAGCTTTCTAAACCCATACCACAAGAATGCCAAGTATTCAGTATGGAAGCACCTGGAACTGTATGAGCAGATGATGGCATCATTTCAGATTGGAAATGATGTGAATTGCATTGCAACTGCGAAATGGACATTCTCACCTGGGTACTCAAGTTTCTTTGCAGGACTGGAGGACCAGGATCATTATAAATGGTCCACCTATAAGGCAGCCATTTTAAAATATTTCTCTTCACACAGAAACCCACAGTAGGCCTGTCAGACTGCATATAATTTGCAATGTGGAGAGGATCAGGCTCCTAGGGAGTTTGTGCAAAAGATAAATCACGCATTTGCTGAGACTTCATGGTGAGTGAGCACACATAGTTGGGAGTTTGTGCCCACCTATTTTCATGCGCTCCCAAAATTCATAAATCCTCAGCTGGTGCGTGACTTCCATGAACACAGGAGCCTGGATTGGGTAATTGAACAAGCCACCAGGATCTACGAGGTCCAGAAGCCCACTGAAAATAACCCCCACCCCAAAACCCCTAAACTATCTAGCACACATGCTGCTGCGAAGGTGGTGGAGGAGAGAACTACCCCTCCCTTGGACCTGGAGATGGGGGGGTGCCTAAAAATATCCCTCCTGCCAACAAGCAAAGTTGAAGGCAGAAGAAACCCCTACCCCGGCCCAATCGAATGGTAGTCAGGAAGGGGCCCAGAACAATGATCCCTCTGACCCTGCCACCGATGTTAGCCTTAGGTACAAGGGTACCAAGCCAATCCTGGGGTATGTATACACTCCCACGGCCCAGGGGGGTGGAAGGGTGCAGTCAGGAACATACTACACCAGGAAACTTCATCCAAACTTCACTCAGGAGAGAGGTATCACTCCTCCTCCCAACTTAAACATTTTCCCCATATATCCCCCGAACCAGAACTTCCAAAATAATCCTCCTCTCTCTCTCTCCCCGATTCCCTGACAATAGATCCTTGACCCCCAGAGAAGGGAGATTCAGGATGGAAAATTATGGGGGAGATTGCCAGTACCTGAGCTACTCCAGGAGAAAGGACAGTTACCCTTTCCGGGAGCAGTAGAGGTATGTCTCCAGACCTTCATACAACTGAGAAAACAACTTGCAGCTGGAGCAACAGGTCCAGAAGCTGACGACAACCTTCAGCACATGCTGAGGGCTCAGTCCAACCCTCAACCTAACTCTGCTTCCGAGAATTTCCCAACATCCAGGGCTGATGCCAAGTCCTAGAGGAAGCTTCCTGTATCAGCCATACAGAACCCCTAGAAACATCTCAGGCTGAAAGTGACTCTTCTATCCTGGGCAAGTAAGAACCCAAAGAGCAAAGGTGTAAGTAGGAGAGGCCAAAGAAGAAACCTCTTTGTGGAGGAGCTCAAGATTATCCCATTTGAGAGAGAAGAGTCCCTGGAGGATTCAGGTAAGCCAATCTTCTCTTTCAGAAATGGGGGGAGCCTTCCCAAAGAAAAGTGTGTCCCAAAAGACGCTTATTGGGACAGAGTAAGTATTGAGACTTACCAAGGTCAAGTAATTCTTCAAATCCAAAAATGTGAGCCAGACAGAATAGAATCAGAGGTGTCCCTCTGTGCCCCCACCCCTAACAGGTTTGGCAAACTGCTTTCAGGTAAAGGGAGACAGCAAAGAGTTGCGGGGGAAAGAGGATTCCTCAAATCCGCCCATTGTTAGTTGCAATATTGTCTTTACAGAGTGCCGATCTCCAACACCGAAACCCAAGATCACACGCTGTTGGAGTTCAATATCAAGAAAATGACCACCGGACTGGCAAATAACTCACACTTTTTTTGCACCCTGTTGGAGAAAGAGGGCTGATTCTATGCACTGGTAAGGGCACAGGGTCAGTGTGAATTATCAGTTCTGGTGAATACTGGATCCCAAGCCACCCTCCTGTCCAAAAAGGCGTTGAGCAACTAATTTCAGGATGAGGGAAGGGCCACCAAATTCCCCTCACACCACTTTTCAGACAACTCCAAAATATCGAGGGAAATGACATTTCCATGAAAGGGACAGCGCATTTGGAAATTAAAAAGGGGCTACATTGATTAAAACATCCAGTGATATTCCCGACTCCACAAGGCACACCTTGTTTACTGGGGAACGATCTCTAGAGGAGGTTATCACCTCTGATCGACTATGTAAACAATGTCCTCTGGACCCAGACTAACCCAGATTAACCCACTCTAACCCAGACTGACTCAGACTAACTGGCCTATAAATCTATATATCTATGGCCCGCATGTAAGGCCCACATCCGTGGCCCTGTCTGTGCCTGTCTGGGCCGAGGAGCGCCTGGAGGTCCTTATCTGTAGTTTGTCCCCTCTCAAAGTATGATTCCAGGTCCAGACACCATGACTGCTTCTCAAGTTGAGATCATACCTGGGGATCACCATGCTTCATGCATCACTAGAGTGATGGATGAACTATCCCTTTGCCTCCTCCACAAACTGAACTTTGTCATGTGCCTTTGTTCTTTGCCTTCATGCCGCCCTTCCCACACCTAATCCTACCACTTCTCTTACTGCATTTGGATCTAAACATCGATTTTTGCTGTGCCCTTTCATCTGTGCACCATTTTGTGCTTGCTTTTAAGGTCTATGTTTGAAAATCGAATTTAGCATTTTTGCTTGCTTTTAAGGCCTAGGTTTGAAAATCGAATTTAGCATGTTTGCATGCTTTTAAGGCCCATGTTTGGAAATCGAATTTAGCATTTGTGCTTGTATTTAAGGCCTATGTTTGAAAATCAAGTTTAGCATTTTTGCCAGCTTTAAAGGAATGTTGGAAATTCAAATGTAGCATTTTTGCTTGCAATTGAGGCCCTTTTTTTCAAATCGAATTTAGAAATTTTGATTGATTTTAAGGTCTATGTTTGAAAATAGAATTTAGCATGTTTGCCTGCTTTTAAGGCTTATGTTTGAAAATCAAATTTAGTTGTGCGTTTTCATCCGTGCACCATTTTGCTTGCATTTAAGGCCTATTTTTGAAAACTGAATTAAGCCATGCCATTCATCTGTGCACTAGTTTTGCATGCATTTAAAGCCTACTTTAGAAAAGTTGTTTTCCTTTTGATTTTCATTTTCGCCTTTTGTGTCTACCTGGCCACCTGGTGAGTTTAGCTAGAACTGTGCAGTGCAGCCACTCTTGCTCATTCCTCTACTATCCTCTTTCCCCCCTATGGCTCTCACCATATGACCCATCTTCTCTAACTTCTACACTATCACCTATCCCCCTCTCTCTCGAATTCAGGAAGATAGAAGCAGAACAAAGACATCTTGCATGCAAAGCCTGGGCTTGCCATCGCAGACACCTATGTCAGCGCTTCTTCCAGAGAGGTTTTCAGTGATATCCTCTTCTCTGTCCCCTCGCCAGACATATGAAGCCCTCATCTCACCTCTAATCTCAGTCCTTCCTCATCCTCTCCCATTAACAGCGGTTCCAAGTGGGAAGGCCTATTGGCCGGCTTATCATATTCACGTTGCTTTGTTAATGTCTACTACACATGCACTATCTTGGTTCAGGGTCCTCAACCCAAACTCCTTCTCTTTGAACGGATCCTGACATCCCTCATTAACTTTCTACCTTCTCCTGCCTCTCATCCCACTACTTTCTCTACCCCTAGCCTTCCTACCAGTGTTCTATGTCCTTGTACCCCTCCTCAGAAAAATTTAAAAGGCAAAGACCTCCTTTACCTGGCAATTCTTAACACCCACTCAGCCAATAAACACTCTGCTGACATCTGCCTCCTCCTTGAAGAAAATGACCTCATGATTCTCGCTCTTACTGAGACTAGGTTAAATACCTGCTCAGTCACTGCTTTTGACTCACTCCTCCCTGATGTCTACAAAATAATTTCCAAGCCTCAACCTCACGGTGCTGACGGTGGGGTTGCCTTAATCTTCCCTGAGTAGGTTCCTTCCACCATCTTAACCATCCAGCTCTACTCTTCCTTTGGGAGTCTGGTGTGCAAATTGGTCATCTCTCCCTCATCCACCTTGACCATTGCCACCATTTACAAGTCGCCAGGTACTACCACCCTGTTTCTCTTTGAATGGGCTGATTTCTGTTCTTCCTTACTTTCATCCACCTTCAATCGCCTCCTGTGGGGGATTTCAGCATCCAGTTGCGCTCCACTGTCACAGCATCTACTATTTTCATTGACCTCTGCTCCTCTCTATCCCGCTCCATTCTCTCTTCTGGTCCAACCGACTTGACTGGACACACTCTTGATGCCCTCATTCACTCTGACCTCATCTCTCCTCCCCACATCTCACCCCTCTCTCTTGTTCAGACCATTCTTACCTCTCATCCCATTTGGGTCCCTTTGGCCTCTGACCGCACCCCCAAAAGCCCTACCAACTTCATACACTAACATTCGCCCAATGAAACGTTTGTCAGCCTCTGCTTTCACCTCCACATTCATCCCACCTCACCCCCTACCTCTGACTCTACCATTGACTCTGCTCTCACCAACTTCCATTTGTCCATTCCCAATAGTCTTGATATTCTTTCCACAGTCATGGGGATCTGCTTGAAACCTGCCTCTAAGCGTAACACCTGGTACGACTCTGAACTTGCGGCCCTGAAACAAAAGTGCAGAGTGACCGAACGTAAGTCGCAAACCTCTGGCACTTCCTCTGAAAAACTGGCCTGTCACCTGCTCCAAAGGCAATTCAAACTCTCCAGCCGTGCCAAGAAAAGAGCCCACATACAGGCATGGATTTCTGGTGCATCAAACAACACGGCCTAACTTTCAAGATCTGCAGGGAGCTAACCAGCCTTTCCGCAGTCTCTTCCTCCCCTTCCCATTCCCAGGCTCTCTGCAATTCTCTGGCCACTCACTTCTCCACAAAAACGCAGGGCACCCTGCACACCCTTGCTTCTCACTCTCCCAAATATTCCCACACCACCTTGCCTCCCTTGGTTCCTCACCCCTTCTGTCGTCCCTCTCCTTCCTCTCCACTGTCACGCCTGAAGAAGTTACCAGTGTTGTCCGCTCCATGAAGGTCTCCTCTAAACAGGTTTACTCATCCAGAACCATCAAGGACTACATTGACCCCTGCACTCGCTGATTTCTGTAATCATTCTTTTGCTGCTGGATCTTTCCCCTCTGCCCTCAAGAAATCCCTTGTGTGCCCCCTCCTGTAAAAACCTTCAGCAGACCCTACCTGCCCCTGGCAACTGCCGCCCTATTTACATCACCCGCTTCCTGAGGAAACAGCTGGAGAACCTGGCTTTGCCCCAGCTCAACTTGCACATCAAACTTATTGGTGGTCTCCACCACCATCAATCTGGATTCCGAGCATCCAGAGGCATGGAAACTGCTCTTCTGAACACCCGTGAAGAACTGCTTACATCTCTTGACTCCAACTCTCCAGCTGTACTCGTCCTACTCTATCTCTCCTCTGCCTTTGACACGGTCAACCATTCCATCCTAATACAAAGGCTCCACAATACCTTGGACCAGGCACTGGAATGGCTGACATCCTTCCTATCTGACTGAACGTCCCAGGTCATCCTGGGCTCCTTCTCCACTTGTACTTCCTTCACCACCTGTGGTGTCGACCAGGTCTCTGTCCTCTCCCCTTGGCTCTTTAACATCTACCTTGCTCTGCTTGCTCAGCTCACCTCCTCTTTCTCCCCCAACTTCCAGTGTTATCCGGATGACACACAATACTTTTTCAAAATGCCTGCTGACCCTTTTGCACCTTCCATCATCCCTGACTGCCTGTCTGCCATCCAGTCCTGGTGCACCACCAACAATCTCTGCGTCAACGCTTGTAAAACTGAGATACTTCCCATTGGTACCCCTTCCCTCCTTCTCACCCTTCCTCCATGGGCACTCCCCCGGCTCCTTCCTCTCAAGCCAGAAACCTTGAAGTCATCTTCGAGTCCTCTCTCTCCTTCCTCTCCCACACTTAGGACATTGTCAAGAAGTCCCAGTTTCAGCTCTACCTTCACAAAGGAATTCTTCCTTTTCTCATGTTCCTCCAGAGGCTCAATGTTACCAGAGCCCTGGTTCTCTCTAGTCTTGAGCCTCCTCCTGAATCTACCTTCTTCCACTCGACAACCGCTACAGTTAATCCAGAGTAGGGCAGCAAGATTTATCCTTGGCCTTAAGCCCAGAGACCACATCTCTCCTGCCCTAAAAAGTCTTTACTGGCTCCTTGTTGCTGCATGGATTAAATTAAAATCCCTCTGTATCATCCACAAGGCTGTCTGGGCATGGGGATCACACTATCTTCAACTTTATCTCACTAAATACTCTCCTTCTAGACCTCTACATTCCTCTGCCCCCAACTCTCTGTGTGTAAAGTGTTTGGCTAAACAGAGAGTAGGTGGTCTATCACTCTCCTCTGCTGGCTCCCTCCTATGGAACAGTCTCTCCCTTTCTTTGCGCCTTGAGCAGAACTTCCTTAAATTCAGGAAACTCCTCAAGACTTTCCGCGTTACCTCCTCCGTCCCTTCTTATCTCCTCTGCTAATTTGCACAGCTGCTGTGATTGGTGTCCTGGGCCCTCATTCATCCTCGGGGCCCCTGACCTCCCACATCCAATCATCCCAGCTCCTGTGTATCCTCAGCACTTGCCCTTGCACTCCCTCTGCCTTGGAGACTCGCACTTAGCCATTGCGACCCCTGGCCGTGTAGTACTCTCCTCACCATGCACTTTTACTATACACTTAAATGTGACTCACCCATGATGACAGACCCTTTGGTACTTCCCCCTTCCCTCTTCCTTTCTGCACTTGCACGTTCTGAAAACTCACAAGGCATAGTAGGTTTGTCATTTTTCCCCTCTTTCCCCCCCCACTGTTTTTTAAAAATGTTTTGTGTTAACTAATGTATTTCACACTCTGTTCCCTCCCTTTGCCCTGTGGGCACTTTGAAACAGTACTTACTTGCTGTATAGGTGCCTAACAAGTGAACACATAAAATAAATAAATAACATTAAAAATGAGTACCAATTATGTAATCATGAATGGTACTTGTCATTTAATTGATCAACTTTATGGGATAACCAAGTCCCAGACATCACTGTCATCTCTGAGGGAGAATAAATTGGGAATGGGAACCCCTCTCTATTCTTGAAAATCAACCTTCCTCTCAGTTTTAAGTGGTAATCCACACTGCAAGGGAACATCCTAACATTTTACACTAGTCCAAAATCAGAAGACACCTTGAGTCCCGTGAACCCAGACAAGGAAGAACCTGCTCAAAGTCTGACGGACATTTAAAAAAAACAGCAAACAGTTATTTTCCCCCCTTCATATAAATAAGGGGGAGGAGCCGGTGCTCGCCAGAGTATGCCTGAATAATAGAAGGAGCTTCATCAGTGAAGAATTATTGAGGAAACTCCCAAAAGATCAGACCATTCCTACATCATTCCCACACTTAAATTGATTGACAAATGGGAAGTAGGTCTGGAAACTCCAAATTCCAAACAACTCCTCCCTATCAGGTGTATGCAAAAAATGTCCATTGGCAACAAAAGCACAAAGCATAATTGTTGGGTCGTGAGAGATATCCCTTCCCCCTTTATCTAGGCAGTGACATTCTGAACCGTTTCACAATCAATTTCGACCTAATTAATAATAAAGCCTGGTTAGCACTGTGGGTAACCCCATGGGCTTTGACAACACTGAAAAAGCATTCTGTTCAGCTTAATTGCTGCTTTATCTGGTTGGAATTCTGTTGCAAAAAGAGGTTACAATCCCAGGACATGTTCAACAATTCACTATTCCCATCAAAATTAAGCGAGGGCAGAACCTCAAACATTGGAACTCCCATGAAAATTTGAATTCTCGTCTCCAACAAAGTTTGTATTTACATCCAACAACTTTAGTGGATCTATAACATGACACCACTGAATATTGATGGATAACAGCCACCCTCCAAGTAACACTTTGGGCACAGACACCTTTATTGGAATGGCCCAACATTATTCTACTGATTTAGGTAATGAAATCATGGGATCAATACCAAACGACTGTTTCAACGTCAACATCAGCAACGGTATTCCTACAGAAAAGATGTCTACTTGGCATGGGGGGAATTTCTTGGTGTACTCTTCCTGCCGGGTGGAAGAGGTGACCTGTGACATCAGGATGGAGCAGGTAGTGCTCAGAGTCAAGAGCCACTATCTTGAATCCTTGGAACCTCCTGTTCCGATCAACATCATCAAAAGAGACCTCGCTACCCAACTGGAGGATATCGCTGAAATTCCAGGTTTCAAGCAGATGGTCGAGGAAATGATCAATCTTGCTGATGCCTGTGAGACTGAGGAGAAAAGACAAAAGCTGAAACAGGTCATCCTGGAATTCAAAGATATCTTTTCAGTGAACTTATACAACTTTGGATGCATATCCATTCATTCAACCAGCCTACCAACGGACCCTGAGATGGCTCCAGTAATGGTGAAACAATACTGGTTACCTCTCGTGTCCATGGAGTCACTCACAGAGATTATTAAGAACTTAGAATCCTGTGGAATAATTTGTCCGATCCATAGTACCTTCAACAACCCAGTACTGGGGATACCCAAATTAAACAGCCAACAGAGACTATGTGCAGACCTGAGGGAGTTGAACAAGCAGGTCCACATGTCAAGATGGCCACTTCCCTACATCGATCAGAGCCTGGCACAGGTCCAAGGGTCAAAGGTGTACACCACCATTGACCTGACCAACAGCTACCTTCGTGGGGCAGCAGTACCGTTTGGATGCATAAACTCCGGCAATGAGTTCAAAATCATTCTACATAAGGTCATGCCCGACTTAGGCAAAAGGGGAAACCTGGCCTATGTAGATGATGTTCTGATCAAGAGCTCAACACTGGAGGAACATGTAGCAGAGATCTGCTATGTTCTGACCCAGTTGCCGAAAACCAGAGCAAAACTGTTATTTCAGAAGGCATAGCGGTGTAAGTAACGAGTGAACTTCTTAGGGCATGAGATCATCCCTGAGGGTCTTAATGCTCAGGTGAGGAAGGTAAAAGCCTTAGGGAAATTAAAAGACCCCCTACTCTGCAAGAATTAAGAAGCCTCCTTGTACTTCCTAATTATAGTCATATGTACATAGGTCACACAATCTTTGGTCCATTTATTAAAGGTCGGAGTCAAGTGGGAGTGGAGTCCGGAACAGGCCAAATGCAGTTAAACAACAGAAAAGAAGCCTTTCCCAGGCTCCTTGTTTCTCTTACCCCATGATATGATCTGATATGATGGGTTATTTATAACCCAGAGCTTTCTAAGCCCGAACCCGGGGATTGAACCCATGTTGCTCTGTGTTGTCTTGCTTCCAAGGCGAGCACGTTGCCAGTGAGCTATCGTCATGAAACTAAAGAACAAGGAGTTCTTCTTGGAGACATAGTTCTCAGATACTTGCCTAACAGAAGTGTTGTATCAAAAGCATGACGAGGTCAACAAAGTCATCTCATACGCGAGCAAGACATGATCCTATGTGGAGGAAAAATTCAATGACTGCAAGAAGGCACTCCTGGCCACAGTGCAGGCATTGAAAAATGACCACCCATTCATCCAGGGGGAGCACATCATTGTCGAGACTCTTCACCAACCCTTGCAATATCTCCAAAGTGACAGAATCTGTGTGGGGAACATCATTAATTCCAGAATTACTTCCTTGATTCTGTCCATACAAGGCTTTTCTGTGGAGGTAAGACATGGTGAAAACAAGAAGAGTCCCCTAGCACAAGTGTTGGTGTACTTGCATGATTGTGTTCAAGACAACTGTCTCAAGGACAAAAGTCTAATGACCAACAAGAACATGGAGGCCTACTTAACTTCATCACACAAGGTCTATGAAGAAGACATGTGTCAGGGGATACCCACAGTTTATGTGGATGGGTGCTCCTACCATGATGATAACAATTGGGAAAAGAACTAGTGGCTGGCATTGGGAATGCCTGGGCAAATGATGGCCTGGAACCTCCTGCTGGTTATAAAATAGCAGCTCGTCAAAGTCAGGTTGCAGAGTTGAGGGCCTTTCATTAAGCCATTCTCACTGCAGTGCACCACCAACGCAAAGAACTGGTCATGATCACTGACTCTGATTATCTCAGGAATGGGTTTGTGGAGCATATGAATAACTGGAAGAATCGAGGCATGCTGTTGGCCAACAATAAACCCTTAAAGCATGCCAAACTGACCCAGTCAATTGATGATCTGGTGACTTCCAATGAGATGATCATCTATTGGAACAAGATAAGAGGTAATTCTAAAATAGAGGGGCCAGATAAGACTGGGAATGACCCGGATGAACATCTGGACAAAACCAGAGCTCTGTGAGGATTTCAAACAAACAGCATCCCTGCTGAGTGAAATCCAAGGGGCTGCTGTCACTAGGTAACAAACGTGTGCGAATAGTGAACTCTCAACTGCCCAGTGGAGTAGAGATACCCCAGATGTAGATTTGATCACTGCACAGAAAGAGCACCTGATCATTGGAAGACCCAGTGAGTTTTCCACCAACAGAGTCAGATTATACTGGTAAAGAGGATCTCCGGGTATGATGACATTTTCTAAGATGTTCCAGATCTGGTTTGTAAGAAGAGCCCTATCTGGCTGTGATCAGTACCTCATTCCGAAGCCTGATGTTGAACCACACCCATGACGCGGCCACTGCCGGTCATGGGGGTTTCAGGCGACATTAGAAATCTTGTTCAAGGTTGCTTACAGGCCACACATTGGCCAGGACCTTGACGTTTATCTAAAGGGGTGTCTTGTGTTTGCTCAATTCCAACCCAGTTCACTCACATACAGAGCTCTCCGTCAAAAAAGGGGAAAGACACTGCCCTGGTCCAATTTGCATGTCGATTTCATCAGGCTAGTGATTCGCTCCTCTAAAGGAAACAACACCATGTTGACTGTGACATGCTTGTTCACAAAGTGGGTAGAGTGTCTTCCAGCGCCAAATTTTAAGGCGGATGCAGCTGCTGGTAGACAGATACAATATGACAATTGAGACCCTCTTAAAGATGTTTGTCGCAGACTCTGGACCCAGTTGGGACATCAGATTATCACTTGACCTGATTGCTATTAGCTCTACACCATCTTCTGCAACAAAGATGTCTTCATTTGAGCTCATAAACGGATGAAAAATGGTGTTACCTCGGCATCTGCTCTATAGAGCTCAGGAGCAGACACTGATAAATGCCTCCACCAGTCATGGGTACATTGAAAATATAAGGGAGCACTTCCAACACGCTTGAGCTTAAGCTCAGCTCAATTTTGAAAAGTCGTCTGAAGGAATGAAGACCCATTATGATCTAAAGACCACTGAGAAAGAGTATGACATAGGGGACAAGGTTTAGCTATACAATTTTCAACGGAATCAGACAAAGGAGATGAATTTTCTTCCATCTTGGCATGGTGCCTTTGAAATTGTAGATAAAATATCACCTGTTGTCTACAAGATCTGCATCTGTCAAGGAGAACATAAAGAAGAAAAATTGGTCCACATCGATCAGTTGAAAAGCTGTCATCCCAGACAAGCTTTATGACTGGGGGAACATGTGGGGTTAAATGACAGCCATAACATGACATGAACTGAAAGGCCAAGCTGGCATGTGGTGCAAGAGACATTGGGCCTCATTACACGGACGGCGGTAAGGGTTAACGGTCACCATTAATGGTACCGGTGACCGTTAACCCTTAGCGCCTTACTACGAGGTCCCTTTGCGGGTTGGAGACTTTAACGCCTGCTTTTTGCAGGCGTTAAAAACCAACCCGCAAAGGGACCAGGGAGCTAATTACGGTACCGCAATTTGCGGTGCCGTAATTATCACCTTCCCCATTCCCATTATGCCCTATGGGGCAAAACTGGGAATGGGGAAGGGCAATGGGGGAAGGGGGAATTACCGCCCCACCAAACTTGGAATAGGGCGGTAATTCCACTTTCCTCCAAGGCAGTGCCGGTATTTTATGGCTAGACAGACTAAAGAAAATGACAGGCCTAAATGAAACCGTAATACAGTGAAAGGGCCTGGTGAATGAACCTATGTGTCTTGTTGATGATGACACAAGGAATAGTGAATTACGGAAATGGTGTGTCTTTATGCAGTTTAAATCCAGAGAATGCAGAAACAAATATAATCAGAATGGTGATTGGAAAGGCACATCACATTGCTGGCTGAGAGATAAATGCAGCATTATCACTGAATCTGCCACATATTGAAATGCTGTGTACAGTGGAAAATAAGGGAAACGGGGCCTCACATGCAAGAGTTAAAGCCAAGTAACATTTTCATTTAAAGTAACATAAGGCCCACCATTCAATACAGCATATTTCTGTGTGCAAATCAAGGGACTGAAACTGAAATGTTCTGAAGGATGAGTAATTTTCAACAGTAAAGGAACATGTGGAGAAACGTGTTCAGCTACCAAATTAACATATTATAAGAAAGGCTTCAGGCTTAAAGAAATATATTGTGATAATCAAAGTACAGCATTCTGAGCAGTGTGGCCTGCCTTTAATGGTGTTCAAAACAAACTTCCCCGATTGCCAGATGTGTTGTCTCTGAAGTCTCATTTCTTTACAGGGCGAATGGCCTAGCCAGTGCATGACTGGAATGTATGAAGGTGGCAGAGGCTGCAATCAGCAGAAGCTGATCTCTGAAAAATAAAAGAAAATACAAGGTTTTAAGATCAACAAGGTGGTAAACCTCAGATAACAGGACAGAATGCAAGATGTCAGCATAGTCTCATGCCATCACAGTGCCAGTCTGGCTCATTATCTGCAAAGAGAGAGCTCAGTGTGGCCGATGCATCCCAATTATTTATGACCAGCAGTCATTAACTTTCAAAGTACAAAAGGCAGAGGATTTATTGCAGACAGTGTCAACAATGCTGCCTAGCAGGCTCTGTGTCAAGTGGCTTCACTGAAATAGAAACCAGGAGGGCTGAGTTGGACTGTTTTTGAAGAAATTAAACTAAAGGTCATATATGTTAATGAAGGGCCTGTAGATTTATATTGGACACATCATTTTCCTCCATAACTCTAGAACTAAAAGTCACACAGGAGATGTTCACAGATATTTTAACAGATATTTTCAAAAGCGAGTAGATTGTCCTTGTCCCAAAACTAAAACAAATTGCCTAACTGTCAGAGACCACAAACCATGCCTTCCATACCAAAAGATTTAAACAAAATGTATTTGTGTCTTAAAAACGAAATTCCCAATTGTCACCACTCTTTCAACATTGTGTTTAACCAAGGGATGCCCTGCGCCCCACAAAAACCAAAATTCTAAATTGTCAAATTTCCCCAACACAGGCCTTTAAGTGGAGGGGGGTATGAAAAACAAACATTCATAATCATCCCCATTTTATTGTCCAACTTACCCAACATGGGCCTTTAAGTGAAGGGGGTTGGCAAAGTGAAATTTTAAACTGCCACATTTCCCCAGTACGAGCCTTTAAGTGAAGGGCATTCTGAAAAAACAATATTCACACTCATCCCCATTTAACTGCCCAACCTACCCAACAAAGGCACCTTTAAGTGAGGGGGGTTGGCAAAGCAACATTTTAAACTGCCCAACTTCCCCAACACAGACCTTTAAGTGGAGGAAGTCTGAAAAACTAAAATTGAAAATTCAGACCCATTTTACTGCCCAACGTACCCAATACGGGCCTTTAAGTGAGGGGGGTCGGCAAAGCGAACATTCTAAACTGCCCAACTTTGCTAAAACATGCCCTTACGTCGAGGGGGTCTGGAAAGTCAAAATTCATAATCATCCCCATAATTGCCATAAGCATGTATACACATCTGTAAAGCAAACTGCTAGCCTTTTAAGCAGACAGGAAAATCGGAATTGCACAGTCCTGCTTAAGTAAATTCATTTTGTTCAATTACCAGTGTTGATTATTCCTTCAACTGAGATCCGCATAACGTATTGGGGTTTGTGTTTTCCAAATCAACTTGTGTGATTTATTTATGTAAAAAGAAGTTTAATTGTGAGCCTCGAGAAGCAGATAAGGTGGTGTGTGTAGTTTTAGTGAAATCTTCATTATCTATCATTAAAATATATTCTCTTTACACCACTTGGTTCTTGGATCATTGGTGGCACAGGGGGAGGGATCCAAGCGGCATGATCTGAGTCTGAAATAGGGATGAACAAAGAATCCATTAAACAATTTGATGTGTGACTTCTCGATTGGGTAGGGAAGAAACTTCCCGGGTTGAGGGTGGCTTCTGAATAAACCATTAAAAATTGAGTCAAAAGAAAAGCCTAAGATCACCTGCAGGCATTTTCTGGCCACATTATGCCATTCCTCTCTTTATGTAGTCTGGGCCAATTAATATTTTTCCATCACTTGGTTCGTCTAAAGCACTAAATAGGAGCAAAACAAAAACACATTGTTTTGCCTTCATGTCAGCTGGTTTTCCATGGGAAGCCAGCCAACATGAAGGAAATGCACAGCCGTGGGCAAGAATTGTGTGAGGATATGAGTGGTAAAGTACAGTATGTTGACAAAGGACGGCCAAAGAATAGAGATGGAGTTCCTTCATCAGACTGACTCATAAAATCCATGCTATAATTAATAAAGTGGAGATAGAGTTGTAGAAAATTATGTGAAGTGCGGATAGACTTTTCAGATGTTCGGAAGTGTGAGTCGTCAACTGGAGCAGTGGAGGTTATGCACTGCTGGAATATAATGCCACTATTGAAGACCACCTTCAGGTTGTAAGCGTTCAAAGTGGAGTAGTAGATCAGGGGAAAAGGATAGAGGAAAGATAAGGGAGTGTTGCGTTAGCAGCTAAGATAAATAACACTTACCTTTTAGAGGTGTTTGGCTGATGATACAGGAGGATAGTTTTGGGGTGAAGGAGAGGAAGAACATTCTTGGCTGTCATTGATAAAGAAATTGGAGGAGAATCCAAAGGAAAAGGTTAGTTTGCCGGGCAAGGAGGGGCAGGGTGTAAAGTCAAGGGGGGCTATTACTGAGCCTCACAGCTCTCTGAAGGGGTAGATGCAGTGATGGGGCCCAAAATATCAGACTGTAGAAACTGAAGGTTATCAATGGTCATTTCAAGATTGCTCATGTTCCATTTCAGCCCTTAACTTGCATGTATCCTCCAGAACCGAGACATAGGTAGACACCATGGGCAAGCACATTTAATTGGACAACACAAACAGTCTGCTTCGTGGGCTACAATCACACGTTCACAAAATAATCAAAAACAGCTCCCCTTTGAATGTAGCATTGTCAGCCAAAGAACAAATCATTCTTGGTTGTCCAATAACCACTGACACATTTTGTTTGATGTTAGGCACTTTGGTTCGGGAAGTTGACATGCTTTGAGAGATACATAGAGCAATGATGACTACTAAACATTGGTTAATTAGTTATGGTACTGTACATTTGAGGGATGAGTACAGATGAATCTTTTTATTTGACAAACTGGCAGTTTTACAGATACTTTTTGCCAATATTTTATCCCTAATTCAACTCTGAGATGAGTTCATCATTGACCACTAGGTGGCTACTTGTCCTTCAATGAGGTTGAATTGCCTACACAGGTATGCACTGGCCTTGGCAAAATTGCACTCTGAAAATTAGAAGCGTGCAAGATAGACAACCCTTCAATTATGAAGGCATTCAAGTGTCCATAGTTCACTGTTGGATCACTGGATGTGAAGATGAACATTCTGCCTTGTCTGACCCTAATATATTGGGAATTAGGGATTTAGCATTGTGAATCATTATAATTGGCACCTAGTCAACCTCTCAAACAATTGAGCACCAGGTTTCAATCCGCTCCACCAATGCTATTTTGTCATCTACTGTTATCATTTTTATCCTGAACCTAGATTAAGAACAATGGAGCACTTTACAACATGTGGACGACAGAGTCGGTCACAGCATGTTTGTCCAGAGGAACAATACTGTTAAAGGAAGGGTGGAAAATGTGAATTTAGTCGTCTCACAGATGGCAAATACAATGAGTCTTGCAAATAATATAAGGGTTTTCATTACAAATATTGTATTGTATTGTATTGAACTTGTCATTACTGTAGTGCCAATATTACCATTATTATAGTTTCAATGCGCTCTTAGTGGGAACGCCCTCGGAGGACCAAAGTTCAACATGTAGGAGGTGCTGGGGCACGATTATGATGCATGTGTGCATTTGGGCGAAAAAAAGGATTAGCAGGGATGGCCAGGCTCTGGTAGAAAAGCAGCACATGTAGTCAGGCATGTAGATGAGTGGCAAGAAGAATAGGGGTCAAGTCAGTGCTAGTGACTTCCTTAACTATGTGTTCAGTGTGCCTGACTTTATCGTAGGACTGCGCCACAATCTGCTGTTAAGAGGTGTTAAGGTGTAGTCAGGTGTAGGTAGGCAGAGAATTTATGTGAACAGTGCAACCACATTTTTGTCATAGTCCTTGCTGTATCCTCATGTGTCTGGTTGGCACTGCCTGCGGCCATTGGAGTGGTGTATTATGCATACGATTACCACCATTAGAGGTGCTTTGATGTTAGGGTGCCAACACAGGTATTTGGCTTCTTCTGTTGGTTGTTGCGGCTGTGATAGAAACGGTTAGCAGCAACAACAGTCTATGTTCCAACTAATCGTACAGGAGGCCAGATTCTTCTATGTGGGTTTGGTGTTTGATTGCGGTGGAGGAGGCGTTGGTTCCATCACAACTGTGCTTATACTACTATTGTTGTGATTTGCCAGTTTTTCTGTATGTTTGCCTGGTGCAGTCATTAATGAATCCTGACATCTGAGAGTGCTGTGAATCATCTAGTGGTGCTTGAGGGAAGGCAGTGTTGTGATAGGTGTATGAGAGTTTTTTTTGGTCCGGACCACCGCAAACACTGTCAGCACCATAAGGTGTTTGGAGCAAAAAGGTCAGAGATGCCATGAACGCAGCTGGCCCACCTGGGGAGATGGTTCATATACTTCGGGTTAATCGGGTTTTCAGAATAGAGTGGTAAAGAGCCAGGTTTTGAGGGCATTTTTGAAGTAGAGGTCGTTTTCGGTGCGCGGATTTGTGTAGAGGAAGAGTGTCCCAGATGGTCAATGCTAGGATAAAGAAAACTGAGCCGCCAACGCTAGTGGAATTGTGCTGTGGAACAGACAGGAGGAGAGCTAAGCCTGATCAGAGGCTTCTCAGGGCTGGCAGTGGATGATTTTGTTCAGAATGAACTCAGGTCCCAAATTATAGAGATCTCAGTGTGTGATACACATGGCTTTGAAGGTTGCTCTTAGGTTAACTGGAAGCCAGTGTAGGATTCTGAGTTTGGGGGTGATGCATTTTCTGGGCGAGAGGGCGTGGAGGAGTCTGGCTGCCACGTTTTGTATAAATTGAGTCAGCGGTCTTTTTGGGTCATCCCAGATGGAGACCAGAGAAGATTCCGTTCTACAGAGTGGTCGAAATTCCTAACAAAATGTATCGATTGTTCTTTGTAGTGATGATGCGAGAAAGGAAATTAGTTTGATCAGAGGCACCAGCTGAAAAAGGAATCTTGGATATCATGCTAGGCTTCTCCCTCTCTCTCTCGTCTCTCTTGGGGTGTCCACCCTTGTCTAGGGCATCCAAAACCCCTGGTTAGTGCTACCGACTGGTAACCCCTAATGTTTATTATTATTATTATGATTATTATTATTATTATTCCATTTTTGTAAGACGCAACATGCGGGTAGGCCTTAGTGCTTATCTTCTTCTTTCACTACTGAGATTCTCCCTTTAGTGCAGGCTATATTACATCCCTCAGGGACATCCTAACGTTCCCTACTCATGCCAGATGTTAGTGTTCTAATGGGAAAGTTAGGGATTGTGCCTTACCGTTACTAGGTAGGATTCACCTAGTTCCACTCACGTCCACAGCTACCATCCCCTGCCTACTCTTCTCAACTCCTCCCCAAACATTCTGTCCCTCTGATATTTCACTCTGCCTTCCTCCTGCCTCTACAGTTTGATGTTGACTCTTCTCCCTCTCCTGCTCTACTTATGCTACTCCTCGTTCCCTTACTTACTGCTTACTGCTACACCAACCACAATACTTCACCTCCTCAACACTAATATTACGCCTCCTCCTACACTACTTCCCACATTATTACTACTCCTTCTCCTATACTACTACGACTCCTACACTACTACTACTCCTTCTCCTTCACTAGTACTCATCCTCCTCCTACATGACTACTACTCCTCCCACATCTACCACTAGTCTCCTCCCACTACCACCACTCTCCTCCTCCCACTCCACTACACAAACACCCTCCTTTACGATTCAATTCACATTCACTAACTTCTGTTCACCTGCCACACAAACATGCACACTCACACTGCAGTATCCTTGCACTCAACAAGCCAATACTCTTTTCTGAAAAACACCTCCACACTTCACCGCTCTTTCCCTTCTCCTGCTGGTCTCTTGGTCCATCTCCATCTCCACAGCTGACTGAACCCAGAAAACCCACCTGTTCCTGTCTCCTGGCTCCTCCTTTATACTTTCCCTCTTCCTGCCATTGGCCATTTTCCCCAAGCCAATCTGCTTTGCTCTTCTTTTCCCTCGCAGGGCATGTATATGGAGGAAAAAGCTTTACATTTGCACTAAGCCCTGCCCACTTTCTCTGCGCTGTGCCACCACGGTTCGACCATGTCAGGTCTGCCAACTCAGTGTCCCAGTCTGTGTTCAGGTTTCCAGGAAGGTTGTTCTCCACAGTAAGTAAAGTCTCTGGAAGCGGGTCTAGCCCCTCTCTCATGTCCATGCTGGACATTGATTGAATACAAGACTCTGGTGGAGCAACTGCCAGGGTGACGAAGCAAGCCTCTAATTGACACATGCCCACATAGGCCCTGCAATGCCACTCTCTCCCCACTGTGGGACACTACCTTAACAGATTTTGGAGGGTTGCTTCGGCTCAGGAATGTCTCAGTCTCTGTGGCTCTGTTGCAGACATGGGACATTGGTTGGGGCTTGAGGCTCTGCTGCTCGTCTGCTTCACATGTTCTACAAAAGATAAAAAGAGACTGGCAAGCTCATTGGGGTAGAAGCATGGTGTGTAACAATGGTCTGCGTGCCCACATCTTGGCACAAGGGTCGGGGACAGGAACTGGGGTCTTCCGTGCTGCCACTTTCTCACTCGGGATGGCACTGGTTTGCTTTGTGGCAGGTCTCCCCTCTTGACAAAGCCAGGGTCCTGGACTTGTAACATCATTCAGGAGGAGTTATTGATGGAAGAACAACATTTTTTATGTTTTGCAGAACTAGAGATTCTGGGCCTACAGCAGTATGGAGCTCCAAAACGTCAGAGAGAGCAGGAGAAGGACTGTTTGTGGGTCTTCTGTTTGTGAGGTAGCTTTGACTTCAACCATTTGATGGATTTGCTACGGGAGGTACAAGAGCCCTCAGAGGTATGGATTTGAACCACCAGTTATTTTGGTGCGCATTTAGAAACAGCTTTGTAGATGATGTAAGCAGTTTTGAATAGGATCCTGGCAGGGAGGGGAAGCCAGTGAAGGTTTTTAGGGGTGGGGAGATGTGGTTACATTTGCAGGAGCCAGTAATGAGGTGGACTGTGGCATGATGGTCAGCTTTAACGGAAGCAGATGTGTGGCATGGAGGCCAGTTATTAAGGGTTTTCCCCAGTCAATCTGGGAGATAAAGAGAGTCTGAGCCACCACAATGAAGTCTTGCAAAGGGGACAAGGGTTTCATTTTGTGTAGCTTGGCTGTTTGGGCTTATTTGGCTATGTGCTTATGAGACGATGAAGCATAGGCAGTTTTCAGAGTATGACAGTTGGTTATTTTATCCTTCCAATTGCATATAGTCAAGGTCCCTTTGGACCAGTTCTTGTTTTTGAAAGTGGGCACAATTAGGAACCATTTCGGGGTTGGAAGTGTTAAGCTTAATAACGGTGTTCTTCTACATAAAGGTTTGGATAGTGGCCAGGCACTCATGGAGGTAAGTGATGTCCTTGGGGACTTTCACCTTGCCATACAAGTAAGTGTCAGTGGTGTATTGAAGAAGGACTATGTTGGTTTAAATAAAAATCCCATAGTTCCCATATAGTGGTTAAGATGAATGGGGAGAGGATGGAGTCATGGGAAACCCCAAATGTGACTATGAGTAATCTGGATCTAAATGGACCCATCAATGCAGCTTAGTATCTGCTGGATAGGTAGAAAGAGAACCATTGTAAAATGGTACTGGAGAAGCCCATCCTGTCTATGAGGAGAGTGAGGGGTTTCTGATGGTAAATGGTGTTGAATGCAGCCAAGAGATCTAAGAGGACTATGTGGCATGAGGCACCCTTGTCAATGAATTGCAATCTATCATCCTCCACTTGGATGGTGGCAGTAACAGAACTGCATTTGGCGCAGAAGCAAGATGGGTAGCACAGAGGACGAGAGTTGTGTGATTTTAGTTAACAGTTGGGTCATGACAACTTTTTCTATTAGCTTTTTGGGAGGCTTGTAATGGGTTGTTAGTTAGCTTTGTCCTCTGGGGAGCATGTGGGCTTCTTTAAGAGAGGTTGTATGAGAACTCTCTTGAGTCCTTTAGGGAATTAACTTGTTCACAATTCTGAGGAGTGTATTGAGTGCTGGGCCAGTGAATTGTTTGGTAATGGCGGTTAGGACGACATCCATGTAAGCGGTGGATAAAGATGAGGTTCAGCGTGTCCCCCTAATATGTTTGGGGGACTGTACCATAATGTCCATGGGGTTGGTCAGGGGGAGTAGTGAGTCACATGGTTTGGGTCTATTTGACCGAAAACATTTGACCTAATCAAATTTGAACAAATTTATTTGACCTTTTTGGGTCTAAAATGCGGGAGAGATCCCCCACAACTCCTGCCTTCCCCTCAACCTAATCTATACCGTTACCCAACCCCATATATATATACATATGCATTCAACAACATGCACGAACCAATATCAATAGTGATGCGAAATACCCAATGGACAAACATTTTGCGAAACATCACAATAAGAAAATGGGGAGCTTTGGTTTCTTTGGAATTCAGAGAATAGAAACAGGACCAAGAGGAGGCGATAAAGAAAAATGATTGCGACAAAAAGTGACTCGGTGCATTTTGGATTTCGAGAGCAAATTTCCTAATGGCCATAACATCGACGAGGAACACTATACATTCTTGGGTCAATGATATTAGCATTGTAATTCCCTATGGGACCATGTATGTGGAATCTAATGCTTTTAGATTATTTCAGAACCTTTTATATTCCAGTTTGCTGTAGTTCTTGAGAAGAAGAAATAGAAAGAGAAAAAAAACACCATGTTTTAATCATAATGATTTGTTGCTAGCATTAGTTTTTTGTAGTTTTTTATTTTATTTTTTCATATTATTGTATACTTGTATTTTGGTGATTGTGTTTTTGTTAATGTGCACATTAGTTTTAAGTTGAGAAGTGCAGAAAGCTGTGTGGCTAATTATCGTTTGAGTAAGAGGGTTAAATAAGATGTAACTTGTGGATAATTATTGAGTGTTCATAAATGCAGACTAGGTATTGCTTTAGCACAAAGCCCTATTCCAAAAAGAAGGTGGCAATTGGGACTATGCACTTTAGTATGATTGGTTGACAATCATTTAGATTGGTTTTTTCATACGATGACCTTGAGATGCTGCTTTTGGCACGATACACTTTAGAACCAAAATGCGGCTCTGAGCACTAGACACTTTAAAGTATTAATGCCACTACTGGCATTTTGCACTTTAGAAAAACAATGTTGCTTTGGGCACTTTGTACTTTAAAACCAAAAGTCTGCTCTGGGCACTAGACACCTTAAAGTACTGATGCTGCTACTGCCACTTTGCACTTTAGAAGAACAATGTTGCTTTGGGCACTTTGCACTTTAAAACAAAGATGCTGCTCTGGGCACTAGGCACCTTAAAGGACCAATGCTGCTAATGCTATGTTGCATTTTTTAGAGCCAATTGCTGTTTGCACTGAAGTTTCATAGTGGAATAAAGAAGTAATATGATTTCTGTTGTTGCTTCTGCACCATGCACTCTCTAAGGGTCGTGAGAATACAGTTATATTCTGTTATTGTGCTACTACATTGTGTAATGTTATGACATACAATCAGGTCTGGGAACATGTCATTAGACACTCATGAGCCTCCAACCGCACTGGGCAAAGCGGAAGATGGGACTCTGGAATTCGATTTAATAATCTGGCAGAGTCTAGATGCATTGACAATCTACGAGATTAATTTGCATTATGTGGTGCAAGTAACACGAGGTAGCCAAAATACTATTGAATCACCATCATATGAATGACAAACAAAAAAGTATTTGAACACATTTCACATACACTGGGTATTCACATTAATGATGGTGATTGTCATCGATGCATTACGCTTTGTACTATATTGTATTTATATATATATATATATATATATATATATATATATATATATATATATATATATATATATATATATATATATGGGGTTTTCACATATAAGCCCCGAACAAACGAAAGGCGAAGTTGTCTGAATGGGAATGCATTGATGATTGTATATTGGTGAACTGTGTATTTGATTTTAAACACCTAAGCAGACTTTCCTTACTCTACTGAAGACACCTAATGCATTGTACTGACTCGCCATTGTTTGGGAAAAGATTATCAGTCCACACCAATACTAACGAACATGATACACATGGAAATGAAAAAGGTTTGATGGGGCTCCACAAAGGAATATTTTATTCGGGACATTATGCAAGTAATAAACACATAAACATTATGTGTAGATGTGGGGTCCACGTAAACCCACTGGCCAGAACATTGGTTGGAATTACATGACTGGAAAACCCTTCCAAGATGGCGGAAAGGGGCTTGAGAGAAAAAACTGCAGTGAGCGAAAATGTAAGTTCTTCTTTTATGTTTACCCTCTCATGTTCGTTCACCAGCTGCTTGCTTTCTTTCAAGCGGTAGAACAGTGCACTTGTGTAATAGGAGCATTAGGTTGTGATCAAGCGGCAAGTTTAGCCGCGAAATGCATCAACGTCCTTACGTGATTCTTTGACACTATGGGAGAGCCTGACTTTTAATAGCTTACAAGTTATTTTGCTGTGTTGTTTGTAAATACTAATAAAGTTAGTCTTTTTGCTAGAAAGATAAGGCATCCGGATGTTTTTTCCAATAACTATGGAGAGTGCCGCTCACCCTGCCTGATGATCATCGGAGTCCCCAAAAAAAAAAAAAAAAAAAAAAAAAAAAAATATGTATATATGTATATATATATATATATATGTATATAATTAAATCTGACAAAAAAGGTTAAAAATAATGTGATCAAATGTTTTAGGTGAAATTGAAATGTTTTTAGGTCAATTATGCTAAAACCAGTCACACAATAGTTTTGCTGGTTGAAAATCAGGGACATTGAATTCTCTGCCAAAGATGTTATTAAGGAAGACAATCTTTGCCATGGAGAGAAGCTTGGAAAAGTTGTCGAAGTCACCACTCCCCTGAGGTGACTGCTCACTGAGGTGGAATGTGACCAAATTGTTGTGTGCTAAGGGGTACTGGCATCAGAGGGATTTGAAGGATATGGCATAGCTCTCAACTCACCCGCTTTTGGCGGGTGTCACCCGCCTTGAAAGCAGATGAATCACCCGCCAAGTCCTTCATACGCCCATTCACTTCTATGGGCCTCTCACCCGCCAAAAAGAAAATCGGGTGTTTTCACCCGCCATGCTGACAAAAAAGGTTGGGAGCTATGATATGGTTGTGGGTGTTCAGATTATCGTAGTGAGCCAGTTGATTTTTTTAATGACTGCCAAATCACATCCAGATTACCCTGTGTGGCCAATATGTTTGCTACAGTAAGGTACATGAGGTAGAGGGATGTTGAAGATGCGGCTGGAGGTGCTTTTGAACCAGGTTTCAGTGATAAGGGCCTGTAATTCATGCATTACTTATAGTTTTAATGTACACCTTGTTTTTGTCAGGGGTGTTTTTATCTAAATGTAATATTTGTTTTGATATGCCAACTCCTGGCAACTAATTGGAATATGCACATGATCCCAGGCGAAACATTCTATATTTATTGTTAGCTATTTAATATTGATTTTATTTATTTCCAGCTTTCTTTGTGGTTAAAGAACAGTACCGGTCCTACATGTATAAAGGCATGCCAAATGGTATTTCACTCTGTGGGTGTTTTTATTCACATCTTTTACTTGTTTTGGGTGGCCTGAACTCTTGGCACCTAATATGATATATCCAGGGGACTCGAGTGAATGATCTTTATTCATTCATTTTGTCATTTGCATAGCACCTTTCACCACAAGTACGGTCCCAACGCGTTGTTGGTTGAATGCCATCGGAGGGACCAAAATCCAGATATGGCAACATTTGGAGGTGCTATTATGCATGTGTGCATTTCGGCCATTAAAGGTAGGAGAGGGTGTCACCCGTGTCTGAATGACAAATGAATTGGCAGAAAAGGAGGTATAGTATTCACTACACTGGGGGGTGGTGTTTAAGTGGATAGAAATTATATGAGTAGTGTAAGGAAGGCATGGTATCAAACAGTAAGACAGACACAAGCGATCACAGTTCAAGGGTGTTTATTGAACTTCAATCGGGTTTGAAAAACGCCTATTTAAACCTAAATCTAAAGATGGGAGGAAGGTACGACCATCAAAAAATAATAACGGCCTATACTAATAAACCTATGGCCCATCCTTACTTCTAAATACAAATATTGTGGGAAACAATGTTATGCAAAAGAAAAGTGTTCAAGAAATGATATGTCAGGATATTCAAGTCGGCTTCCCTTCGCCACGTTTTTAGCATGGGACAAGGCAGCACACTCAAGCTTAGCACAATCCTGGCTTTTCTACAACGAGGATGCAGTTCCAAACCTCAACATCAGGGCCTTCTGTGTCAAAGTCTCTTCGCCATTCAAATTCTCTTATTTCAGAAGGCCTGATGCAACATGACAAACATTGAAGTTTCTTTCTTCTTAGGATTTCACATATACCACTTCTCGGGTAATTTAATGGTCACCCCGGGTCACCCTCTGCTGAGCTCAGACCCATTTTAGCACAGAAACTTCAATTGGTCTGACTTCAGTTGGGCTCGGACAAAACGTATCTACTTTTCCAAACTATCTCTACTTCATCAAAATCGAAGAAGGATTTTGCTTGACCTGTCACATTACCACTTTGATTCACAATGACACTTCTCGTCTTGCTATAACCTTTTCTCACTCTCACTTTTGCCACTTGCCTCAGCTGGATATCTTACAGAGACCTTTGATTGTGCACCCACGCTGTGCCAGACCACTTTATCAAAGATATTATATCTTGCTTTAAAGTTCAGTCACTCATCAGTAGTTCAACTTTACTTGCGTCTCTTATCACATGTGTAACAATGTTCATTCCAGGTCTCGCCATACAATGTTGCTGCTTGCAACCTTGGCTTCAACACGGGCTTGGCTTGTATTGGTCTCCCCAACTCACCTGCTGTGTTGATTTCACTGACCCTGCTTAGTTCTTGGAGCCAAGGACGGTACCACGGCGGCTGGTGATTGTTAAGACGGATTTCTGAACTCTGTACTGGAGGGGCAGAGGTTCAGAAGGCCAGCTTAGTTTCTTGGAACAGGGTAACTCTGGACAAGCCAGACCAATCAGGGTAGCGATGGCGGCGGTCAAGACTAGGTCTCAAGAGGGGTGAGGGTGACTGAAAGCCCGCAATGAGCACACAAAGCAAGGACACTTACAAATTACTCCAAGCAGGTGTTATATTAAAAATATATACACATTTATTGCAAGGCCTTTGTAACATTGACCGTAGCGAGAAATCACAATAAAACTCAAGTAAACCAACACATACCAAACCAATACAATATATATACAAATACAAACGAGTCTAACGAGTTAGACGCACGAAATGTGTAGACCACCTAGATGGGGAGGAAAACAGGCAGTGCGAATAATAATTAGGCCCAGTCCACCTTCAGAGGCCCCTAACTAAAATGAAATCCAAGCCGTACGAAGAGTGGAGCCTTGTGCTCAAAAGTACCTGTACACGCTGGTGCCAACGGGCAAAAAGGGGAGTCTCTTCGAGGGATTCAGGCAGTTTAGTTCGGTGAACAAATGAAGATGAACAGAGCTCCGCGACTCAAGCGCAGCCTCCACTGTGGGCAGAAGCAGAGCGCGAGTACGGAAAGCCTTCTGTTAGACACAGCGGGGAAAAGCTATGGGCTCCTGCAGGAGGGCGACAAGTTCCTAGCGATGCTACTCACCGGTCCCCGATGCAAGCAGACCCAGGCTTCTCCACATCAGTTTCAGTGCTGGCAGGGTCAGTTACAGAGCAAGACTCCTGGGTAGGCTGGTCAGTCTGCTGGAGGGCCCAGAGACACTTCCGAAAGGCTTACGTGCAGGAGATGGTGAAGATGCAGAGAATAGTTGTTCCCACTATTCCAAGGGGTTGAAGTACCAGTACAGGCCTTCTCGTTCGATCCGAGATAGAAAGGGTTTCACAAAGCGACAGCAGTGCAGAGGAGCAGTCCTTCAGTGGGTCACCACCGATTCCTCGGTTCAGCCTCGTGGGACCCAATGGGAGATCCGCTCATAAAACACTCACACCATATGTGGACCTATCACGGACCACGGGGGTCCCAGGTATTCACACCACCCTAGACTCTCTGGCGCCCAGGATGTGTATTGGGACCAGACATCCCAGCCCCCATCCTGGAGGCACACACAAGGCCTGTAGAAGCCCGCGAAAGCATCTGTGTTTCGCGGGAAAGTACATGCCCAAATAAGGAAGGCCCCGGGTCGGCTCGAACTGGGGGAGGTGAAGGGGGCAAGACAGTCAGCGGACAGGACAAAGAGCCTCGTGGTCTGGCCATTTTGGAAGCGAGGCCACCATTTTGGCTAAGCGCGAGAAAAGCGCTTAAAACGTCAAAAGGAGCTCAGAAACACAAGAAATGATCGCTGCCACCAATCCCGTCCGTGATTCACTTGCACCATTCATTTACAATCCAAAGAGAGTATCTAGGGCCTGTAGAAGACTAGAGACCCAAGAGAGCAGAAACTTAGCTTACAGTGCCCTCTTGTGCCATGTTGTGCGAAAGCTGCAACATGATAAAGAAACTACGGAAAACAACGTTTCCCGGTACTGACTGTCTTAAGGGCATGTCAGTTTCCCCGTAAGAATGGAGCGAAAGCCCAGAGGAGTGTGGCAGAAGGCTGCACTTCTCTGGCAAAGTCTAGATCATGGTGAAAACAACAGCAAACATTTTAGGGGTTGCCATATGGAAGGAAAATTACCCACAAGTAAGAAATCTTTCCTAACAGTGATTCTCCCAGCCTTGATAATTGACGCGGGATACCAGAATTGATTTTTGACGTGGGAGGGCCCTGGGTATCTCTGACATACAATGCAGAATTCTTCAGCCTGGTTTTCTGGTCTTATGCTTTCTATTCTCCAGGTTTCTCTAAAGAAACAGCTTCTTGTCGAAAAGGTCAAGGGAACTTCCCTCCTTGCGATCCCCTTCTGTTTTACCGTCTTTCCTGTCTCATTCAGCTGCCATCTTTAAACCGCTATTTCCTCATGTGCTTTGCCTCGCTCAGAGAGTGCTCTCATGCCCCGCCTTTTATCCGTGAGGAGAAGCTTAATGGAAGTCAGAAGTGTATGATGGTCAGTAATTGCCTGACCTCACCTGACCATTGTATTGGGATGCATCAGGTATACTGCTGGGGTGTTAGTCTGTTTTCCCTCATAGTGGGCTGTCCGTGAGAAAGTGTTCATGTTGTAGAAGGGGGTTTGGGAATAAAGTTCCTAAATATCCTACCTGGTAGGATAGGGTAAAAGTATCATAGGGAAGGGGATACCGCATCTCACCATCTGGTTTCCCACTCCCTCAAGACTCCTCACCCAGATAATCCTCCCTCACTGGTCCACCCCCAGGAACTGGATCCAAAAGCAATGGCCCTGTCCAGGCCACCTGGATGACAGCTCCCCAGGCTCCAATGGGTGAGACATTTTCTGGTTTCTCACATGTCCTTCCCCTATGTGAGGTGGATATACTTGGTCCTTTCCTAGGTTCTTCGATTTGAAGATCATGCATAGAACAAGAGGGAAATATATCCAAGGACTGTTGCATAGCCCACGTGTTTCTTTTCCTACATTCTTGTAGAGGTGAGGTGTTCCCATTTATCTCTCGAATGCATCCGATAAGCTGGCATCAAAGTTGACCCTGGAATTAGGTGCTCTCCATATTTCGTGGAAGGTTTGTGTAAATGGTATGCTCTAGGGGTTCTGTCTCTGTCCACTCCCACACTGGGGAAGTTTGGGAGCAACAGTTGGAGTGCCAATGGTCTTGGGGTATAAATTCCCTATGGGGAATTGGACGTTCCTGCAAGAGAGTGGAGAACACAGAAAAGTCTCTTCCCACAATTACTTGTTCAGGGAGCCCAGTATTGATGGCTGATGATACCAAATATGACTCTCCCCTTATGTTAATGTAAACAGGTATTTTGGCGTATATTTCGTTATCCGCGTATACACATGTAACTCTAACTTTGGTTGCATTCTCGAGGTCTATTGTTGTAACCAAATCGGCCCTTATAGTGGTCTCTTTACTACCTGTGTCGATTAATGCCTTTACCTGTTTTCCATTTACCATGGCCTTTTCATATGTAAAGTCGACAGAAGACTGACATAAACATATGCTAAAGGTCTTCCGATCTTCTTCAGGTTCTTCACACTCTTCCCCTTTCAGAAAGCGTATTTCCATGGGTTCTTCCTTTAGATTTTTAGGACAGTTTCTACCCAAATTGACAGTTTCTCTACATGAAAAGAATATAGGAGGAGGGGGTTTGAATCCTTTAGGTTATTTTCTTTTACTTTCCTCTCTACCCCTTGGGTCAGTTCTTTTACCTTCCATTCTTTCCTTCAGTATCCTTTCCTTGGATGTATAGGATCCCCCCTCTTTCTAGTACCTGGGTTTGGGAGCAGTGAGTAAACGTGTGATCCTTCCACTCCACACTTGGATGTACCGAGTGGAAGTGTTTGACTGCATCTGAGTGGTTTGGGGCAGTCTCAATAGTCATGATTAGGGTGGGTCGATTCAGTTGTAGTACTGCCTTTTGCAAAAATGTGGTAAAGAATTGGCGAATTGCTATAGAGTAATCATTACTACCAATTATTATATTGTTTTGTTGTTAATCCAGAGGGCAACTGTATTTTTTATTTGTTCTCCTAATTGAAGGGGGGGTTTCCCCAGGGGTTGAGTCTAATTGCATTTACATTTTGCTGATAGAAGTTACAGGTTTGCACTACCCTTTTTAGAAGCCCCTCTTTTATGGATATAAAGGTGGCCCCCTGGGCAAAGTTGAGTAGCTGGTAAGCGGTCTGTAGCTCACCTTTCATTAAAGGCCCTAAAAAAAAATAATTTAGATTTTCTTCCCATCCTAATTGCTCAGCTAATCGCTCAAAATTCAAAAACAAATGACCTAGGTCTTCGCCCGCTTGGTATGGTTGCAGTATCCCTTGAGGTATGGGGTCTTGCCTATAACTCAACCAATTTCATTATCTTCTCTTGAAGACGAGCTTTAGCCTGAATCTGATGGGCGGCCAGCTGGGCCATGATGGCTGTCAGGTCGGCCATTTCTTCCGTCAGGGTAACGTTCCCTCTGTTGTATTTTCTGAATCAGAAAAAAAACAGGTCTTGACTCCCTGTAATAGGTTTTCAAAGTCATCTGATTCCGATGGATAGGTTGATTTCTAAACCTGATGGACCAGGTACTGAAGTGGATTTGGTATTAAAAAGAAAAGGTTTGAGAAGAAGTGGATTCAGAGTGCTAGATCTAATGAAGATGTGTGTGAGTTGTGTTTTTAAGACTATTCAGTCCCACTGTTGGATGTTATAGTGGGAAAGTGAAAGGGTGTCTAATAACAGGTGAGCTTTGAAAAATAAATCTTATTGATCAGTTGGGGCATGAAGCTGGGAAAACACAAACTCTTTGAGAGTGGATAAACGATCAGAATCGAGGAATTCAACAATTCTATTTTCGCCTTCTGGTAGTATAACGATTATCAGCATGGATTCTCAGTTTGTGTCAATATAATCATATCCCACTTCTAACACCATATGTAAGGAAGGCAATGTATCAAACAGTAAGAAAGACACAGGTGATCACAGTTCAAGGGTGTTTATTGAACTTCAATTGGGTTTGAAAAACAACTATCTAAAACTAAATAAAAAGATGGGAGCAAGCTACAACCATCAAATAATAATAACGCAGTCCTAGTTGAGTCTATCAAAATAAAAGGGCCTAGACTAATAAACCTTTTGCCAATCCTTGTTTCTAAATACAAATAGTGTGCGAAACAATGTTATGTAAAAGAATGGTGTTCAAGAAATTATATGTCAGGATATTCAAGCCATTGGCTTCCCCTCCCCACATTTTCAGCACGTGGCAAGGCAACAGACTCGAGTTTAGCACACTCCCTGGATTCTCTAGCACCCGGATGCAGTTTGAAACCTTAAAATCAGGTCCTTCCTTGCCTAAGTATCTTGCCATTCAAAGTATCTTATTTCAGAGGGCTTGATGCATCATGATAAACATGAAAGTTTCTTTCTTAGGATTTCACATATACAACTTCTCAGGTGATTAACTGTTCACCCCGGGGGCCCCTGCGCTGGGCTCAGACCCACTCTAGCACAGAAACTTCAAATGGTCTCCCTCTGCTGGGCTCAGACCAAATGTATCTACTTTTCCAAACTTTCTCTACTTCATCAAAATTGAAGACTTTCAACTGTGCGCAGGATTTTGCTTGACCCGTTACAAGACCACTTCAATTCACAATTACTCGTTCTCTTCTTGCTATAACTTTTTTCTCATTTTCATTATTAACACTTCTTAGCTGGATATCTTACAGAGACCTTCGATTGAACACCCAGTGGGTGCCGGACAACTCTGTCAAAGGTATTGTATCTTGCGTCTCTTATCACATGCTAACAATGTTCGTTCCAGGCTCGCCATACAATGTTGCTGCAGTCTAGTGGTTCTAATGACCCTCACCTGAGTGGGGCATTTGAATGTATAAGGCCCCCTCAGGTGCAGGCCACTAAAACAGTAAGGAGCTGGAGGAGTTGCAGAGGACTTGTCTAACTGAATTTTTGGTTAAAGTCCAAGTGAAAGACTTTTGGAGCTAGAAGAATTTTATGATACAAAATTGGCGACAAAAAGGCAATTGCTTATGTGAAATTTGAGTGGAAATCCTTCTTTGAATCTGGAGAAGGGGAGCCAACCCAGGTTACAACGATATACAGTTATTACATCTATGTTGAAGTTAATTGTTATTCATGCTACATTTGAATCACCATATATTTCCTTCATGAGTTTGATGTATGTATAAGTGTGTGGGACAGATTCCTCTTGTTGGAGTGTTTTCCTTTGATTTATTTTGATAGGCAGGAAAAATCCTCATTATGTTAGGGATAACGAGGCGTTTATCAAACCTTTTTGAGTTAATAAAATGGCTTCTTGTGAAAAACCTTTAACAAGTTGTCCGCCTCACATTTCTGACCCCTCACACAAGGTGTGAGGTGAGGGATCGGAATCAGTTGATACAAACTGGGGATCCAACGTGTATGTAGTAGACACTAACCCCACAGATACTGAATATGAAGAGGATTGATATGGGCACACATCCCCCCTCTTCTTAGATGTTATGTACCATTACTTAAACCTATCTCTATAATCTCCACCACGGGACAGAAAATACATTTAGATTCCATTTCCATTACGAGCGCAGGAAGAGTAAGAGAGAGTCCCAATAATATTTGTCCTCTTCAGATAAAGGCAGGCTTAAACTTTCATAAACCCTCATGGTAGGCCATCAGTCCTGTATGATAACCCGTAGAAGGTAACATTTACCATCTGTTCTTTCCTCAAATGTACGTGATTCCAGGGAAAGATACACTTTTGATTTATCTGTTGGTGGAAATGGAGTTTCCACTATATATATATATCTGCCTACGTGAAGCCAGAGCAAGGGACCAGGTTGAAAATATACCTCTTACTCTTTTGTGGCAAATAATTAAAATGAATGCTCCTGAAACTCTCGATAAACCCAATGAAATACATTCAAAATTAAAATTCCTGTTCCTATGTTAATTGAAGCTAGCTGTAGGGTTATTGGTAAAGAAGAGAAATAAATGCACAATATGATGTATTGTTTTGAAGATGAGCTAACAGAATCTAAGGAACCTGTTTGCCCCAACTATGACTCGTCAAAGTATGGGCATATAGAAAATTCATGGAGCTCGGAAGAAATTGATATTCCCAGGTTAATCATTGTCAGCTACCAACCCCCTACTAAAGAGAATAAAGGAAGGGATTATCAACCGATTTATAAAACAAATATTTCTCAAAATAAACCCTATACCGAATTACCTCCATGCCTGAATAACTCCCAAGAATCAAAATGTATAACAATAATAACTCCTCATACTTTAAGGATTTCAATTTTGTAGAGAATGGTTCTCCTTTAGAGTAAGGATGTTTAAACTGTGGGAGTTTTGAACATTAACTGGATCAATGTCCCTTGTATTTACCATCCACTGCAAAAGGAAGACAATGGAAAGGAAAACCTGAGTTTCCCAGCCAAAATACCATCTCTTTCCATCCCACAATATCAGATGGAAAACCATGTGTAATGTATTACACAGGGGAGAAAAATAGTTATCGAATCACAGTGGTGATTCAGGGGAAAACAATCTGGGCTCAATTAGACACAGGAAGAAAATGATCCGCAGTGAAAACTGCTGTTCTTCTTACAAATTGGAAAAATCTAGGATATATAGGATGTGTTCACAGGCAGACAGAGGGATAGCCTCTAATAAAACCTAATGTTACCATTTTAGGGAAGGAAACATCAGTATTAGTGGCAGTGATACTTGACCTTCCCACCCCAATGATTCTGGATAGTGATGTCCCCCATTTTGATGAATGCTTTTTTTGGGTAGCACAGTTGAAATTGAAAACAGTTAGGCACCCTGATGAAAAGAAGAATAAAATGGTCTCTCCCTATTCTCCCCAAAATGTTTGGGTACAAGAAAATAGCTTTTCGAAAGGTTCAGTGTGGAATTGGGAAACACTTGAACCTTCTCTGGATGTGGGGGAGGCTGATGGTTAGCGGTGGATAAGGAACTTGGACTGGGAGGCCAGGCCTTTAGGTGACGGGTATGTGATTAATTCTGCAGAATCCTCACGGTCCCCTGCCTAAAATCTCCTGCCAGGTGGGAAGGCAGCCTCTACCTTATCTTAACCCTGGGGCTGGTATTAGCCGGGTGGAGAAGGCCCTCAGAGATTTGTACAATGCCTGGATATGTAATTGATTGTTGCAGAGTAAGATAATGTATGTGGAAATAAGAAATTTAATACCCAGATTTCTGATTAGCACAACTCTCCCTTAAATCGGGGTCAACCCTTGACCACTCTAAAACCCTTCTTTAGAGGTCTATTCAATACCCAGAGCAAATCCAATAAAGTTAAAATTGATATTCATAAAGGAAAAGGTAATCAGAGCATTGGGCACTTTAATTCCCACAATGCCCTACATTCTGCGAGGCGGAAGAGGGCAAGATGCAGTCTAGTGGTTCTATTGTCCCACACCTGAGCGGTATTTTGAATATATAAGCCCCCCTCCAGTACAGGCCATTAGAACAGCAATGAGGTGGAGGAGTTGCAGAGGTCGGCCGCAGCAGTTGCTGTGGAGGAAGAAGGGAGATGCTGGAGACGCTGCTATAGTTAATACGGATGTCGGTCTTGAGAATCTCCAAAGCTGAGTGACGTAAGTGTAGAGGCTCTGCATTCAGAAGCGGCTTGGTAGCAATCTTTCCCCCTGGAGAAAGAGGTTCCCCTAATTGCATGCTGTGCCCTGGTGGCTGCCGAGCACCGGAGTGAGTTGCATGTATGAGAAGCTCCTTTCCTGGTCAGCATGGGCCGAGGTAAACCTGAATCAATCTGCCATGTCAGAGGCAGCAGAAGAAGCAGAATAAAGCATTGCAGTGGATCGAGCGGATGCGTTTGCAGACACTGGTGAGTTTACCATTGACAGGTAATCCTGATGCGCTCTGCGATCGACCACTGGACACTGAAAACACTTTTGAATACCAAACTAATATAAGAAAGTCGCATTGGCATAGTCAGAACTTGTTAAACAGAAAGAAAGGAAAAGTTATAATCATTATTATCTAAGCCAATACTATTGCCAAAACAAAGATGGGACAACACTTAAGTGGGCTAATTATGAAAGAAGGGGCAATGCTCAGGCCAGCCAATTGCAACCACCATTGCCATAGTAGAGAGAGGGCAATTCTTCAAAAAGAATGTAGACCATATTGGCTAAACAACAAGAGAGTATTGTTACAGAGGGATTGTAGCATTTGTTGCCCCAGTGTACGGAAGAGGTAATAGTTGAACAAGACATCAACAAGCATTGCCAAAGCCAAAGAAGTGCTAGTGTGCCAAAGAAACATTGTCAGCAGTTACCTGACATAAAAGTGGGAAAACAAGAGTGGCAGGAGTGATGCCCTCCGGATATAGAGCATCAACGAGGAGGGAATCATAACCTGCATTGTATGTGGCAAATACAACTGTGGAATAAACAGCACTGTAGAGAAGCAGACACACATGTCACTGATAGACCTCACCCCCTCACCTCTGATCTATTGGATGACTAATAATAAGACACTTTGTATGACACCTGGTATAATTCCAATACCACATTGAGTGTATGAGAGACGTTATAAACTCAGATAACCGTACCAAATGTTTCCTCGCACTGAGGCGGTAGCAGGAGATTTGCAATCGCCACTGAATGTCGAGGAGTTTTAAAGAGAACCTGACAGGTGCAAAGTGATTTCATAAGGAGAAGATACAATGACGCACTGAAACGATATAAGAATACTTAAAGAATGAACATGTAATTCAAGAAACAAGAGTATTCATACATACATGTGAGAAGAAACCATACATACAAAGAAGATAAGTAACCAGATGAATAGTGAATGTACATACGCGGAAACAAAGGGTAGATGAGTCATATAGAAGCTTGCTGCAGTACAAAACATAACATGGGTAAAGCGACCATGTTGGAAAGATGGACGCCGGCTCTCAATGATAGTAGGCAAAAGGCTTGAAGGAGAGAGACCAAGGCTGCAGAGCTGAAAGAGGCTGGAAATACAAATTTGTGCATGAACAAAAAATAGCTTTTGGCCAGAGATCAAGGATGCCAAGTATTGACAATTAAAGATGCAGAAAAGCATATGTGAGATGGAACAACAAGTCTCCAGAGGCCGAAGTGGGTAATGACACCAGGATATTTGAATCAAATAGCACTAAATAAAGGGTGAAATTAACATAATCGTGGTACCTTCACACGGATTCAAGACTCAAAAACAAGGCCTATTCATTAGGCTCTAACTGAAGATAGTTATGTCCCTACACTCCCTTAAAGTTCCAGAGAAGAGAACATTCAGCAAGGTGAAGTACAAGGGAGAAGACTTGGCTGATGAGAGATGGTAGACTAATTAGGCAAATGGGCAGCAGTCTGATGTTGTTCTCTGCACTTGGGTTTCGTTATGCGTCCATGCTTCTAGCGAGTCGAGTGTCCAAGGTTGGGAGAGAATGCCAACCAATCAAAGGGCCTATGCAATGGTGAGCATACATTGTTGCATAAGCCAATCCACTTTTGTTATGCTGCTCTAATCTGTATCATACATAGTTATAGGGAAGTTCAAGCTGTGCCTACCAGGTAAGGGGCATCCAATAATGTTACTAACACTGAAATAAGATATCGGTAGATGTGTTCCCCTAACCAATGCCTCCCGTCAATAGGTTGAATTATTTCACATGTATGATGATGTCATAGCTGTTGCACTTAGAGGTATAAAGCCTTTGTATAACCAAATGTTTGTGTGAGTTTGTGGACTACAAATCGTTGTTCGGCAGATTTTTCCTACTTTATTGAACTGATAATAAAGTAGTACTTTGCCATATTCTTTGAGTCTGTCCAGTTATTTGGGTCCAAGATTATTTGTTATGGTAATACCATTCTGTGCAAAGACATGTCTGAAAAGTGCTACTGCACATTTGGTAGCAGATGGTTCAGATCCAGATCCTCAGATTCTCGACGTCTTCTACTATTAGCGGAAAGACCGCAGAGTTTCCTGCAGAGAGCAGTTCTATAACACCTGTGACCTGAGATGGTTGGCATGTGCCCCTTTGAAGAAATTCCTGTCTGGTCCCCGCAGACGCCCCATGGACTCAAGGCAAAATGGTAGATTGATGAAGAGTCGATATCGAAGGCATCAAGCTGAATAACAGATGTAAGTACAAACATTGAAAGTGGCAAATAAATGGGGAGGGGGAAAGTAACAGGATTTGTTAGGGAAAAGGAGATACCTTGATACATTTCCTCAAGGAGGAAGAAGGGACCGCACCACACAATACGAAGTATTATTTAAAGAACTAATGTGTCTACAGCCAAATAAGGGTGCGCGACACGCTCCAAAATTGAGTAAAATAGAGATGAGATACATCTTTCAGGAAGATAGGACAAGATGATCGTAGAAAAAGTGTAGAAACGTGGTTTGGGTTTGTTTGAAAAATATCAGTGTAAAAAATACATTGATGCATTTTGCATTAATGATGATAAAATAGGATGAAGGCTAAAAATATAGGAACAATAGCAATAAAACCAACAAATTATTAGACCCTCGAAAAGCAAGTGATTGGCGCCAATGAAACCTAGGAGGGATAACAGCTGAGAAAAAATAAGAATTCTTAATTCATCCATAATAATAACAGGGTAGCACAAATTGATAAAAACTATAAACGAAGAGATAAAATGTGGGTCATTGTATAAATTAGAAATGTTGTTTCAAAGTCATTGTTGAAGTGTGATTAATTAATTAAATAATAAACGAGAAAACCTCGTAAGTATTGACAGTCATTAATGAATTGTCATTATGGGGGACACTCCCCTTTTACATCTATGCAGGATATTACCAGGATACACGGCTAAGATCAGGAAGCACTACGATAAGTGGGTAAAAGGCATGACTAATAAAACAGTTATGCCGTGGTCTCAAGAAGGGTCATCATTAAAGGCAGTGCTGCGACACATGAAAACATACACGGGGAAGAAGCGACAGAAAAAGTTAGCTGTTTTAGAATTGTGAAGGTATATGGGAAACACTGAGATTGCCAGGATGTTGGAAGAGACCTCAGCTATTGGTGTATGGATGGGTTTCCACCAGCACAGGATGGGAAAACGGAATGATAGCATGCGTTGCATATTTATTGATGACAGCTCCTGTAAAAAATAGTGCAAATAGTGAATGATGAATGCCTAAAATCATGGGCCAAGTATTCGAAAATTATTGACATTGGTTGAAAATGAAGCAGGACCAGTATCCATACTACCAATGAAGAATGCAACACTGTGTTTCAGAAACAAAGGCCTGAACCCAGCTGGAGAAACTAAGGAATGCAATCAAATAATTGACGTACCAAGAATGATGTGCTGATAGATCAATATTGGGCTTCTGGATCCAAGGCCTGCATGCAATTCCCTACAAATTGGGGAGGAACGTGTTCTTTAGTGATCATACATGTTCCTGCATTGCTGATTCCTCAAAGTGCTCCACATGTTGACAGCATTCTGAAAATGGATGCACACCTGAGAAGGAAAAGATGGCTTAGCCTCATTCGATGAAAGAGATAGAACTATTTTTCAGCAACATTATTTTTATCTGGAATATTTATGATGTTACTTATTGTAATTTTGTAAAAACCTTTAACGTAGGCACCTTAAGGCAAATGTTGAAGAGATGTATGGACATTGGAATAATGGGTGCATTACTGAGTTTTCTGTAAATCACAGCAACAATATTGATTAGCATGTATCGGATCAATGCCCTCAGAACCAGTTTTGATTAATTGTTTAGATTTTGTATGTTGTGTAATGTTACACTACAATTCCCATAATGCAACCAAACGGCATCAATGAGACACAATTAGCTGAATACGCAATTTACTTCAACACCTATACAGGCGAACACTCGTTTTGAGTTGCAGCACTACAATTCTAATGTGATTCTCTAAAGTTCACATTGCATCACGTTGGGGTACTTTACGGACCATCACACCAACCGGGGACCTACAGGCAAACAATAGACTAATAAAACGTGCGCAGCATCTAGCTATGTCTTTGCATAGTTATAGGACGCTGCGCACCCTGCTGTAACTAAGGGGTGAGATCAGACTGCACAGACAATCTTACTGTTCATGTAAGTTTGCTATTTTAAGTCCATCTTATCAGACTAAAGCACATGGTTAGTGTTCCATTAAGACAATGGGCCTCATTGCGACCCTGGCGAAAAGTAACTGACATGACCACCATAGCGTAAATAGCGTTTCCGCCATTGCACGATGGAGCAAAGTGCGGCCAATACCGACCCATCGGGCACGAGCACCACGCCATGGCGGAAGTGCAAAGTCCGCGATGGCGGAAATGACCCCAAAACGGCCCATACCGCCGTCGTACGGCGCCCTAGGTGCAATTCCGCCACCCATCTTAGCGGTCACCGTAATGAGCGGTCAGCGCAAATTACGGTCACCGTAAATATACGGAAACGGAAGTAAAAACATGGGGCCGGAACGGGAAACAGGACGCCCTACACCTATAAAATCAGAATCCCAACACAACCATAAAAAACCGACCCTGAGACACATCCCAACCCGTTAGCCACCCCATAATAAAAAAGAAAAATGGGAAAAGTTGCTAAAAAAGCGTGCGATCGCAAGCGGCAGGTCCACTTCTCCCATGAGGAACTCACCATGCTCACAGAGACCCTCCAGGAGAACGCTGCCGTCGTCTTCTCGACGCAAATGACCAGGACGGCACTTGCGAACAAGAAGGACATATGGGCCCTGGTGGCACAGCGGGTAAGTGCGGTGGGGACCGCACCCCGCAACCCACAGCAATGTAGGAAGCGATGGGACGACTTGCGGATACGCGTCCGGAGCATACTTTCAGCCAACCGCAACATTGCCACAGCTACCGGGGGAGGGTCTGATTCACCCATCAAGTTGACCCCCTGGGAAGAAATCTGTGCCTCCACCATTGGAATGGAGAGCATAGAGGGAGTCGGAGGGATGGAGAAAGGAGTGCAGACATCCGAAGAATCAGGTAGGTGGGCCAAATTAAACAACGCTAAATCCACAAAGTCCAATCATGTGAAGCACCATGTGTCCCCATAGTGCAATAGAAACACATGTCCAGGAGAACGTCCACATACATTGCCATGATAGCGCCCTGTAAAAGTCAGATTAAATACATAAATAAGTAAAAATCCTAAAAACACCCTCTGCATGTGCAGCATGCACACCCTAACTGCAGGCTGCAAAATAACTGCACCCTCAATCCACACGAAAATGAGACCTCCCCCAAGGCCCTGACCCAAGGCCCTGACCCAAATCACCCTCAGGTACCACCCCAATGCATGTGATACATTGCCATTCCAATTACAACAGACCCATAAATAATGCTTGCCCTCCTTTACTCCACCACAGGGTCCGAATCAAACAACGAGCTTCAGGACACCCCTACCAGCACACCTGCAAAGAGGGCCAAGACCAACGGCCAAAGACCCTCCACCTCAGCTCGGATCAAGACACGTCAGCAGCACGAATCGAGTGGCAGCACACTGGAGGGGACATCAACAGGCACCCCAGCAGCCAGCATGTCCACAACAGCAGCACCACAGGTCCCCCCAATGGATGCCACAGAAGGCACTGCTTCTGGTGGCAGCAGCACCATAGGTGACACTGCTTTCATGCCAGCATGCTCCGACACAGAAAACAGTGCTGTAGATGTAGGATCCATCCATGACCTGTCCCAATCCCCCTGTATGTTTCATCCCGTACACCATGAGGACACCACGCAGGGGCACCCACAAGACGACGACTGGCCAACCCCCACAAGGCCTGTGGCAAGGCAACATGAGGTGATCAGCCCCTCTCTGACACCACCGGAAATGGGCATGGCCCAGCAGAGGCAACAGTCCCTCGAGCAGATGATAGTGCAACAGCAGCAACTGGCCACGCTCCTCAAGGAGCATGCTGATGAATGTGGGGGTTCTAAGGCAGCCATTGAAACATCTACTGAGACACTTAGGGCAGAAATGGAGCGAAGTACAGAGACACTAAAGGCACAAATTGAGGGAAGCACCGAGAGCCTGAGGGGACAAATGGAGAGAAGCACCGAGAGCCTGAGGGGACAAATGGAGAGAAGCACCGAGAGCCTGAGGGGGGAACTGCATGCGACGTCCAAAGATGTATGTGTTGAACTTGCCGCTGTGCGCCGTGTGCTCACTGAGCTCTCACAAACCCTTAGGGACATGCATGGACGTGAGCAGGCAGAGACATCATCCGTTGCAAGTTCCGTCCAGGGCAGCCCCCAACGCAGATCTGGGAGGAACCTGCGCTCCACAGGCAGGGGTGCCCCTGATACCCGGAGAGGGGGCTTGCAATAGCGTCTGACCAATGACAATGAGCATCTCTGGACACTGGTGTTCTGGGGGGAGGTAGGAGGGTGGAGGGGGTGTGTAGGGTTCTACCGGGTGGCGGGTCGATTGGGTGTGTAATACCATTTCACATTTGCAATACATATATACACATTAATCCAATGAGATGTGTGGACATTGATCTTTGTGTACGAGGCCTTTCTTGGCGTACAGGCCACATTGTGCATGTTCCCGACACACACAGTGCCACAAGTCCCGTGTCCATGTAACAGCCACCAGGCGTGAGTACTAGAAGCATGCATCTATGATATTCTGACGAATCTCACGGGCCTCCTGTGCCTCGCGGCCTCCTTGAGGTGCTGCCACATCCCCACCCTCATCATGACCATCTTCAGGTGCTTGCAGTTCTGCGTCAGGGGGCATGGCCACATTTCTACGTACGCACATGTTGTGTAGCATTACACATGCCATGACCATCTTTGCAACCTTCTCATCGCGGTACAGGAGTGCCCCGCCAGACCTGCTGAGGCAGCGGAAACGAGCCTTCAGTAGGCCGAATGCCTGTTCTATGACTACACGGGTACGTGAGTGGGCATGGTTGTAGTCCTCCTCATGCTGGTTCTGTGGGTTCCGGATTGGTGTAAGGAGCCATCTCTTCAGTGGATACCCGGCATCACCTGTATGTGGACAAAGAAGGATGTTTGTGGAATAACATTGCTACGTACGCATCCCCCCCTTCCTGCCACGTCATTGACGCATCACCTACCCCACATTCACATGCATTAAATGAGACTCACCGAGTAGCCAGGATCGGTGCCCTGCGTGTCGCTCCATGTAGCGTGGTACTGTAGAGTTCCTCAAGACCATAGAGTCATGGGTTGATCCTGGAAATCGGGCACAACAATGTGTAAAGATCCTGTTGGAGTCACACACCATTTGTACATTGATAGAATGATATTGTTTCCGGTTGCGGTACTGGACCTCCATGGCATGTGGGACAACCAATTCCACATGGGTGCAGTCGATGGCACCAATGCAACCCGGTATGCCGCCAAGTGCATGGAATCCCACTTTTGCGTTTGTGAGCTCCTGCTCCGAGCGTGGTAAACAGATGTAGTCGTCTGCGTGCTTCAGGAGGGCATCAAGCACTTGGAATAGTGTCCGTGACAATAGTGGCTGTGAAATGCCATGCAACTGTCCGACTGTGTGCTGGTAGGTGCCTGTGGCCAGGAAGTGGAGTACAGACACCACCTTCAGTAGGGGTGGGATGGCGGTTTGGCTATCTATCATGCTGACAAGGTCAGCGTGTGTCATGTCGACAATGGCGGTTATGGTGTCCCGGTCCAAACGGTAGAGGGTGTGGATCTGCTCAGCAGTGAGGTTGAACGGATTGGCACGGAGGCGTGGGATTGCGGGCTGCCTGCGTGGTGGTAGTGGCTGTGATGGTGGGCCTTGCTGCCCCTGCCTTGCCCTCCTCCTCCTCCTCCTCCTGCGTCTCCTCTGTGCGGCCGGTTGTTGCAGTCGTTGGTGTTCGTCTTCTTCTTGAAGTTGGAGTACTTGCAGTGCTATCAGGTCCCCCAGGCCCAACATCGCTAGTCCTGTCGGTAGCATTTGGGAGTGGGTGTGGTTGTGGGAGGGGTTTGGGTGTGCAATTTATGTGTTTTCAGGCTGTATAGCCTCCACCTGTGGTGATTCATTCCACCTGTGCCAGCTGCAATTACTTTTGGGCGAGCACGTCCCGCACACAACGCTGCTATTTGACGCATGGCATCTTGCAATTACAATCATGTATATGATCCCGATGGCAGTGAAATATTGGTTAATATGTTGATTCTGCTATGGTCCCATTGTTTCACATACTATTTTTGCAGTCGCGGACAAACTTGTGAAGTGTCAGTGGAATGTAGTACTCGATCAACAGTGGACCCTCATGCAGCACTGTACCGACGTTCACCGACGGGCGGGGAGTCCCATTAGTGATTGAAGCCAGTTGCCATTTTCACACACAGCCGCACTACATAGATGTATTTGTGAATCCAAGCCTTCACAGATGCCTTTTCGACGTGATGTTGCAAATGAGGAATTCGAAGGACAGCGCTTTTGCTTTTCAACTAGCGGCGAGGAGACGCCCACAGGTCTGACTGGAAATGTAACGTTCTATTGTTGAATATCCTTGGGACAGGGCCCATGACGAGAATGCAATGATTGATGTGAATTGAATGGGATGCGCAATAGCGTAGTGGACGATGAGGCAGGACGTCCCCAAATACATGTTACTCCACTACACTAGTGAACCGGGCAGGAGCACAGTGGATTTTGCAGACTGCATTACGCACAGACTCAATGGAAATTTCAAATGTAATGTGAGTAAATATTCAGGCGTTTCTATTCCGGGATGAGGGAATGATGAATGGATGCATGGACAGATGATTTAATTGAGAGTTTGTCATGTGCATGGCTTTTTGATATCTATCCCCTTCCCCTGCGCTATGTGATGCAAAGCTGCCATAGTGGGTCCATCATCTGTCTGCCCTTGTTGAACCCTCCCTGTCTCGACGCGCCTTCAAACACTTGTGTCTGTGCACGTTACTAATCACATCTAATGGATTCTGTTTTGACAGACGCATGCACACATACACTCGTTAGTAATAGTGTATTGAGCTCGATTTATGTCGTTATGATTCGCAAGTGATTTTTTGGTGACATTAATCCTTTTGAGTGTGCTAGCATGCATATGGTTGTATATTTAGTGTGTTAAATGAACTGAGTAATTCATATGAAGTTCGGATGCCCATGCTATTATTTTTTTCTTTTGGGTGACAGGTATCTCCTCCCCTTTTGCCGCTGCCATCTGTACGCCACTCCTGCAGATGGCTTTTTCAGTCGACACCTGCAGCTTCGTGTTAATCAGTGGAGCACCATTACGATCTTATGGGACGATCGCCAATGGGCCAAATGCCCTTACGCAGTACTAGTGGCTAGGAGAAACATATGTACCTTTCAGCTGGACTAGTGCCTACTTCATGGGACTGCCCTGCGGTTCTAGGCGCTTCCGTGTTGCCTTTTTGGTCGTAAATGTAGGCCCTGTGTACCATGACGGAACAGGGCGTCACACAAGTAGAAGCTGGTCATTCATTGCGGATGCAGCCCACAGTGATGGAAATCATTTGGGAGTTAGTTTGCGAATAGCTGTATGGGCTTGGTGATTTGGATGTGCATTGAAATTATGTTCAGATATTGACCGTGTGGCCTTATTCTTTACTAGTGATGTTGCATATTCCGATTTGTGGCGCGATGTATAGTGAGATGATCTGCATTGGGTTCCGGCTTCTGAGTGGAGTTGTGTGGTACTGTACTGGCCGCGTTTGCCTACGAGGAGTTGTGCAATGTGGGCAGGGAGTGGAGTACAGGCACTCAGTAGGGCCATGTACGGTTGGTTCGCGATGCCGTAATTCTCACCATGGCGGAAAGGTACTTTCCGCCATGCTTGATGGCGTTGAGTACATGTCCGCTAGGGTCAGAATTCGCGTACCGTTGCGCCATGGCGGAAATTACGGTTTTGCAAGGCGCGCGTGCGCGTGCTTGGTGCAGTTAGCGTTGGCGTTCACTACGGTGTCGCTAATGGCATCGTACTTTACGGTGACGGGTCATGATCGCAACGAGCGGTATTCGATGGCCGTATTTCATTTCCGCCTTCGTTTTTGAAATTCCGCCAGGGTCGTAATGAGGGCCAATGTCCTCTGTCATAATCACATAATCGAGCTGCCTTGCAATGCCATTAAACTTGACAACATGCTATTCACCACTTTGGAATGGTGAATAACCCGCTGGTTACATTATATTTTACTAATTGATGATAGCTTTTAACTTGAAATTTAGACATCCTTTCTGTACTCCCACAGATAACATCTAAACCAGGGTCTAGACACAGGCAGACTTAGGAGATGATCTCCACATTGCACACGGACAAGACAGCAATTGACCTCCTGGAAATTACAGCGTGAGAGGTATGTATTGCCCCCTAATCTCTATATTTCATTTTTGACTCTTATTTGGGCTCAGTGATACAATTGTTCCTTTACTTTCATTATACATCATACAGAATCACTAATACTGCAAGAGTAGATTGAACTTATACACACTGCAGGCAACAAATGACCATTGATTTTTGGAACAGTCCAAGATACAGGTGAATTCCCAAATCATTACCAAGGGTATCACTGTAAGCTCAGTACATATTGGGCCTCATTACACGGTAGGCAGTAAGGGATTACTGGCACCGGTAAGGGCACCGGTAAGGGCACCGGTTCCGGTAATCCCTTACTGCCCTACTACGAGGTCCCTTAGCGGGTCCCTTCTTTAACGCCTGCTTTTACCAGTGAGTATTAAGAAAGGTATGCTTGACATCTAAATCCAAGAAAATGTAAGCACGCTCAATCTGCAGTCAAATATCTGGGATTCTTCGTGGGTAATAGCACTCTACAACCCCAGCAGGAAAAAGGTAAAGCAGTCCTTGATACCCCCATGCCAAAGGGCAAGAAAGACCTTAGAGCCTTCTTAGGATTGTTCAGCTACTACCACCGGTTTATCCCAAATTTCTAAAGTAAAATTGCAAGACCCACAGACAAACTGAAAAATGCTGAGCCCCAAAAGATCAGGTGGGATGAAAAAGATCAAATCTTTTATACCACATTAAAGGAGACTCTCTGTCAAAGCTCCAGTTTAAAGGTAGCTGATTTCTCCAAAGAGTTAATTTTACAACCCTATGCCTCTTTAATGGAACTGGGAGCAGGCCTCTCTCAATATCATGATGAACAAGAACACCCCATACTCAACATCAGTAGGAAGTTGTTTCCCAAGGAGAAACATTATTCAATTATTGAGCTTGCCTCTCTCAATGTCATGATGAAGGAGAACACCCCATACTCTACAACAGTAGAAAGTTGTTTCCCAGGGAGAAACATTATTGAGTTTGAAGTACTGGCCATCAAGTGGCAAATACTCCATCTAAAATATTACCTATTGGATTGCATATTCAGACTAGTTACCAATCATTCTGATGTGATGTGGATCAGCCACCGAAGAGAGTCAAACCCAAGAATTATGCGTTGGTTCTTGGACCTTCAGCCATATTGTTTCACAGTGGAATACTGGAAGGGTCAAGATCAGGGAAATGTTGACTTTATATCCTGGTTTCCCTGTGAAACATATCAGTCCAACCCACATAGAGGAAGGGTATGTGAGGCACATGAGGGCGTCCTCATTTCTTTTCCCCTCTGGATCCTCTGGTCAGGTGGCCAGGGAAAGGGCATCGCTTTTGGATCCTGACCCTGGCGGTCGATATGTGAGAGAGGATCACCTGGGTGGAGTGGACTTGCAGGGTGTGCAGAGGAAGTCCTAAAGTGAAATGTGGTATCCCCAATTGCCTTTTCAGAATGAACCTTCTATCCCTCAAGCCTTTATAGGCTACTGTCAGCCCTTTCCCTTTTCTGCCCAACAAAATGTCCCCAAGAAACACCATCTCAACACAGAGACAAAGAAGAGACCATCTAGGAGGACATGCCCTCATTTGGGTGAGATAAAGACATATCAGCCTTATATTGTTAATGCAGATACATATCAGCCAAGTTCCAAGATGAGGAGTAGATAACACAGAGTTATACACACTTCCTTTAATGTAAACTTGTTGTCTGTGTCTACTTCATGAAAACACATTGTGGTTCTATCTGAGTGATGAAGACTGTGAACAAAGTGATGTTTCAGAATCAGATCAGGGGAAATATATTTCAACCACTGAGGAAATACACATGAAGGAAGCTCAGGGCTGGATACCTGTACATGTGAATGGACATCTAGAAGTTACTGAGGGAGTGTTATCCCTGGAAGAAGAAAAGAGATTCATTAATGAGAAAGTGTGCAAACAAATGTTTGACAGTGAAGAAATAGCTTGTTTTAAAATAAAGAAATTGGCAACTTTTTGGATTAGATGGTCCTGATTGGGGAAAACAAATTGTGGGGGGATGCATGTTGGAAATAACATAAAGGTCTAAAAGCATTCATCACACCATATGGATTGTGAGTGGAACCAAAGCCAAGTTTTATTTGAGGAATGACATCATGCACAGAATGAGTATGGAGTTAGATTTCTTGAATCTAATAGTTTGGTCCAGACTGGGAGGGCAGCACCCGAATTTAAGGATTGAAGCACCCTTCCCCACTGGTATAAAATCCAGCCCACTCTGTTCTTTCAGCCCTGCTCACCCGTTACGAACTGACACTGGCCCAACTCACACTCCTGTCCTCGCCATCCAGCCTAAAACCACACCTGGCCCCAAGGCCCAGGTCATGGAACACACATCAACAACCTGCCAAGAAACCAAAAAACTGGCACGTCTAGCAACTCGTAGCTCACCCCCATACCCACTGTTATACATACCCCAACCATTAAACTTAATTAAAAAATTCTTATGATCATGTACTGGCCTGCCCAGCACCCTGATAAGCCAGCACATCTGCACCGGCAACATAGCCACACAGTCTAACCCTACATCTCCACTGGAACACAAGCTCAACTCAGCCAACCCTCATAGGCTTGGACCACTTAGCAATATGCTACCTAACCTGACTGAGCCTATCTCAATTGCCAGCACCCCTGCTATCATAGCAGAGTTCCCCTCCAACATCACCACCATGCACATAATACATTGCAACCAACCGCCTCCCAGTCTGCTCAACCTGAACAACTGCACACAAAACACTTATCTGAACAGTACAGACTGCTGCACCCAATACACTCAAAGCACAATCAGTCACCCCAAGTCACAGGACCTGGCCCTAAGCTTGACCACAGGAACCCCTCAGGAACCCCTCAGCTCACACCTTTTACCAGTCACACCCAGAACAATGGTGCACTGCACATGGTCAATCCACAATCTACTAACAACTCTAAGAACAGTGCTACCCCACTTAACCCCAACAAACTCCCAAAAGCCCACCACCACACAGCTCAGGGGTGCCTTAGTAAATGCCAGATCCATCCCAGCCCACTCAATGGACATTCTAGACCTCATCACAGACAACAACCTTGACCTGTTAGTCATCTCCAAAACTTGGCTTCACGCCACTTCAAGCCCAGCCCGATCTTTGTCCATCCTATCTGGTTACACCATACTCCGTAAAGACTGACAGGACGCTAGAGGCAGACAAGGAGCTATCATTTCAAGGGAAACCCTTCCTATCTGACAAATGACTACCTTCATGCTACCGTCTAGCAAGCTCCTCTCTGCCTCTCTCACACCTCCACATTACTATGTACCTGGTGTATCACACTCTGGATTCACTGTCATCCTTTGGACAAGACCTCATTCATGTCCTTTCCACTAACACAAAGACCACCTCCAAAATTCTTCTCCTTCATGACCTCAATCTAGGATTCAATGTCATTGAAGATTTTAACGTTGCACCCCCAGAAAGCTCTTTCAAGGCCCCTGGGTTCACGCAGTGCATAATAGAGCCTACTTATGGCACAGGATGGACACTTGATTGGATTGCTGACAGTAACTGAAACATCACTGTGACCTCCAACCTTCGATTCCCCTGGACCAACCACAATATCATCCTCTACACCATACCTACTGACACACAGAGTATAATACTCGCCCTGCATCTACCCTCAAAACTAGCACGGAGCACTCGCAATCTCTCGAAAGACAACATCATTTCACTGCTACAAGAGTTGCAATCTGCACACACCCCTCACCATGACCCTGCCTTCTGGGTTGATCTCTACAACCAGACTATCACACAAGCAGTTCACACCATCGCTCCCCTAACACTACGCAAGCCCAAACACACTTCACATCTCAAGGTGTGGTATCCCTCAGACATCAGCACCCTCTGTAAAAAAGCATGAATCTGAATACAAATGGTAGAAAACCCCATCAGACCTAAACAAAGCATACTTCAAAGGAATACAAGCAAGCCGTCCTACTGGCTTAAGGCACCTTCTACAACACCAGAATCTCCAATGCCAAATCCAGCTCCCACAAGCTCTTCACAATTCTACGGGAGCTTGAATCTCCTAATACGCCCCCTTCCCATATCATGAAGGATGTCACCTGGTGCTCCAATATCCAGATGGCGCTCTTGGTAAAAATAAGCACTCTTCAATCTAAAATCGCTTTGAAAAGGAACCCGCCCTCTGCGCCAATTTGCAAGTCCCACCTAACACCCACCTCTGCCAAATCGACAAGACAGTGTTCCCTTCAATGTGAACCCAGTCTCAGAATCAGAAGTCTTCCAGATAATAAAATTCCCCAAACATTCCCGCTGCCAAGGTGATGTATGCCAGGCTCCCATTAACAAGGACTATGTTGACACCCTCACTCCATTCATCACCATCCTCATTGACACCTCCTTCACCCACGGCTCAGTGCCCCCCAACCGGAAAGAAGCCTGGGTTCTACCGCTCGTAAAAACTCCAACACTGCACTCCTCCATCCCCACCAACTACCAACCCATTTCCACCTTCCCCTTCCTCTTAAAGATCCTACATAGGGCTGCCTGCCTCCAATCCTGCTTTACCTTGAAGCCAATATCTGTTACGGTTTGGGGTTTGGTGGTGATTTGCAGGGCAAAAGCACACCCTTATCCTGCTGCTCGGTACCTGTCTAAGAGGCCTGCTATCCTCTTTTGTCACAAGATCCGTTGCTTCGCTGCTCCATTCGACAAGCAATGAAAGCTACCATGGAAACGGGCTGTAGCCGTGGCTGCTGCTTCCCGCATCATGTCCGGACTACATTTCCCATCTCTCCTGAGGCCTCCAAAGGGAATCCAGAGCCTCACCTTGAATCAATCAAAGTACCGTGATGAATGTGGAATGCTGCTTCCAATTGAAGTTACTTCCGTGCGCTCTCTTCCTTGAAGTTTTGTCTTCATTCTACCTTGAATCCGAATTCCCCATGTACCGGACCTCTGCCTGCACACACAGACTGCCTTGGATTACGTTTTGTTACCTTTCTTCTGCCTGACTCTCCTTGTGTACCAAACCTCTGCTTACACACAAGTATTGCCTTGGATTACGTTATTTTGCTACCTTTGTTGCTGCCTGATCCTTTCCGTGTATCGTCTTCCTGCCTGCTTATACAGACTGATACCCGGATCACGCTTTGCTCGAAGCACCTCACTGCAAGTATAAATCAGCTTGTTTTTCACGATTATGAAATATCTCAACTCGGCCCAGCTTACCTGTTGTCTGCTTTGCTCTGCATCCTTTGACTCTCTCCAAGCTGCACCATTCTCTTTGAGGACCCTATATAATTGCACTTGAGACGCCTTGAAGTAACGTGTACCACCCAGACTCTAGCACACTCCTCGTTCTGTCGGGGTAGCTCCTGTACTATCAGCCCCCCTTTTGTTATTTTATCCCAGTCGTTGTGGTACATTTTGCTTATCTTACCTTCCCTGCACAGAACGGTAAGAACTCACATACTTTCTTTGGGGGTTTCTTCCTTTCTAGTATATTGGTTGTTCCTATTTCCATCCAATATACAGGTAGTTAACAGTCTTTTCTTCTTTAGGATAACTGGGTTGAGGGTTCATAGAGGAAGATCAAGACAGACCTCATTTCAGGTATATGTCAGTCACATCCAATTGTTAATTGATCATTGCCTTCACCTGAAATACTAAACAGTATTTATTTCTTTACAGCTGGTGGTCATAGCGATGCGTGCTCCCTCTCTTATAAGTGATTGGCCTCACTTGGCTGTTTATTTAGATAAGTCTGGGGGCATATCATTGAAACGAGTTCAATCCCTCAACAGAGAGGAGGCCCTGGTTTAGGTCTACCTAGGGTTCTACAATCAGGTCAGGTCCGGGTCTCTGCAAGATTACCAGGCATTCCATACGGTGAGTGACAATATCATCCTAGAAATTCGCAGTCTGGCTTCCACCCTGGCCATGGCATTGAATCAATGCTCCTGGATCTTAAAAACCAATTCAACTAGATCAAGGATGCTGGCGGACTGACACTTCTTCTAATGCTGGACATGTCGGCAGCCTTTGATCTCATAGACCATCAAATTCTTTGCCAACACCTCACCTCTGCAGTGAACTTCTCACCTGAAGCAATCACGTGGGTAACCTCCTTCCTATCTGATAGAACTATGAAAGTCTTTGCTGACAATGTTGCCTTCCACCCCTTGCCTGTCACCTGCAGAGGGCCCCAAGGCACCTGCGTGTCCCCCACCCTCCATAACATATTCACCAAACCCCTATTTGACCACCTGGATGACCAGAGCATACCCTACACAAATTATGCATAGGTACACAAAATCTTCTCCCCTTGACCGGCAACTACCCCATTGACTGTGCCACACTGCAAACAGTATAGGATACCATCCAGACCTGGATGGCAGAACATTTACTCTGCCTTAATGACGACAAAACTGAAATCCTCCTGATTGGTTCTCAAGTTGTCCTCCACAAACTGGACCAAGCCTACAAGGCTTTCACCATTGATGGCATCACCCTACCAGTCTCCAGTGTCATGAAGAACCTGGGTGCCCACATAGATGCTACCTTTTTATTAACACATCAAGTCAATGCCATTGTGTATTCAGCTGCACATACCACTAAGCTAATTACCACTAACAGGCCATTCCTCTCCACAGATAGCTGCCTCACCATCGCCTGTGCAGTAATGCTCTCTTTGCTGGCACCTCCACCCAGAACATCAACCACCTTCAAGTCATTCACAAAATTGCACTTTGAGCTGCTCTCAACATATTCCGATGAGAGCATATCTTGGAAGTAAGAAGAAAAACGTATTGGCTCCCAGTGAGAAACTGCATCACATTCAAATCACTAGCAATCACCCACAGATGCCTCTCCAGCTCTGCCCCCATAAACCTCTCCCAAAAACATAAAAATGCACAACCCGCAAGACCAATGTGCTCCGCCTATTCACACCATCTGATTCCGCCAAGATTCAAACGAATAAGAGTGGACTGGACAAGCTTCCCTGTGTCAGGAACTGTATTACCTCCCCGTTCCCTTCTCCTCACCTGAATCTTCAAATGTATCATTGGTTTTCTCAGACCCCTTCTTCCCGCTGGTCCTCTTGGTTTCTTTAAGTTTCCTTTCCTTTTTTACGTGTAAGTAAGGGCGAGCTCCCTCGGATGCCACTGTGACCTGCAGGGGAACAGGTTCACGGGGAACCCAAAGGAGCAAGCTCCCAAAAGTTCCAGGGAAAAAGCCAGTGGTTGCAGAAAAGACCCTGTTTGAAAAGGATGGTCAGATCCTGAAGTTGTATGAGTTGTGTTGGTCTTGAATAAAGAAGTCCTGTTGAATGTGTGGAAATAGTTCTTCCTTACAGGAGGTAATATTGTCTGATGAATATGGAAATCCGGTATGTCTGTATCCTGGACTCCACAAAACAACTCAAAAGAAAGGCAACAGAAAAAATGTCCAGATAATGCCTAAGAAGAATCCCTGAGGAATGGAGATACCCACGGAAATGGAATAGTAGGAACAAAAGGCAAAGGAAAAGACAGGCAGTCGAGAGGGAGTAGAATATATCGACAGGACGCTAGAGATACAGGTAAGGATAGAATAAACTTAGTTAGAACTGAGAGTAGCGTAGCCAATACAGCAGTCAAAGGAAGCAAGGGTGTGTGTCTCATCGGTTAGGGAAGCAGAATAACCAAAAAGAGGAAAAACCAAGCACAGAGTGAATGAGTAAGAGAGTAAATGATATCCGAAGGAGAGCGAGAGAGAGAGAGAGAGAGAGAGAGAGAAAGGACAAGGCAAAATGCCTAATCGAGATGCAAGGAGAAAGACAAAATGATAGTAAGCCAGATACCGTAGAACAGCGAGCAAGAAGGAAAGGGAAAAAAGTTAAACTGAGCAGAACGAAATCCCCTACAGAGAGGTAAAGGCGTGAAACAGCCAAAAACGGAAAATCTAGTCAAATGACTAACAGAGAGAGAATGGATACAACGTATCGTGTATATGGAAGTGATCACCTATATTACACAGGCGGCCATCTTGGGGGTAGACTAGACTGTTGAATGCGGTTCAAGCATACCTTACCATCCAACCTCCACTGAGACCAGCGTTTCCAAAGACGGAGCATGACAGTATGCCTCCTTCTCATTGCCACCCCTCCTGCCATGGCCGGTCTATGTCTATGGAACCGTTGAATCAGGTGGGGGACATGAATATGCCGGACTGGTTCCCAGGTTCTTTCAGTAATCGTGTAAACCTTCCAGTGAACAAGATATTGTAACTCACCATGCCTGCAGCGTGAATCCACCAGTCTGTCCACCTCATATTCTTCAGGATCTTGTTCTGTGGTTGACCTGAGTCTAAGGAGACGCCTTCTGTATGGGTCATCCACATAGTCTTTTGGAAGAGAGGTGTGAAACACTGGATGGATCCTTTTGAGAGAGGGAGGCAATTTCAGTTTAAAAGCAACTGGGTTAACTCGAGCCAAGATGGGAAATGGACCGATGTAGCGGGGAGAACATTTCTCATGATGTACCCATCGAGGCAAATACTCTTTGGTTAACCATACCAATGTGTCCTCCTTCCAGTCAGGGTTAGGTCTACGATTGCGGTCAGTGAGGGTCTTGTAAGACCGACATCTCTCTTCTAGAGCCCCCAAGGCTACCTTGTGAACCTGTTTGAGGTGGGAGAGTAAACTATCCACCTTAGGGGAATTAGTGGAAGAGAAACCGCTCCATGGATGATGTTGGGGATCAAATCCATAGGTACAAAAGAACAGGCTCATGTTAATGGCTGAATTTCTTGTGTTGTTATATGAAAATTCAGCCATAGAGAGATATTCGCCCAATCATCTTGTTCGACATTGTAGAAACAACAGAGGTATTGTTCGAGTGTAGCATTTAGCCTTTCTGTCCGAGCATTAGTCTGGGGATGATACCCCGATGATAGTGCCCCATGGATGCCCATTTGTTCACAGAAAAAAGACCAAAACTTAGAAGTGAACTGCGTACCTCTATCAGAGATAATGGTGTGTGGAATCCCAAGTAGTCTTACTATGTCTTTGAGAAAGACTCAGGCTGTTTCTGGAGCAGACGGTACATTGGGAAGTGCCAAAAAATGTGCCATTTACTGTAGGTATCAAAAATTACCATGATAGCAGAGCATTGGTTCGAGACTGCTAAGTCGACTATAAAGTCCATTGAGTTCTGTTCCCAGGGTCGTGATGGTAATTCACTCTGTTCTAGGAGTCCGATAGGCTTCTGTCGGGATACTTCGTTGGATGCACAAATAGGACGGGTCTCAAGATATAGCTTGACATCCTTATGCATCGATGGCCACCAGAATTGTCTAGAAAGCAATTCCAGTGTAGCCTTTTGGCCCTTGTGCCCTGACATGGGAGAGTCATGGCCCCAGTGTAGTGCTTGTGTCTGTAGTTGAGAAGACGGTAAAAAGAGAGCATATTTGTGTAACAATACACCATCCTTGAGCCGTCTTAAGTCAGTGGGAAGCAATTTCTTCTTACACCTCTTGTGGTATTCCGTACCTCCTGAAGAAATGGAATCACAGCATCCAGGAAAAGCTGGTTCAGAAGTAAGAGTTCATTACCCAGATTCGAACCTGACCGTACACCTAGACTTTGAGACAAGGCATCAGCCACCACATTCTTCAAACCAGGAATGTAGGTTATATTGAAGTCAAAATGTGACAAATAATATGCTCATCGGACATGGCAGGAGTTTTTGCACTCCATTTGTTGCAATACCTTTAAATTACGATGGTTGGTTCTGACCAGAAAGGGGTGAGTGGCACCCTGGAGAAGATGACGCTATTCCTTGCAGGCTTGTCATATGGCCAACAATTCCTTTTCAAGCACTGAATAATTCCTTTCGCTGGTGGTTAATGTGCGTGAGTAATAGGCAATGGGATGTTCAATACCTTCCTTCTCCTTTATGAGCACCACCCCTAAAGCTCCTCCAGATGTGTCCGCCTCCAGGATAAACGGTTTGATCTAATCAGGCTGTATCAATATTGGTGCTGTAGTAAACAGATGCTTTAACATTTGTAAGGCTTCTTGTGCTGCAGGTGAGAAGCAAACACCACTCCTTTTTAAGTAAGGAAGTAATGGATAAGATAAAATCTGAGAATTTAGGGATGAAACGCCTATAAAAGTTAGCTAGACGCAAAATTCTTTGCACCTCTGTCACTGAGGTGGGTTGTTTCCAGTCTAGAATGGCCTTCACCTTGTCTGGATCCATCTGGACTCCATACGGGGTAAGAATAAATTCCAAGTATGCCACAGTAGACGCCTCAAAGATAAATTTCTCAAGTTTGACATACAAGTTGTGCATCTGTAATCTCCGTAACACCTCTTTCACCTGTTTGCTGTATTCTGCTAATGTAGTGGAAAATACAAGGATGTCCTCCAAACATACCACCATGAACAAGAATAAAAGATCCACAAAGATCTTATCAATGAACCTTTGAAAAAACCGCCAGGGCAATGACAAGGCCGAAGGGCATGACCCGATACTCATAGAGTCCTAAGGAAGTTCTGAATGTGGTCTTCCATTTGTCCCCTCTTTTGATTTGCAGCAAATGACATGCTCCACAGAGGTCCAATTTAGTAAAGTATTGAGCTCCCTGAACCACCTCCAGTATGTCCCTCATGAGAGGCATTGGATATCGGACTCATATAGTCAGGTGTTTGAGACCCCTGTAATCAATACAGGGTCTTAATTCTGAGGACCCCTTCTTGGAGATGAAAAACAAAGAAGCTCTTCCAGGGGACTTAGATTCCTGAATTAGTCCATTATGGAGGTTAGCATCCAGATATTCCTTGAGTGCTTGTTTTTCTGGGACGGAAAGAGGAAACATCCGACCGAATGTTATCTGTGCTCCCTCTTGGAGTTCGATGCCACAATCTTCTGGTCTATGTGGAGGCAACAAACGTGGAAGGTGGTCTTCAAACACTTCAGTGAATTCCTGGTACTGTCTTGATACCAAGGATATCGTTCTTCTGGGATGAGGAACTGGTCCACACGTTTGTGAAATTGTCTCACTATCCATGAGGCATTGTTGTGAGCAGAAGGTTGAAGCAAAACGAAGAGTGTTCGCCTTCCAATATATTTTGGGATTGTGACGCCTCAACCATGGGATTCCCAGGATGACCGGGAAGTGAGCTGATCTTATGATGTCAAACACCATACCAAACTCGGTATGGCTGCCAAAAGCTATTTGTGTGGAAGAGGTCTCCAGGGCAATGGGTCCAGAAGACAATGGTGTTCCGTCAACCCTTTCAACCGGAATGGGCTTCATCTTCTCCAGTAATGGTATCCAGTTGGTCTTGGCCCATGTTATATCAATGAAATTGCCAGCTGCTCCACAGTCCAGCATGGCAAGGGTTTTTAGAGTCCAAGTAGGAGAAATCTCCAACTGTAACGAAAATACCATAAAACGGTCGTCCTCCTCTCCTCTATTGGTCGAGTATTGCTACAGGTAATTGTGAGATCACCCCCATTACCTCCCCTGCACAGGTATGGGGCTGAGCGTTTCCCTGTCATTTGAGAAGGACTTCTGGGCATGCATTTAGTTGATGTTTGGCAGAACCACAATAGGCAAATAGCCCCTTCTCTCTTCTTCTTTCAGCTGGTGATAAAGGTCCCCTCGCGGTACCTATCTACATTGGTTCATCAGGTGGTCCTCAATCTCTGGAAGGCGACGGTGGGGTGGGCGACGAGAGGTAATACCGTCCTCTTCTTTTCTCCATTCTCCCCTCATGACACCTAAATTCTATCTGGAGTGCTGCTGTGGCTAATTCTTGAAGGGAGTTAGGTCTGGGTATACAAGCCAATTCATCCTTAATCTCCTCATGTAGTACCATACGAAACAAAGTCTGCTGAGCAGAATCCGGCCATCCTGATAGCGAAGAAAGTTTTTGAAAATGGGAAACATATGTCTGTACATCTTGCGAGCCTTGGCTTATCTTTACCAGGGCTTCAAACGAGGAGAACTGCACCGCTGGAAGATAAACTCCACTTTTAAAGTTCTGCACGAACTCCGGCTAATCGGTCATTGATGGGTCTGTGTTAGTGATCAAAGGGGTTGCCCAGGCGAGGGCATTGCCCACCAAATTGGCAACCAGGAATCCCACCTTGCATCTGTCTGTATCATATGTCTTTGGGCGAAATGAGAAATACACTTGACAGGCATCCAAAAATTCTTTGAGTAGCTTGGGGTTGCCATCATATTTACTAAATGGGAGCGTAAGTGGAGGGAGATAAACTCGAGTATCCTCACGTAGTGCTACCTGTTGACTCAAAAGGGTGTCCTGATCCTTCAGTACCTCCACTCTGAGTCCCTGGATTGCATTCACCAACTCCTGATACTGTTCCAGGTAAGCCATCTGTATGATTGGCCATAGTATACTGTCAGGAACTGTATCACCTCCCCCTTCCCTTTCCTCACCTGAATTCTCAAATGTATCGTTGGAGTTCTCAGACACCTTCTTCCTACTGTTCCTCTCGGTTTCTTTAAGTTTCCTTTCCTTTTTTACATGTAAGTAAGGGCGAGCTCCTTCAGAGGCCACCGTGACCTGCAGGGGAACAGGTTCACGGGGAACCCCAAGGAGCAAGCTCCCAAAAGTTCCAGGGAAAAAGCCAGTGGTGGCGGAAAAAAACCTGTTTGAAAAGGACGATCAGATCCTGAAGTTGTATGAGTTGTGTTGGTCTTGAATAAAGAAGTCTGGTTGAATGTGTGGAAATAGTTCTTCCTTACAGCAGGTAATATTGTCCGATGAATATGGAAATCCGGTATGTCTGTATCCTGGACTCCACAAAAGAACTCAAAAGGAAGGCAACACAAAAAAATGTCCAGATAATACCTAAGAAGAATCCCAGAGGAATGGAGATATCCACGGAAATGGAATAGTAGGACCAAAATGCAAAGGAAAAAACAGGCAGTCCAGAGGGAGTAGAATATCTCGACAGGACGCTAGAGATACAGGTAAGGATAGAATAAACTTAGTTAGAACTGAGATAGCCGATACAGCAGTCAAAACAAGCAAGGGTGTGTGTCTCGTCGGATAGGGAAGCAGAATAACCGAAAAGAGGAAAAACCAAGCAGAGAGTGAATGAGTAAGAGTGTAAATGATATCCGAAGGAGAGAGAGAGAGAAAGAGAGAGAGAGAGAAAGGACAAGGCAGAATGCTTAATCGAAATGCAAGGAAAAAGACAAAACAAAAGTAAACCAGATATCGTAGAATAGTGAGCAAGAAGGAAAGGGAAAAAAGTGAAACTGAACAAACGAAAATTCCCTAGAGAGAGATAAATGCGTGAAATGGGCAAAAATTGAAAAATCTAGTCAAATGACTAACAGAGAGAGAGCGCTAGTACCTGCGAAAGCAGTATGAGCAGCACAAGTCCAGAAACGGATGCAACGCAGCGTGTATCCGGAAGTGATCGCCTATATTACACAGGCGGCCATCTTGGGGGTAGCCTAGATGCGGTTCAAGCGCACCTTACCACCCAACCTCCACTGAGACCAGCATTTACAAGGACAGAGCAGGTCACCCTGTCATCACCACTAAGAACTGGAATGCTCTCCCTCCAGCTTTGCGAATAGAATAATCTTACTGTGCTTTCCGGAAAACACCTAATGACACTGCTATTCTCCCACAGACCCTCACCTGACTGATGGGCAACTCCCCTCTGTTTTCATTTGCCCCTGTCTTGGTTGTATTGAACTTCTAACAAGTGCCTTGATGCCCATGAGTTTAGCATGCTTTATAAATACATAAATAAATAAATAAAATAGGGCAAGCATGCCATTGTGCTCAAATAATGCCATATGCATTTGAGCTTCAAGTAAAGAAGGATGTTACCATTCCTGCATTAACAAGGCAATTTACAAAGGCATTGAAGTACAGGAAGGGGCAAAAATTGAAGGTGTCCGATGCATTTGTGTGTCTCAATAAATCCATGAGACAGCAAGGGATAGAATGCGAACACATACCTTTAGTGGAAGTTGGGGAGGGTCCCATCCTAATACTGGCGAATAACAAAGGATGCAAAAAACAAGGGGGGTCCTGGCAGTCCCTCTGCCGGACGTTAGTCCCAGTTATGAGAGTCTTACCCAGAGTCTTTAGCTCATTATCTTTCACAGAGGAGATATATCTAAAACATATCAGTCTTTGTCCTGCCCTAGGGCAGTCCAGCACCGAAATGCTAAGCAATTCTCCTCTGAACAGGAGTTCCAACAGCAAACCCAGACACGTATTTCGGTCTGGTTGGACCTCATCGGTAGGGTGGAGCTGTGTCTCTCTAAGAATAGTGAGCAAGTGGTCCACATCTCGATTCCCCTAGTAACGTAGGGTGAGACCCAAGGTTACTTAAATCAGCAAAAAACAAGGGGTGTTCTGGGAGTCCTTCTGCCGGACATTAGTCCCGGTTACGAGAGACTTACCCTGAGTCTTTAGCTCACTATCTTTCACAGAGAAGAAATATCTAAAACGGTGTCCTGTCATTTTGTCGAATGTAAAAGTTCCGAAAGGCAAACCTTTGAATATTTTTTTTTCGAAATGCCATTCTTTCGAATGACAATTTCTTTGAAAAAAAATCGCAAGTGCCCTCGACATGGGTTAGGGTTGGGGCTTGGGTTAGGGTTGGGGGTGGGAGGGTGGCATGGGGGTTGGGGTGGCTGGAGGGAAACCCCCCAATATACACTAAAACCTTGAAACATTACATGAAGCTGTGCAGTGCTGAAATTACAGCACTGAAAAACTTTTAAACGTTACATGGAGCTGTCCAGTGCTGAAATTACAGCACTGGACAGCTCCATCTAACATTTCAACGTTACCAAAAAAAAGCATTGAAATGCTACTTTTAACATGTAAAAGTGCATTTCAATCGAAACCAATCCCTGACTATTGTCGACGGATTGTTTTCAAAAGAAATGCACTTTGCATGTTAAATATAGCATGACACAGCTTTTGTTTTCGAAACTTTTGTTTCGAAACTTTTGTTTTCCGAAACTTTTGATTCGAAACTATCACTATGAACCATATAAAACATATCAGTCTTTGTCCTGCTCTAGGGCAGTCCAGCACCGAAATGCTAAGCAATTCTCTTCTGAACAAGAGTACCAACAGCAACCCCAGACACGTGTTTTGGTCTGGTTGGACCTCATCAGTGGGGTGGAGCTGTGCCTCTCTAAGAATAGCAAGCAAGGGGTCCACATCTGGATTCCTGTAGGTACTTAGGGTGAGACCCAAAGTTACTTAAATCTGCAAAAAACAAGGGGGCTCCTGGGAGTCCCTCTGCCGGACATTAGTCCTGGTAACAAGAGACTTACCCAGAGTCTTTAGCTCACTATCTTTCACAGAGGAGCAATATCTAAAACATATCGGTCTTTGTCCTGCCCTAGGGCAGTCCAGCACTGAAATGCTAAGCAATTCTCCTCTGAAGTAGGATATCAGGACATTTACTTGGAAGAAGGTACACCATTAGTGAAGGCAATGCAAGAATCAAACTACACTGCAGATTTGAACAACTCATTCATTGCATCTTATTTCAGGTGGATGAAAATGAGACACAGGAAAAACAGCAAATTGGGGTGGAGGCTGAAGTGCCAAGAAGTGCCAAGATACCTGACGGCGGTGTCTCTCCAAAGACATACTGCCACGCATTTAGAGGTAAACACAGAAATTCCTCCTTTGGAGAATTTTCAGGAATGTTCTAAAATTGTAGAGGAGCAAATCCAGGCTGCAGATGCTTGCACCAATGATGAAGAGCAAGACCAATTGAGAAAAATATTCATTTAATTCAAGGAGGTTTTTGCTAAGGATGCCTAAGACTGTGGACGCACTGATCTGCATGTTGCTACACTGCCAGAAGGCTATGGAAGGTTCTGAGTTGGTCCTGTGCTCACAACCCCTGTCTGGCTCTGGCTGCACTGAGAGAGACTTGGAAAAGTTAAAGGTTTCCCCAGATGCACCTAATAGCGGTGACTGCAGAGCTGAGGTGGTGCAGCAACCCAAGGCCTGTGTGCAGAAGTAAGCTGAGGGACAGAGGAGAGAAGGAGACTTTCCCTGGTCGAGGCCGGATCAGAGACACCCATGATGCAGAGGGGTGTGTGTCCCAATAGTGCCTGAAGTAGTAGTAGCAGGAAGAAAAATGGGAAAGTCGAAGCTGCCCGCAACCACAGTGTTTTTGGAGCCGGTGAGTGAAGCTCTGTACTCCAATTCACTGAAAACTCCTTGCCGGTAACTCTAATCAGCTCAATTAGAACTTGTGTAGACGTGAGTAAAAGTTGTTTGTTGCCGACAATAAAGGAAATGTATCAATCGCATGTTTAACCCAAGTCAAAGTGCTTATAAGAAAAGCTTTCTATTTTCCATTGTTCCACTAAATAACTTTACCGGAGTGGTTACGTGTCTACAATTGAGAGGGAAAATGCTGTTTGCAGTCACTCGAAAGGTAACAGCTGACTTTCCTGTATTGTCACAAGAACAATTACATCAAGGATAGGTCATGTATGAATGACTGAGATTCACGATACACTTTAAAGCATCACTCTGTATGAATGAAGGAGAACGCAAGTCCTTGCAGTTCTTTGAAGTTGAAATTCTCCATCAAAGAATGTCACGTGTACCTAAATCTATTTTTTTTGTGAAACCTGACTCTTGTAACATCCAGAACAAGTACTTTGTAATTGTAGAAGTTGCAGAAGTAAAGAGAAGAGTAATCATTACCTAAGCCAGTAGGCAAATCATTGCTAACGCAAAACCAGCCCTATTAAGATCTAACCACATATATTTTGAAGTTGTCAAAGTTGTTACAAATCCAGTGTCATCTGATGCAAGGGTGACAAGGTTATCCAAGGGTGAAAGATTGGCAAATCAGCTTTGAGTAACTGCTGGAACCAAGGAGGTGTGCATACGCTGGGGAAGCGAGCTCAGTGCTTGTTAAAAGAACTAATCAGCAATCTATAAAGCTGAGGCTGTTGAAGTTGAGAGAGAGAAGCAGTCTAGAAGCCATGGCGGATTTTATTGGTAGTAGTAAAACAGACAGATGAGGAAAAGAGACTGTCCCTTTCTTATGGCATAGGAAGGAAGAGTGCCTTTCCTACCTGTGAAGGTCGAAGAGTCTTGTCTTTAAGTTGTCTAATAAAGCCAATAAGTACCAAGTTACAGCAGAGCTAACATAACTGTGGTTGTCTATAATATTGTCAGAGAACATCATATTGAAGCTGAACTGGGGTGTCTGACCCAGCCCTTTAAGATGAGGTAGCAATACTTTGAGATGGATGGAGATGCAGAATATACACAATCATCAATAATCAAACTGACTCAGGAAGTTGGCAAAGTGTAACAGTTTTAATATCAATTATCTAAAACAGGGAGTTAAAACGAACATCAACAAATTTGCTCAATCTTTACACTCAAAGCATGTCATAAAAAAACAACTTTTATAATGAAAACTCATCATCATTGATGTCAATCTACATGGCAAACTACAAAAACCTACTTGGGAAGGTGATAGGCTTGCATGGAATGTCTAGGTGTACCTTCCATACTTGTTAGGGAAGGTGATTGGGTCTCTAACATCAGGTGGCACAACTAAGCCCTCCTCTAGTGCAGGTCACTACTAACGTCATCAAATACACAATGTCCTATTGGTTACACAAACTATAGGGCTCTCTTTTACGTGGCCCTCTATAATTGGTTGGCACCCTTGTACCCGTCTGCAATATTCCACCTACGCAAGCAGCACGCAGGCTAATATCCAGGTGCTGTTGGGCTGGTCATAACCATAGCTTCCCACCAATTAGCCTGTCATCTATCATCACCCTTGCAGTCTGCCAGTCAATTAATATTCTAAACTTAGCCTTGAAAATGTTCTCTGAGCTCGAGAATATGAGGGAGTATAGGCATACTTTGTCTTCTCGGTTTCAATACAGCTTGTCCCAGTGTCTATTTTCTTCAAACCACGTGACTGCAGACCATGTTTTCGAGTCTTTCTGCATTTAAAATACTATTAAATAATGAACCTCTGACGTCTTCAATATTCTCACTCCTCAGCTAAAACAGGAGTTCTGTTCTTTCACGCGTTCTGTTACCATTGCTTCGAACATTCAGGCCCAAGGTGGCCTTGACTTCTTGGTGTAGAGGCAGCCAAGCCCTTCCTTGGTTCACCTCAATGGTTATGTTTTTCTGATTTCTAATTGTGACACACTGAAAACCTTCCTTTTCACTGGATCTAGCTCTGCTAAAGTGTGTAGTGTAATCATCCATAGTCCATCACTGCGATCTATTTACTACATAGCCAGCCTTTAAGAATACTTTGTCTACTTTCGTTACTGCTTCTGTACAATTGTAAAACGACTTGATATCTTCTTCATTATTTCCGTTACCATGAGCATCTTCATCCTGAGCCCGAAATGTTGCTCATCTTGGCATCTCCTCTTTAGAGTGCTTATAGAATATTTTTGGTCTCTCGTCTCTGCATCTCTTCTGGGTGTGTCAGCTCTACTATTTATGACATCACCAATCTTCTCTTTTGCTCAGTTTTCACGCTTCTTCCGGGATTTCATTCAAATGGCCATCATATTGTTGTTTATGCATGTATGTCTTTCTCAATGGGACTCTTACTTCGAAGATTCTCTTCGGTATTGGTACTCTCACTGGCATTGCACATGTCTCATACTCATGCTCCCAATATGGGGGAGGAGCTTTGGGTCGAGGTACTTGGCTCGACTTCTACACTCCCCCCTCTGGGTGATTCATCGACCACTCTCTCATCAGTCTTCATATCTAGACATCCTTGTCTAAAAAAATGCTTCTTTGGGACCCATATCATTATGACTCCTTTCAGGCATCCCACTGATTTCACATGCTCATCAGTACTCCAGGGCATAGGCATTCATTGTCCACTTGCAGTAGATCTATTTCCCCACGCACTTCTTATGATTCTTTGGATATAGTAACTTTGTTCCTTCAGGTGCTTGAATGCTGACCTTCACCTAGTCTCTGATTTCTTCATCTCTCAGCTCCTTGGTTTTCCATCCTGATTCAATATCAATCATAATCTTCAATCCTACCACTTTCTTTGCAGTCTTCTTGTATTGTAAGATTATTATCCTGATCACAAAAAATCCAAGCAATATCATCACTATCAGGGCTCCATGGCACTTGAACATATCTGCCATCTACTGTGGAACCCATGAGAATATTGATCCAAACCAACTGTCATCAGCAATGTCTTCCACTTCGTTTATCATCAGGACGTGTAACTTCATCAGCATCGATATGGCCTATGCCAAGGTGACATTCTCATCATCATGAGAAGGTATGAATGTTCAACATGATTCTCCAATTTTGGCACAAACGCATCCATCCATAGCTGTGATCATGTCCAGGACATATCTATTCTGAAGAGTCATCAATCGTATGGCTCTCAGCTCTTCCTTGATAGCATAGAATCGCTTTATGGTAGTGTTGATCATTTGCAACAATTCCCATCTGGTTATTTGCTTCTGTCTGGATCCTGGGCATGAAGATTATCGTAAATATCAATGAAGTCTTACTGAACAATCTATATTCATATGGAATGGAATTGAAAGCTTCTATTGACTTGGCTGAGCAATAGTTCTCTCTCTTCATTCGATTCAGGAGTTCAGCAGATCTCGTTTTCCTCAAGTGAGCATCTGCTTTAGGAAACTCGCCAATGTCCAGGTCACCTTTTGGAATCACCGATACTGCAACATGAACATTCACTATAGAACACAGTCCTCCCCAATCCTTGTGCAGCTTCATGTAAACTCTGGATCCACAAGCCCAGTAGCGGTCCATTATCGCTGCTGTTCCAATGCTCATTCCTGGTACGCCAAAGATTTGGCCACAATTCTCATTTTCTCCAAGTTTTCTTGTGCCATTATTTCTGAATCATAACTTTGCACTGTCCAAATGCCCTATCTGCAAGGGCCCTCCTTTGTCTTCGACCCACATCAGTAGTTTAACAAGTCTCAGCCATAACGGTTTGCATTCATTCCTTACAATGTCAATGGTTGGTTTGTAGTGGCCCATTACTACCCACACTCTGCAGATGACCACTCCTTCTTCTCATCCATCTGGAGAAAGCAATGATACCCAAATCTGCATTTGGCCTCTGTTCTTCCATCTTCAAATGTCTTCTGCTGATTTTCCTGGACATTCAAGTCTTCTGTTCACTTCCCATCTGATTCCAGCCCCTTTCACTGCAGGCTGTTCCTATCTTATCACATGATTTTTAGTGAGGGCTTTTGCTCTTGTCTTTGTGTCTTGCACATACTCATCTTCATCTGGGTATGTCCATTCTGTTGCCCATGCTAAATGGGCTGTTCAGCCCATGAACTGACCTCTCGCTCGGCAGAGTGCAATGTGAGATAGGTAATGTGCTGTCTGAACATCTATCTCAATGGCTATGAATATCTTAGACTTACCCATACTATAAGGCAGGAGTAAACATACATAGCATTCCTCTTCTGAGGTTCTCCTTCGTACCTTTGATGTGCTGATACCATATGTTGTTTCCCAAATGTGCTGTGCTGTTTAGATAATTATCCAAGTCATGATCATCTTCCCTTGTTTTTCTCTTAAGTCTTCTTCTTGCCTCATGTGCTTTTATAATCATGTCATGAAGTATGTCTGCATAATTCCCTTTCACTTGTGGAATCATAGGGACATTTGTTCGTGTAATCAGTGTCTTTACATGTATGACTATTCCCAACAGTTTGTGTGTGTCCTTGTCAGACAGGACCATCTGTACTTGCTGTACTATACTTAGGTATCTGGAAGATTTGCTTAAGTATGGCTGTGAGCAGTCTCCTCATGATTGGACCATATTTTAGGATCTTGCAAGAATACATGAACATCAGTAGTTCTGCGAACCAATGATGGATATGCATGAAGAATGAGGAGGAAAACAGCAAGAATGCTCTGATGAACATTGCCATTAGGCACCACCATGGGCACCTCCAAAGAGAAAATCAGTGAGAAAGGAATCGGGGAACTGTTCCCTCTTACAATCGTCAAAGATAAACTCTAGGTCTGGCATTTCTTTTCCCTTCAAGACTTCAATAAGTCTCAGTTCAATGTTAGCAAGCTCTTGTGGCTGAAGAACAATAACTTTTTAACTCCTTGTTTAGCAGCTACAAAGAGTGTCTTGAATGTACCACAGTCCAATGAACTCTGTATCTGTCTTACTGGACAGTCTCTGCGTCCTTCTTCCTCTTCATTGATCAAGTCTGCACATGCTGAACTTCTTCTCTGTGGCTTGCTCCTGAATGGGGTGGGGTGATGCGGTCTCACTGATGTAGACTTTCACATCACAGTGGGATATCCAAGCGTGTCTTTCTAGCACTTTCACTGCAGTGAAGCGTGACGTCCTCCACGATGAAAGGACCGTTAACACTGGGTTGATGCCATTAACAAACAAAGTTCCTAATCAGAACTCGGTCTCGGGGAAACACTATAGGTAATAATAGTTAAGTTGTTCCGGTTGCTGTATAGTCTTCATCTGTGTTCTGAGGCCGACACCCCGTCTGCTTGACTTGGTCTGAAATGACAGAGATACTTGTAGTCCTACATGTTAAGGAGGCACATAGCTCATCTCCTAACTATTCCTCTGTTGTCTGGGCATCACTTCTAATCCTAAATGGAGGAGTGAGAAGCGTTCTCATTAGCGTCCCCATTAATAATTCATGGGGCGTAAGATGATGGTCAGAGCCTGGTTGGTTCCTCAATGCATACAATGCAAGAGGCAGGCAATGTAGCCATCCTTTTTTCAATGTTAACTTAAGCTCGGCTATTCTCTCTTAGAGCAGACTGTTGAGTCTCTCACATACTCTGTTAGCTTGCGGGTGATAAGCTGAGGACAACGTGTGCTTTATACTAAACAATAAGCCAATGAGTTTGAATATTTCATTCACAAAATGTGGGCCATTATTTGATCTTAATACCTCACAGATTCAGCATCTAGGATATACTTCTCAGACAAAATATTTCACAGTGCAAGTGGTGTCTGGATGTGTGCATGCACCAGCCTCGATCCACCTAGAAAAGGGGCACACCACCACTATCATATATCTATATTCATTACAGACCTACAGCATATCAACATATTCAATATGTAAATGCTGAAAATGACCATTTATTTGAGGTATAACTCCTCTTACTATTCGCAACGTGTGCCCAGCAGCAACATTTTGACATACAATGCAATTTACGACATAAAATGCAACGTGTTCTAACAAATTTGGTACAAACCAGTCCTCCACAATAGTTGCTGTGAGGCTTTCCCTAGTGACATGCACAGGGTACTGTAGCTGTTCCAACGCCACCCTTAATAAGGCTACAGGCATTACCGGTCTACCAGTGCTTTCCTGTCACCACAATGCCTCAGAAGGGGCTAAAGAACACCCCCTCCGTGTCCACAGATCTTTTTCATCCTGTGGTGCTCCACCCTTAACTTCAATTAATTGTGGCTTTGATATGATATGATATGATGCGATATGGCATTTATAACGCACCTATACACAAGTGTTTCAAGGTGCGACGAGCCAAGGAACGGGGAACAGAGGCAGGACAGACAACGATTCTACTAGGCCAGGTGTCATTCATATCACGCAAGTACATGGGTAAGTTAAGGAGGAGAAGTGCGGGGGAGAAAGGGGAGAGGACAGTGCAGTACATGGGGTAAGAGAAAAACAAAATTAAACAGTAAGTAAAAGTACGGCCAGCAGGTGGCAAGTTCAAGGATAATGTTGACACCAGGGGTCAAGTGCTGGTAGTGGGACTGTAGGGATACAGAAACAGTCCCCAAGTGTGGGGGTTGCCAGGAGGACAGTGCAAGAGTGTGACTGGCAGGGGAGGGGATCTGGGCACGAGATCAGAGGGTGACCAGGTAACAGTGCAAATTCAGTGTCAGCCAGGAAGTCAGTAAGGGAGAGGAGGAGAAAAAGCAGAAGCAAAGAGAAAGGTTTTGAGGTGTTTCTGGAACCGAAGATGATTCTCCTCAAGTTTCAGGGAGGCTGTTTCAGAGGGAGTCCCCAGCCGAAGAAAGAGATCTGCCACCAACTCGTTGCTTGTAGAAGCGACTGACCCTGAGGGAGTTTGAGGTAGATGAGTGAAGAGCTCGAGAAGGAAGGTATTTGGGGAGAGAGAGTTGAAGGTATTGAGGCCCCAGGCCCCAGAAGGCCTTGTGGACGATGCAGAGGGTTTTGAACTTAATCCTCGCAGCCACTGGGAGCCAGTGCAGAGATTTCAGTCCTGGAGAGATACGATCCCTGGGCTTGAGGCCAAGGATAAGTCTTGCGGTCCTGTTCTGGATAAGTTGTAAGGGGCGGAGAGTAGAAGCAGGCAGATTTAGAAAGAGGCTATTGCAATAGTCCAGCCTAGAGAGAACCAGAGCGCTGGAGACTGTGAGCTTCTGGGGGAAGGAGAGGAAAGGAAGAATACCTCTGAGGAGATGCAGCTGATAGTGTGACTTCTTAGAGATATCAGAGATGTGAGGAGAGAAGGAGAGTGAAGAGTTGAAGATGACCCTGAGGTTTTTAGCCTTACAGGTGTGAGAAGGAAGAGGGCCAAGGGAGGCCAGCCAGAGAGCTACAGGAAAGGAGGGAGCGGGTGTGCTGATGAGGAGGTTCTCAGTCTTACTGGCATTAAGGCAGAGGTCATTGGTGGCACACCACTCCTGGATAGAGACAGACAGTCAGAGATGAGGGAAGTGGAGGAGGAGGCCAAGGGTAGCCTGAAGATGAGCTGGGTGTCGTCCTCATAGCACTGAAAGTTGGTCCAGAGAGCGACGATGCGGTGGGCCAGGAGTGCCAGGTATTGGTTGAACAGCCAGGGAGAGAGGTTAGACCCCTAGCGGACACTACAGATAGAGAAAAAGATAGCGGAGAGGAAGAACCCAAGTTGGACCTGGGAGGGTTGGTCGGAGAGGAAAGAAGTCAGCCACGCCAGAGCCTGACCAGTGATACCCAGGTTATCATGGAGATGGTTGAGCAGGATGGCATGGCTGACAGTGTCAAAGGCAGAAGAGAGATCAAGCAGGATGAGGACGCAGGGGGTGTTAGTGTCAAGGTTGGAGAGCAGGTCTTCACGGATGTTCAGGAGAGCAGTTTCCATGCTTCTGGCAGCTCTGAAGCCAGATTGATGGTCATGAAGACAGCCAACAGATTCAGTGTGGAGATTAAGCTAGGAGATGGCCAGTTTCTCCAGGAGCTTGCCCAGGAAGGGAGTGATGGAGATTGGGTGGTAGTTGGCCGGGAAGAAGGGGTCGGCAGTGGGTTTCTTAAGAAGGGGGTGCACAAGGGAGTGCTTCAGGGGGGATGGGAAGACTCCAGTGACGAAGGAGTGATTGCAGAAATCAGCCAGGGCAGGAGCCAGGGAGTCTATGTGTTCCTTGATAGTTTTGGAGGAACCGGGGTGAACCTGTTTCGACAAGACTTTCATAGATCGGATTTGTCTAGCAACCTGTCTGCAGAAAACAGGGGAAAGGTAGAGAAGGAGGGAGGAGATGTGGCTGCAGAGAGGCTAGAGGAAGAGCAGGGAATGGGGGAGGGAGGAGGAAGGAGGAGAGTGAGGACAGGATGTCCTGAGTTTAAGAGATGAAGTGAGAAGCCAATGCTGTACAGAGGGCCTGAGAGGGGACAGGAGAGGTCGAGACTGCAGCAGAATTGGCCAGTTCCTCACAGATTTTAAAGAGTTTGGCCGAGTTGTCAGACACCGCAGAGACGCGTGCTTGGATATGCGCTCTATTCTTCATTAGGACAGAGAGCCGGTATTGCCTTTGCATCAGGCGGCAGGCCAGTTTGTCATAGGATGTACATGAAGCACGCCATTTCCTCTCAGCCACCCCTACACTTGCGTTTTACGGTGACATGGTCGGAGTCATACCAGGAGTTGCACTTTGCTTTGGGCTACAGGCGGATTCTCATGACAGGGGCAAGGATATCAAGAGTGTCAGATATAGCAGAGTGGATCGTGTAAAGGGCTGTGTCAGGATGAGAGTCAGCCAAAGTGGGAGAGGGGGGGTGAGAAGGTGGCAGCGAAGGCCTCAGCTGGCACGCGCTTCATGGGTCGGATAACCGAGAAGGTGGGTGGCAGTGAAGGAAGTGGCTTGGCCTGAGGGGTATGGAGGATGAGGTGGGAGGAGAGGAGAAAGTGATCACTCCAGGAGAGAGGAGTGATGAGAGGGACAGAAAGGGGAAGGTCTGAGGAGATCAGAACATCAAGAGTGTGCCTTGCAGAATGAGTCGGGCCAGAGGGGAGAATAGTGAGTGAGAGAGAGTCGCAGAGGTCACGAAAGAGTCCAGAGGGAGGACAGGAGGCATCCAGGTGGAAGTTGAAGTCTCCAAGAAGGAGGAGTTGAGTGGTCGAGAACAGGAGGGAAGAGGAGAGGTCTGCCCACTTAGGGAGGAAAGAGGAAATCTGACCAGGTGGCCAATAGATAGTAGCCACAGTAAGGGAATGGCTAGGGGAGAGAGAGAGACTGCAGAAGAGGCATTCAAAAGAGGAGTAGGCCTGCGTAGGAATGACAGTGGCAGGAATCCACTCAGGGAAGATCAGGGCTACACCACCCCCAGCGCGGGTGGCCCTGGGAGTGGAGAGGATCTTGTAGCCGTCAGGTATGAGTGTATCAAAGCTTGTGACAGAGCTAGCTGTGAACCATGTCTCAGTGAGACCGAGGACATCAAGGTCAAGTTCTTCCAGAAGGCTGCAGATATTAGAGGAGTGTTTGACAGCAGAGCGAGAGTTTAGAGTGGCAATGTGAAGAAGGTTGCCATCCTTGAAGGACTTCCAGGGAGGGGTCCAGATCAGAGGTCCGCCATGCAGAGGTGTAGACGAACCCTGATTGGGGGCAGCGAGGGAAGGGGGAGGCAAGGAAGCCAAGGAGGAGGCAGAAGGGGGAGGCAAGGTAGTAAAGGAAAGGGAAGAGGGGACAGCAGGAGAAGGAAGGAAGTTTATGAGGCGTGGTAAGCGTCTATCAAAGAGGTGTAGTTTGTACTGGGGCCTTGAACCAGGATGGTCCCATTAGAGTAGACATTAATGATGACTTTACAGGAATGGAAGGTTACCAGTAGGGCGTCCCAGCGGGTCCCACCATTAATGGGAGAGGAGGAGAAAGTAGAGAGCACAGAGACCATGTGAAGGGTTCATAGCAAATGCACAACAAAGAGGATATCGGTGAGAGTTTCCTTGGAGGAGGCCCTGGTGTAGGGATCGGCGATAGGGAGGCCTGGGTTGGAAACCGATATGTCCCAGTTAGAAAAGATAGGAGAGACTGAGAGTACCATAGAATAGGTGGAAGGGAGAGGGGAAGCCACAAGTAAAGGTCACTGGCATAGGCAGACAAGACAGCAAGAGGAAAGCAGGTTGTGCAATAGGACAGAACAACACTCAGGATGAGAGTTTACAAAAATTGTAAAAATGTTCATTTATAATCATCATCACCATAGTTTTGTCATTCACATCAGGCATATCAAAGCTCATAATGTCAGATGAATATGCAACTCTTTTTGCTTCTTCATCTGCGGCTTGGTTTGTGCATGAAATAAAGTCTGCTCTCTTAGTGTGCACTCTGCACATAACTTCTGGGAGTTGTACTGCCTTAATAAGTCTGTCCAATAAAGCAGTGTGTTGCACTGGATTGCCGTCAACTTGGAGGTAGCCCCTCTTTTTCCAAGGTTCAGGCCTTGGGTGTACTGTTGACGTCACATAGGCAGAGTCACTGTACACGGTCACTTCCTGGTCTGCATTGTTCTCGAGCGTGACAATCAGCGCCTCAAATTCTGCAGCCTGTGCTGAAAAGTGGGACGGTAGTCGTGCACTTGTCATTAGCTCGAATTCCCTGCTAGCCGTGTGCTTAATCACAGCGGCGCCTGAATATCTCTGCCCATCAGTTTGATACATTTTCGAAGAACCATCAATAAAGAGAATCTCCCGAGCAGCTAAAGAATTTTCTTTCACTCTTGTGATCTCATCATAGAACTCCTGATAATTCAAGCAATCATGTGCCTGCTCGTCCTCTGCCAGTGGTTCAGCTACAAACGTGGCAGGGTTTACTGTCTTACATCTGACCATTTTAATTGCTGGATTCAATATAACCACCTCATAAGCAGAAGCAGTTTGAGACGTAAATGTACATTTAGGTTTTTCCAAAACAGCAAATAAAGCAGCAAACAACATCATGGAACACCCCATTACTATCCTGGCAGACTTCTCAATAGCGAATGCAGTGCCTGCCAAAGATTGTTCGCACGGGAAGTGACCCCTCATTAATTGGTCTAAAATCCCACTGTAATATGCTAAAGACTTGTACCCCAACACAGTTCTCTGCCTGAGTACTGCTGTCATGACTGTTTAATTTGTATGCGAAAATAAAATGATTTCCTAAGAAAAATTAGGAAACCCTAAAACTGGAGCTGTGCAAATTGCCTTTTTTATCTCATCAAACCCTTCCTCCATTTCCTCAGTCCATACAATCTTTTCCTGGCTTGCTTAAGCCTTTTTCAGGGCTTGCAACAATGGCCATGTGTATGAACTATAATCAAATAACTGCATATTCCCACAAATTGCTGCATATGCTTTATCGTGTGCAGTTTTGCTGTTTTCAAAATTGCCTCAGCCTTTTGAGGTGTAACTTTCTTTCCTTCATGCAAGATTAACTGGCCTATTTATATCACCTCTTCTTGACAATAGTGCAATTTCTCTTTGTCCACCTTATACCCTTTCCCGGCTAGAACAATCATTAGCTGAACTGAGTCTTGTCTGCATTCTTCCTATGATATGCTGCAGACCAAAATATCATCTACGTATTGCAACACGACACTTGGCAAATCAATATTGCTTAAGTCCATCTGCAGGACTCTATTGAAAACTGATGGAGACTCACAATACCCCTGGGGCAAAATTCTGCTTTTTAACTAAGTCTGTCTGAACGTAAATGACATCATAATCCCATGCGTATCCCATGCGTATCCCATAATGGAATACTTCTGGTTCTAACCGTACTCCTCATATGGCTATTTGTCCTGTAAATGCCATGATGAATTTGCTCACATTTAAATAATGTATCCCTGGCGTTGAACACACTATACCTTCATCAGTAAATGAAATCGTCATATTCAACTTTGTCATTAAATCTCGACCCTGTATATTAACTGGCATCTGTTTTGAATTCAACAATGGAACAGACATATTGCATTCTCCTATAGAGACTGGCAATTCTTCAGTAAAAGGAACCCTAATTGTAACAGCTGCCCATATGGAAACTTTTTCACCATATTCGGGGGATGAAAACTCATCCTATGCAGAAGATTATTCGTGTCTGTGGGTTTAGTAAACAATGTGGTCGATATGTTGTTGTTAATGACCTTCACTTCTACATTCAAAAAGTGTGTTTTAGATGTTCAATTTCTGCTGTGAATTGAATAAAAGGGTCAATCTTATTAATAAATGTAAGGACATATTGTAATGTGTCATGGGCACCATGCCAAATGGCAAATATATCATCAATATACCTGACCCACTTAGCCAAGTACTTATGAAAAACAGGGTGATGTATGATGTGTGTGGTTTCAAACCTGTACATAAAACTGTTGGCATACACAGGGGCCACACTGGCACCCATAGAGGTCCCTGATGTTTGATGGTAATGTTGTTTCTGTGCAATGACCTCTAGTTAGATCAAAATTAATTGTTTATTAGCACCTATGGCATCAGCTAGTTATAAGTAGCCATTCAACTGCTGCTTGACCATGATCATGTGGAATACTTGTGTAGAGGCTGCACAAGTCGATAGTAAATAAGATGTCATCACTAGTGAGTTGGATAGTCTCAAGTATCTGCAAAAAGTGTGTTTTGTCTTTTATGCATGTAGATGTGGCTTGTACCAGGGGTTGAAGGAAATGGTCAATGTAGGTCCCTAACAGTTGAAGTAGTCCCCCTGTGGTGGCTACTATAGGTCTCCCCGGAGGATCACCCAACCTTTTGTGTATCTTTAGAAGTAAATAGAATGTGGGTACAATAGGGTGGCTGTAGTGAGATATGCTTTGGTTTTGTCTGAAATCCATTATAACTATTTTACTTTCTCTAGTATGTTGTTTTATTCCTCTTGATCTCAGGAGTAGGATCATTACTCATAGGTGCATGTACATTGAGATCTTGTAATTGTCTCATATATTCTTTATGATAATCACTTCAATTTGCATGTGAATTTGAATTGATCAACCTTGATGTTAAACAAACTGGAATTATATGTAGGTACATATTTAAGTCCTTATTGCAATGTCCTTGTCTCATGTTGTGTGAGTAGCCTACTCAATAAATTAACCACTAGGTTTTCTGTGTTTGGAACCTGGTCTGCATCCCTCTGTTTCTCCTGTCTCCTCCCCCTCCTCGTCCTTTTCCTCTGGAGCTCAGTTCTAAAAAAGGATATGGTGCTCGGTTGATGCCTTCTCCTGTGCTACCTCCGGTATTACCCTCCCATTTTTATTGGTTGCTGTTGATACTTGTCTGCCCAAGTGTAAACTTCGCTATTGAGGTAATCATATGTATACCTCTTAAATGTCCTCAATTTCTTGATCTCCCATTCCATTTTGTATGACTCTAATTTATTGTTGATGTCTGTTAAAATCTCTCTGAATGTGTCTGTGTCAGTCAAATTGGTAATCTCAGTGGTGTGTTCCACTATCTCCTTTTCTAGTTGTTTAATGTCACTAGCTAGCTCTAGCGTGGTAAGTAAAATCAGATCAAGGCAACATTTGTTGAGGATCTGTTCCCATTTAGCTACAAAGTATGTGTTCGCTTTGCATAGAGTAGGTCTAAGTGGAATTGATGGTACCTTCTATGGCATCTACTAGCCCATACTACACTTCCCAGCAACCTTTGCTTTGGCGTGTCTCAAGCACACACCCAGATGCACCATAGCGCCATTCATGGAATATGCTACTGAACTGGGGCATCTGACCAAGCCCTTTAAGACGAGGTAGCAATACTTAGAGGCAGATGGAGATACAGAATATTACTCAAACATCAATAATCAAAACTTCCTCAGGAAGTTGGCAAAGTGTGACTGTTTTAATGTCAATTATCTAAAACAGGGAGTTACAACGAACAGCAATGTGTTCGCTCAATCTTCACACTCAATTCCACACATAAAAAAGCAAGTTATTTACTAATGACTTGTCACCATTGATGTCTACCTACGTTGCAAACTACACAAACCTATTTGGAATGATGATAGGCTTACAAGGAACATCTAGGTATACGTTCCGTACTGGTCAGGGAAGGTGTTTGGGTATCTAACATCAGGTGGGGCAACTAAGCCCTCCTCTAGTGCAGGTCACTATGAACGTCATCAAATACACAACATCCCATTGGTTATACAAACTATAGGACTCTCTATTACATGTCCCTCTACAATTGGTTGGCACTCTTGTAACCCTCTGTAATATTCCACCTATGCAAGCAGCACGCAAGCTGGCGGACAGGAGCTGGGGGGCTGGTCATAACCATAGCTTCTCACCATTAGCCCTGGCATCCATCATCACACTTGCAGCCTGCTAGTCAATTAAGGCTTTGAACTTTACCTTGGAAAAGCTCTCTGTGCTGGAGAATATTAGTCAGTATAGCATACTCTGTCTTCTTGGTTTTGATACAGTTCATCATAGTATCTATTTTCACCTGACCATGTGACAGTAGACCATGTTTACGAGTCTTACTGTATTTAAAATACTACTATTTGATGAACCTCTGACGTCTTCAATGTTCTCGCCTCTCATTTAAGACAGAAGGCTTGTTATTTTTAAAGCTTCTATAATTGTTTGTATGCACATCCAGGCCCAAGGTGGCCTTGACTTCTTGGTGTTGATCCAACCAAGCCTTTCTTTGATCCACCTCCATGGTTGAGTTTTCGATTTCTAACTGCGACACACTGAAAACATCTTTCTGCTTTTGGAATCCAGCTCTGCTAAAGTGCATTGTGGAATCATCCATAATATATATATATATATATTGTGAAGACATGGAGGAAAGGAAAACCGCACTCCAAGCATGAGGTCAGAAGGTCCCAATAAAAAAATGACAAACTCGAATCTAATATGCAGAACGAGTTTAATTCATGATAAAAGAAGTATTAGGCAAAAAAACACACAGCAAAACAAAACAGGATGCCAGGGCAGTGTCCTGAATGACGCGTTTCGCGCTCCTCCGAGCGTTTGATCATGTTAGGGAGACGTGAAAATGATCACAATACATATTGCAAGTTAGTCCTTTTCCCATGTTGCCTTATTCCACATACTGACAACTTTGTCACGAAACCATGGCGGCCATATTGGAATGTAGTAGAGACCTGTATTGGCCATTACCACACAGATTTAAAAGTACCAGAATGATGCAGAATATTATGAAATGCATCACGAAACATGCAGGATAATCATCCTAATAAAATAAAAGGGACGCATAATGAGAAAAGTGTCAATAGATCTCGCTAATAGAGAAAACCACACCAATCCACAACCGTAGCATAAAGTGCAAGGGCATTCCTATGTCAACATATGAACAAGGTACATGAAGATGCGGCAAATAGCTGAAAGATAAAGTGCAAGTGCATATCTAGCTAAGCATGGCAACATAATATGAATATTCAATTGGAAAAATAGCAAGGACGGAATAATACTGTCTAATATGGAATCTCAAATGACAGTTGTAGACAGTCAATATATGCAACCCTTAAAATAAAAAATCATGTTTCAAGCAAAACCCATAAGGTGCAAATCGCAGAACTTCGTAAAAACATCAGCCCAGGGCTACAGTATAAAGTGCATTCCTAACGTAAACTTATGAGCAAGGTGTAAAATGCATTTCTTATGGAAGCATATGAGCGAGGTACATGAAGATGCAGCAAATGGCTAAAAGATAAAGTGCAAGTGCATATCTGGCTCAACATGGCAACATATAAGGACAGAGCAATGCTGCCAAATGTGGAAACTCATTTGACAGTTACAGGCAGTTAATATTTGCAATCCTTAGATTAAAAACATGATACATAAAGTGCAAATAGTAGGACTTCATGAAGACATTAGCCCAAGGCTGCAATATATAAGTGCAAATATAAAGCTTTAAAGAATACTTTATCTACTTGCGTTGCTGCGACTGTACACTTGTAAAATGACATGATAACTTCTTCATTATTTTTGTAGCATGAACATCTTCCTTTCAAGCCCAAAATGTTGCTCATCTTTAACACTCCTCTTTAGAGCTTATAGAATCCAGTTCTGCCCGCAGGTGCCATTACGGCCACCAGGTCTGTCCTGGCGGCTGTACCGGCACCGACGAGCAGAATTTGACAGTAGCACCGACACCGTTATAATTTTTTATTTATACATTTATAATGCACGGGAAGCCCACTGGCATCAGGGCGCAACAAAAACACAAGCGGAACAGAACAACAAAAACGGTACAGGAAGACCTAGAAGGGTAGGTATGGGTTGTGGATGTTTACTTAAATAGGAAGGTTTTCAGGGCTTTTCTGAAAGGCTAAGTCTAAGTGTTGACTGTAGAGCATTCCAAAATGAGGTTGCTTTGACAGAGAAGGATCTACCCATGCCCACTGAGCCTGCTGCTTTCAGACCCTGGATTAGCTCTAGGGTAGAGGATCGAAGACTTCTGATCGGTCGATAAGAAGGTAGCAGGGTTTTGAGGTAGTCCGGGAGTGTGCCGTAAAGACAGAGGTGGACCAGGGTGCCAATTTTAAAGAGGATATGTCCCTGAACAGGCAACCAATGGAGTTTTCCCCTGTGGTTGGAAATGTGGAATCTTCTGGGAACATTTTTGACAATGTGAACAGCGTTATTTTGAATAGTCTGACATTTCTTAAGATTTGTTTTGGAAGCCCCACATAGCAAAGCATTACAGTAGTCTAGTCTGGTCAAGATGTAGCCCGGGCGATGATGTCACAATTGTTTTCGGTGATATAGGTGCGGATGGACCTAAGTAGCCCGTAGGTAGCAGTTGCAGGTTTGATTAAGGTATTTGACTTGAGCATCTGAGTTGAGGGATGCCTCAATTTGGACTTCAATTTTTCTTTTGGATTTCAATTTTGTTGTCTTGTATGTGGAAATTGTTGTATTGTGGGCTGAGTTTGGCACGGGCCTGAGGAGAGCCAAATATCAGAAGCTCAGTCTTGCTGCATTCAGGCACAGCCAGTTTTCAGACATCCAGCTTTCAATAAGGCAATAGATGTTAGACAGAGCAAAAGAGTCATTTGCATGGTCACCACTGAGCTCGAGGACCAATTGAGTGTCATCCGCATAATTTGTAAATAAATACACCCATGTCCTCCAAAAGCATACAGAGTGACCTAATATAGAGATTGAATAAAAGGGGGAAAATGGAAGCACCCTGATACACCCCGCAATTCATTAATGCAGAAGGTGAGAATGCTTGTCACCATTGAATTTTAGACTCTTGATTTGAGAGAAGGATGAAACCCAGTCCACTGCTTCCATGGAGCACTGGCCGTGGTCTTTTAAAAACAATAGGAGACATTCGTGGTCTACAAGGTTCAAAGCCACAGATAGATCCAACATAGTCATCAGCATCCCGGCTTTCCCTTTGTCCATGAATTTTAGCAAGTGAGATTGGAGGTCCACAAGAGCTGTTTACGTACTAAAGGATGGACGGAAGCCCGACTGTCGATCATGAAGGATGTTATTCGATTCGTAGAACTCTTGCAGCTCCAAGGTAGCAAACTTGTACAATATTTTAAGGAGAAATTGCCAGTTAGGTATTGATCTCAGCTTACTTGGGTCCCTGAGGTCGATGTTAGTTTTTTTTGGGATAGGCGTAACTGTAACTTTCTTAATTGCATAGGGACTTGGCTGTCTCTAAAGGAGGCATTTATGAATTGGGTAAGAAATGGGGCAAATAGATCTTAGTGCTCCAGAGTCAGTTTGGGAGACAGTAAATTGTGGGGGCAAGATGTTGCATGTGTGGAAGATAGCATATTAAGCATGTCTTGGAAATACATTTGTGAGAATGTAAATTCATGGTGCATTTTTTGTAGTTGTCAGTTTCTTGTGAGGGATGCCATGACACTGTGCCAATATTATTTTATTCCTACCATTGGTAATTTTGGCATCAAAGGCCACTTGAGTTAATGTACAATCAAGGTTCAAGGGTAGGAAAGGGATCTGAGATACTTTAGGTTTTTCCAAGTAAATTGTGTTCAGCTCTTTCCATGCTGTCCTGGAGGCATCTGAGGGAATGTTTTATTCATTTTAATTCCAGGGCCTGTTTTCTTTTCTTCATTTCTCCTAGTTTTGGGTTAAACCAGTTTTGGTGGCCCGGATTGTCCCTAATTAATTTAGTTTTGACGGGGGCCGTGAGATCTAGGATCTCAGTAAAGGTGTCAGAGAAAGAGGACACCATATTGTCCACTTGGTCGTGAGGAGGTGACTTGGACACGATGGACTCCAGGTAAACATGGAGGTTGTGACAGTGAGCCTTTTTGAAGTTCCGACCTGTAACTGATTTCACTAGATTTCTTTGTTCGGGTTGGGGATCTAAAGATTGGATGGTGAAATTAATGATGCAATGATCCAACCATATACACAGAGTGCTCTGAATATTATTAGTCTTAAGATTCCATGTCATAATACAGTCTAATAAGTGTTTTTTTGTGGTGGTCGGGTCACTATTTATAACTTTATACTTGATAGATAGGAGGGCAGATTCTAGTTCTATTGCTTCTTTTTCGAGGTTGTTTCCTTTCTAGTGATTCAGGTCTCCTAGGAAAGGGTAGTAGAATTAGGACTGGTGAGATTATTTAATAATTTAACGATTTCCTCAATAAATTCTGGTTTTGCATTAGGAGGTCTGTAAATTAGCACAATATTGATACTATTGTGACAAGTCATGGTCATTTTTACATGTAGAATTTCACTGCCTGAACATGTGATTGGGGCTGAAAATATACCTAGTTCAGTTTTGACAATAATAGCCACACCTCCACCGTAGTCCTCGGTGCGGTTAGCACTGAAGAAGAAAAAACCTGAGGGGACAGCCAGGTGAATGGGCTGCTTGTATCTCGGATCCATGTTTTCGTTATGCATAGAATATCCAGGCTACTACCCAGGCTAAGGTCATGCAGAGCTTGGGCATGTTTATTTAGTGATAGTGTGTTCATCAATGCGACTTTTAAATTGTTCTTCTTTTCAACAAGTAAAAGGGTTTTAGAATCCTTTGCAAGGTTTGTGTATCTGTTAGTTCTGGTGGGAGCAGGGTCTTTAGCGTCAGGGTGTCAGAGAGGAGGGAAGAATGTGTCATAGTGTCTGTAGCAGGAATGGTGTCCTTGGCGCAAGGAGTGCCAGATGAACATGCCACTTCCAGTATCCCGGACACAGTGTCAGGAGGACTTTGTAGGATAACTGAAGGATTTATTCCCATGTTTTGTTGGGTTGAAGTTATTTGGATTATTACTTCAGCTGTGGGATTCGGGGTGGGTGGGGGAATCTCATGAATATGTGCATTCAAGATAATGGAATACAGGGGCTTTCACTCATCACAATTATTAATAAATAAAATGCATTATTTAAACTCATTTTTGTTTTGACAACATCTGATCTATGACATTGGCTTCAGCCAATCTACAAGTTATGTAAATGTAGATTTTATCTGAGTAAATGATAATTTGCAATGATATTATGACCCAAAATGACTCTAGACCAGCTTACGCCACTAATTATATTTGAAATAGTACATAACTTTACAAAGGCAGTTCCACATTAAAGTGGCACCAATATGTATTCAGTTTTAAATCATGCTTCTCAATAAAAAGTAGATTAGGCTTAAAGAACCACATCTCACTTTATATTGAATGTAAATAGGGGAACACAGTGCATGGAGATATTGGCACCTGCACTTCTGTTTTAAAATTGCATTGCTCGCAGTTTCCTTTACTTTATCAGCCCAGATTTTACCCTTGACAATCTAGCTGGACAATTTGGGGTTGATTGGGGTTTTCATTTACCTTATGAATATGGCTTCTGATTTGGGGAGTCAGCTGGTGACACAGTCAGTCTAAAAAGATTCCTTAAGCAAACCCTCTCTTCAGGTGGCTTGCACTCTCATTTGCCTGGGCCAGCCCTTCAAGCTCTGTTCTCCAATCTTCAGTGTGTTTCACTTCTTAAACTTCATCCATCAATATTCCATAATAATTGCTCTCTGCCCTATGTGCACTTAATATTATATTGTTTCTGACTCCAACTCTGCCTTGTGACAGAGGAATGGTTTCCCTAGTCCCAAAGGTGGGAGGGAAAACCACTCCTATTGAGACAAGCCTATTTTGTCTGAATACTCTAATCCTGATTGAAATATGCAAGAGTAATAAAACAAGTATGTTCAGATTCTGCAAGTCGGTGTGCATACAATTTGAATGATTGTGGTATGACAGGATTTGGCATTTTCACCATTTGTCGCCTATTCAAAATGTGGCAATGCACATATTTTATCACATATTCTGATAGATATTACTTCTATCTACAAAGTGTCAACATGTTGTGTCGATTAGAGATTGCATTGCGAGGCAGCGATCAATTTAATGATTACAAGTTTAATGTTTACTTCTCCTCATATACATTAATCAGGTATTCTAGTGTGAATGACAGGTGGCAGTGACAGTTATCTACCTACATACTCCCTTTTGTATACTATTAATGTGTATCCAGAGCAGACGGTCTGGAAGCAAGGATGCTGGTAAGCACACTGGCACCCTAGTTTCTGGATCAGCAAACTACAAGTTTGCCTGCCGGGGCCGCTGCGCCTGACAGATCCGACCCTGCCGGATGCAGCGGCCATGGTAGGCAGACTCTTCATGTAAGCACTGGCACCGTTAGCAACAGTGCCGGCACTTCCGAGCCCCCACTCCCATGGAGTCCATGGACTCCACGGGAATGGGGACTAACATTTTACCGGCACCTGACTTCCCGGGCTGCCAGACTTGTAATCACCCAGAGGCACCGTGAAGTCAACACCAGTAAAGTTGTATGAGTCTGGCGGCAACCTGCCAGTAGCACCGTTAGGGTGACCGCTGGTCTCGTAATGAGGCCCCTTGTCTTTAACTGTGTTAATAAAGTTCTTTTATGGCAGGCCTGGACTTTGAAAAATTATGACAAGTCCTTTGAGGCTGAGGACTTGAATCCATTAGTGTAATATCTGGCATGGTCACTAGGGGCCTCATTATAAGTGTACTGGTATCCCACCAGTATTACCGGTGGGATTCAGGAAACTGTACCACCGGTTCCGCCACTTGGTCTGCTGGAATTGCCACCTGATTCCAAGTCGTGGAAACACAGGTAAATCCCCTTTCCATGGGTGATTTACCTATATTACCAGCACCAGTATTATCGGGCCTGTAATACTGGAATTTTTTTGCCAGTAGGAGGGCGGATATACCTCCCTCTTAGCTGGCGGTAAATCCTCCACCCAAACAGCAAACTTATAGTTGGCTGGTCCAGAAAAAAAGTGCTGGTGCACATTATTACAGGCACTTTATTTCCAGACCAGCAAACTTCTAATAAGGCACCTAATCTTCAGAACTCAGCCAAAGAGGTCGGCAAGGCCCTTTGTGTGTGCTCTTCAAGTGCATTCCCAGGCTGGGTCCGGCCGTTTACATGAGAAACCTGAGAAGTAGCCCTTGGAAGGTTTAATTTTCCCATTTTTATCATTTCTTGCTCCTCGTCCAACATGTATGGCAAAGCAGAAATGAAACTTTAAATGAGGTGTTGATTCTACCCTACATTTCAGATCCTTTTGACTGAAACTTTTACAAGTATATTCACATGAATTGTACAAACAGTGATGTTTCACATATCTGCAATAGGCCTTATATTTTCTTACATAATAATGACAGTGCTTAAATACAAATCATATTTTTACTGCAGATACACTTTCTTCTACATAGGGCATACAACATACAAATTGCTCTTCTTTATAACAAGGAATCTAATAATGTTTCACTTGTGACAATAACCCAGACTTATCTGTATAATGTTCTTCCACAAGCATTCTGATCCATGTGAATTCTTGTGGGAATTAGATGCATTCAAAGGTTTTGAACCTATCTTTTAGATAGCTCTTATTTGCTTTTCAGCCTTGTTCTGTTGAATTGTCACAAAGTGGATGAAAGAAAATAAGCAATCTTCACCTTTGGCTTTACATGTAAAGTCCTGTTTCTAAAATGATGACTATCCAAAAGTTAATTTCCCTATATTTACAATGTTATTGGTCACATACAAATTCTCTTTTCTCCTTGCTTCTATCTATCTACTTCTCTTCAGAGACCTCAACATCCACCTGGATGCTTCAAATCCCTCCTCCATGCTCGTCAACAACCTCTGTGACGCTCTCACTTTCTCCATCCTCCCATCTGGTCTGACACACTCTGCCGGACACACCTTGGATGTTCTCATCCCCTCAGGCATCCCGGTCTCTAACCCTCTCACCACTCCTCTCTCTTGGAATGACCACTTTCTGCTTTCCTCTCACCTAAACCTCTCTGTCTCTCAGGCAAAGCCCTCCCCAGCACTGCGACCAACCTTCCCGGTCATTCGGCCCATGAAGCATTTGTCAGTCAAGGGGCCTCATTACGTCCCGGGCAGTAAGGGATTACCGGTACCGGTAAGGGCACCAGTGCCAGAATCCCTTACGCCCTATTCCGAGGTCCCTTTGCGGGTCCTCCCTTAACGGCTGGTAAAACCAGCCATTAAGGACGGGACCCGCAAAGGGACTTTAGAGGTAATAACGGTACCGCAATTTGTGGTTCCGTTATTACCACCTTCCCCATTCCCATTGAGCTCTATGGGGGCTAAAATGGGAATGGGGAAGGGCCATGGTGAATGGGGAATTACCGCCCCCGCCAACATTGGAATGGGGCAGTAATTGCTCCATTCACCATGGCGGAATCGGTAAGGTTTTGGAGGCAACCATGACGCTAATAGCACCATGGTTACCTCCAGGGTCGTAATGAGGCCCAATGCCTTTGCCTTTACTTTCTCTGATCCTCCTTCTCCTGTGGCTGACTCACACTCGGACACAGCCCTCTCTAACATGCATCTTTCTATCTCCAACACTCTGGACATCCTTACCCCTGTAATGAGAATCCATCTGAAGCCACCTCCAAGTCCAACTCTTGGTATGACTCCGACTTTGCCGCCCTGAAACTCAAGTGCAGGGTGGCTGAGAGGAAGTGGGGGGCACATCCTCTGACAAACTGGCTTGTTGCTTGCTCCAAAGGCAATACAGACTCTCTGTCCTGTCCAAGAAGAGAACCCATATTCAAGCCTGTGTCTCTGCGGGCCCTAAAAACATGGCCAAACTCTTTAACATGTAAGTGGTTTCAACCCAGCATTCCACCTAAATCAATGCCTAGCGTGTGATGTACAGCTGAAACCCTTAATTATATATTTGTGTCTATAAGTTCTTTTATTTCTGAATGATGTACCCTTATATCATGCCCATCTCTTTGAATCACCCCGGACTCACTGAACCAAGAAGAAGGTTGTTTTGCAAAGTTAAAAGATTTATTTTATGGATTTGAACAAGATATATATCACACTTTTATGAATTTGAACAATATCTAGAGATCACACTATTAATATTTATACAATGATCACCAATGGGCGGTATTACAATCAACAATCTCTTTAATCAGTAGGAGTATGGATGAGAAGAATAATGTAGCTTAGAATAAAACTTTGTGTGGGTCCAGTCAAATGCAATGATAGGAAATAAATGCAGCACAGAAACAATACTTTTGTGTGTTCAATCAAATGCAATGTAATCACTCTTTCCCCCTGATACTACTCAATCCCGCCTAATATGCAATATAGAGATGGAAGGATAGAAAACAGGTTTTAGGAATATACAATCTCAACCAATACAGTTTCAATCCCAGTTCCCCCCAGCAAGCATAAAGAGAAACAGGAATGATTTCAAAACAGGTTGAATGCTTTTAAATGTGGCTTGTAATGAATGGGAAATGACTGAAAATGGATTTAATTCTCTAAATTGGATTCAAAACTAGTGGGAGCCGCTTTGGATAGTTTCAGGTAAACACTAGCAATGATGATTGAATAACTAGCAAATTGGAAACTGAATTCTGAGTTTGGATGCAAAGAATAGCTATTTTACATTTGATCAAATTGAGCCAAATGCAAATCCATGGCAAACTTTTCAGCACGCGAGAAACACGATTGTGGCAAAACTATTATATTAGCTTCAATCTGACATTAAAATTTCGTTTCTAGCATGTATGGTTCTGAAGTTATGAAGGTTTTAGTAAAGGTCGATTTTTCTCAAAAAGAGTCAAGATTTTCAAATGAAAGATGTGCTTTTGAATCTACAAACAGATTTTCTTTACACTTAAGGAGGCTATGAAGATGCAAGATACCCAATGGGACAGCCACCAGAACAGCGGCGCCTCTGCTCTGACTTTTGCCCTCCAAGACACTTGTCTTTCTTCAGCAAATATATTAGCGCAGAGATTAATTTATAACTACAATTAACAAAGGACTATATGGATGAGGGAAAGATTCAGAAAAGACAAAAGAGATTCTACAATGCAGTTATGGATATGCTAGAATGGTTTTGGATTGGATTACTTAAAGCTAAGAGTTTGGCTGTGGACAATTCTATGCTAGATACTCACAACTATGGTTTGGAATAGGCCCGTCAAAGATCTGGTCAAAGGTTTTGGACTGGAACTCTGCTAGCTCACCGGACAGGACTCAGGCACCCGGTTCTGCACTCAGCACGGCACTGGGTCTCGGCACGGCCTCTGAACTGGATCTGATGGGTTGGTTCTGGGTTACAGCTAACTGGTTACAGCTCTGCTCTACTGGTTTGGATCTCTGGGTTCTGGCAAGAGTTCTTGGCAAGAAGCATAAACAGCACAGCCAGGCTGTTAAATTTTTGGTGTGCCCCTTGGAAGTCTGGGAGTAAAATCAGGTTGCAAGGTTTTTAAAGGCCAAGCTGGGAAAGGTTCAGCTTTGGAATTGGACCTTCTGCTTTCAGAGTTCTGGAGTCTTGGATCTGGGTTTTCCTGAAAAGCGCTTTGCCAGTAAATCAGTTGATGGGTGACTCTGTGTGTGTCTCTAGGTCCTAAACAGTACCTATTTATGTATTGAAAAAATGGGTGGGTAGGTTGATTATACTAAGCCCACCCTCTAGGAATCCGATTGGTCAGAGTATTTCCCCTTTCCTGATTTGAGAAGGAAATCTAGTGTCATAGGGATGCTGCAATTTACAATCCAAGGAGTACCTCCCCTTTTTTTCAGTACAGTATATCTATTTTTCACATAAATCATATTTACAATATCATCAAGTTGCTAATAATACATATTCACATCACAAATTTAGTAGAGCACGTATCTGTCTGAGTCTCATTTTAGTGCAAGGTTTGGTTCAAAATTAACAGTTTTTTGCGCTGTTGGTGGGGTACCCAGTGTCAGATCTGTCCACATTTTTCTCCATACATGCGCATGACATCTGGGCATAATCCTGTGAAGTTTCATATTTCTAGCATTATCACAATTGCTACAACATCAACATTTCGGTAGTCCTGTCTCTGAACATCGCATAGAGTTCAGAGTAGTCTCAAACTGTGAGCAGCATTTTCATATTAACAACCTATAAATTACAGATTTTAACCAGTTTTGCACAGTTCTCTAAGAGTCTTTTTCCAAAAAGATATTTTCTTGTAATCTAAGATACACAAATCTGTAAGGCCCTGCCTCCATGGTTTGGCTGGGCCGAGAGCACTCCCAGGCTTTCTTCCTGCTAGCAGTTGGTTTCTGTTGACACCCAAATTTGCATTTCCTTTCAGTCAGGAAGCCTATTGTCTCTCTTCCAGAGAAGCAGGCCAAAATCTCCTCCCACCTCCATTAACAACTCAATGAGAGTTCCTGAGCAGAGAGCATGGGGAAGATGCCCTTTGTTTGGAGCAAACTGTGGACTGTGCCTTTGAAGTCCCCTGGCTGATATCATTTCACTGTAAAACACTTTGTTCAACATTGTCTTTTGCTAAAATAAACCTTACATTTTCAACACATATACCCACATTCTAGTCTTTTTAAAACATAGAAATTGAATTGTAGCAACCTATATTGCTTTTGATGGCAGGTCTCTTCCTTTCAACAATTTGATTTTATTTCACAAGTTTTAAACTGCCAGGATAAGTAATTGACAGCTTTGACACAGGCGAGCGGCGGTCCTGCGCCCATATGTGACAGATTTTTCCAGGAAAGCATCTTTTTAAATGTGGAATTTCTTATGATGAAATGTGCTTCTCCTGACATTGTGCTTAGATGGATTCTTTAAATAAAGTGATGTTTAACACCCAACAAGGATGTTAGATCTTTTCTGATGTTTGGGAACCATGATTTTGCACTTTCAACAGCCAAGGAAAAACAGATTTTAAAGCACTTCTAGGTTTTCCTGGCAATGCAGCCCTGCCTTTTCAGGCAATTCCATTTCACTCTGTGGGCAGCCCAGTGACAGGTTTTGGCAGTGTGGTCTCCGGTTGCACCACTGACACAGGCAAAATGGATTGGCGTCCTATTTTTCGGGTTTTCCTGCGCACTTCTCAGAGATTTTTTGAGCAAATAAGGCTTTTCGCTGGCCATTCTGTTGTTTTTGATGAAAGCAGCACACAGTGAGGTTGCAGGGCAGAGCCCAGTGGGTCAGAACATCCCACAAGCCCCCCCTTGCGATTTGGCATTGATTGTCCATCAATGAGAAATCACAAGACTGGGATGCTCAGTCTCATTTCTTTTGCTTCCAAAAATGGCAAAGTTAATAATCTTTTCTTCCATCAGGGGTGGTTCGACCAGTTCCTCGCCCAGTCCTGATGTGGGTATGAAGCGATACTCCGGGCCCCTTGGATCTTTCCTTCCGGTCCATGGTGGTCCTCCATGGTTTTAGTCTCCATGGTTTCCAATTCTATTATGACAAAGCAAAAAACATATTTGTAGACATTTCCCCACCACTATTAATGTAGTGAGGCGGACACATACATTGTGACAATCCGAACACATTTTCTATTTGTAAGTTATTGACTATATATGGAATATTTTATAGTTGGAATTCTAGGGATCTGGAGTGACCCCCTCTGGGCTTCCAGGAGACTCCTCCAGTTGCTGCAGAGTGTGCCTAGTATGGCAACACTTCAGTTGGTTAATATGGACCCACTTATCTTCCCCCTCTACCAAACTGCCTTTGGGGATGCAGATTTTGTAGGCGAATGGTGAGATTTTGTCTACACATCCAGCTAGGCAAAAATGTGTGCTGTTTGGCCTGGTTCCTTTGGAAATTGTATAAGTAGACCTGGTCTCCTACATTGTATTCTTTTCTAGTAGTCTTTAAGTCATAGTGGGTCTTCATGCTGTCTGCAGATCTTTCTAGATTTCGCTGAGCATAGGCAAAAGCATGTTGAAGATGTTTTCTTAGACTTTCAACAAACTCATGAGTTGTGGAGGCATTGATCAATGTCTGCTCTTGGGTTCTGTAGAGCAGATGCTGGGGAAGCACCATCCTGCGTCTAGTCATCAGCTCAAATGGTGACATTTTAGTTGCAGATGAAGGGGTAGATCTGATGGCCATTAAGACAAGCGGTAATTGAATATCCCAACTTGGCCCATAATCTGCCACAAACCTTTTTAATATGCTCACAATTGTTTTGTTGTATCTCTCCACTGCACCACTAGAGGCTCGCCCGTAAGCAATGTGTAGCTTCCTTTAGACCCCAAATATCTCCCACATCTTTGTCATTACTTCGCTAGTGAAGTGGCTACCTCAGTCTGACTCGATCCTTTGGGGTAGTCCAAAACACGAGAAGATGTGGTTGATCATCAGGGCAGCTGCAGTTTCTGCCTTGCAATTTGGGGCCGGGTGACATTCCACCCACTTAGTAAACAAGCATGTCATGGTCAACATGTACTTATTCCCCCTAGAGGAGAGAATCACTGGCCCGATAAAATCAACTTGCAAATCTGACCATGGCAGTGTCATCCCCCTCTTTTGGTGAGGCGCACGTTGTGTGAGCAATGTTGGCTGAAATTGTGCACACACAAGACACCCCCTCAAGTATTGGTCCAGGTCCTGCCCCGTGTGTGGCCAGTATGCAACATCTCTTAAGATTTCAAGTGTTGTATGAAACTCCCTATGACCGGCTGTGGCCGCATCATGGGCGTGACTTAACATCAGGCTTCAGATTGAGGTAGGGACCACCCACTGATCATGGCCAGCCAGGGATCTGTTTACCAACAAACCGTCTTGGATTTTGAACATTTTTGGACATTTCATCAACACTCTGAGGTCCTCTTTCCCTATGTAATCTGTATCCGTCAGGGGAAAGTTCTCAGGTTCCTCAATGTGTTGATAAAACTTAACAATTATTGGATCCCCTTTTTGAGCAGTAATCAAATCAGCATCTGGGTTCTCCTTACTCCATTGTGCAGTTTAGAGTTCACTGTGAGCATTTGTCTGGGATCTAGTGATAGCAATGACCTGGCTTTCCCCCAACAGTGACTCAATCTCTAGTAGATCCCCTTGAATGGCTCTGGTTTTGGCCAGCTGATCAGCTAAGCCATTTCCAGTTTTGTCTAGTCCCCCTGCTTTAAAATGACCCTTGATCTTTTTCCAGTAGATGGTCATCCCATTCGAGGTGACCAGATCATCAACATTTTGAATTCATTTCCCATGTTTCAAGGATTTATTATTAGCACATAGCATGCCTCTGGTTTTCCAGTTAACCAGGTGCTCCACGAACCCGTTCCGTACATAAACTGAATGAGTCATTATGACCAGTTTGTGGAGTTGATGTTGGACAGCAGTGAGGATGGCTTGATGCACAGCCATCAACTCTGCCACTTGACTACTTTGGGGACCAATCTTGTACCCAGCGAAGGGTTCTGGGGTCTCATTCACCCATGCATTCCCTAAGCCGGCCACAAGTTTATTTTCCCCCCGTTGTTGTCAACATGGTAGGAGCATCCATCCACATAGACAGTGGGCCTTCCCTCACACTTGTCTTCTTCAAACACTTTGTGTGGGGAATTGAGGTAGGCCTCCATGTTGTCCTTGATGTTTAGACTTTCGTCCTCGATACAGTTTTCTCTGGCACAATCATGAAAATCAGCCAGACCTTGCGCGAGGAGACTCTTCTTGTTTTGGCCATATCTGACCTCCACAGGAAAGCCTTGCATTGACAGAATCCAGGAAGCAATTCGGGAATTACTCACATTTCCGGCCCGGATTCTGTCACTTTGGAGATATTGCAGAGACTGGTATGGAGTCTCCACTATGATGTGTTCCCCCTGGATGAACGTGCGGTAATTATTCAATGCCCACACCGTTGCCAGCAGTGCCTTCTCACAATCGTTGAATTTTTCCTCCACAGAGGATAAAGCATAGGAGATTACTTTATTGACCTTGTCATGCTTTTGGTATAATACTGCAGTCAAGCATGTATTTTTTTATTTTTTATTTTTTTTATTTTTATATAGTTCATTACAAACTTTTAAAAAGAGAAAAAAGAAGAAAATGAAAACAGAAAAATACATTTCATAATCAACATAAAACACATAAAATATGAACAAGAAAATCTGAACATCTTAAAAAGGAAAAAGAAACTTCTGAAATGATTCAACAAGGGTTCATAGTTAAGAATAATAGCGTGTTGCATCTTCATCTTTTCAGCTTGTGGACGAGATGCTGGTCAATAATGTTTTCGCGCTTTTGTTTAGATGTTTTGTTTTGCTCTAGTTTAGAATAGGTTCTATCATAGTACTTTCCAATTTCTCAAGAAAAAAAGTTAGGGCGAAAACTAATTTAAAGGCTGTGACTTCTGAAATAATGTTCCACCAGTCTTTCACTCGTAGGTGAGGCCTCTTAAGGATTTCCGGTCCCAGGTGAACCGTTCTTAAGTTTCTCAAAGTATAGCACTAGGTGTTTTAACATTTCTTACTTTTTTTTGTAAAATCTGCAATCTTAGGCATGTATTTGAGAACCCTGTCTCCAAGAAGAACTCCTTGTTTTTGACAGGGTAAGCGAGGCAAGGCGCTTGTGAGAGACTTCTTTTGAGTTGTCTTACTGCCTCGGATTGTTCTGGACCCCACTCCCACTCGACCCCCCTTCAAAAGCTGAATCAGGGGTCTTGTGATCTCTGCGTAGTCCTCAATGAACTTTCTGCTATAATTAGTTAGTCCAAGGAGGCTCCTTAGTTCCCGCAGAGTTGTGGGTTCTTTCCATTTCTGGAGTGCTTCCACTTTCTTTTCCTGGGGACGGACACCCTGAGGAGTAATCTCATGCCCCAAGAAATTGACACAGCTTCTACACCACTGTGCCTTTTGAAAGGAGAGTTTTGCTCAGGCAGCCCTCAACTGTGTCAGAACATAACGGATCTCCGCTATGTGTTCCTCGACAGTTGAGCTTTTGATGAGAACATCATCTACATAGGCATGGTTACCCCTTTCACTCAGGTCGGGCATGGCCTTATGTAGAAAAATGTTCAATTCATTGACGGAGTTGATGTATCTGAAGGGAGTCCGGGTCCATGTGTACTGCTGCCCCCCAAAGGTGAAGGCCAGCTTGTATTGGTCCTCCCTACTGACATGTACAGTCCAGTATCCATTGGTCAGGTCTATTGCAGTGAATACCTGTGACCCCTGGATCTGGGCCAGCCCTTGGTCAATGTAGGGAAGAGGCCATTGGGAAGTGTGGACTCATTTGTTGAGCTCCCTAAGGTCGGCGCAGAGTCTCCACTGGCCGTTTGGCTTCAAAATCCCCAGCACCGGATTGTTGGAAGTGGTGTGGAATGGACGGATTATCCCACGGGACTCAAGGTTCTTAATTATTTCAGTAAGGGACTCCATTGATGCGAAGGCAAGCGATATTGCTTCACAAAAACTGGAGTCATGCCAGGGTCCGTGGGAATTGTTGTTGGGTCGATGTTGGTGCGACCACAGTCATATGAGTCCACCGCAAAGAGATCTTGAAAATCCAAGAAAACTTGTTTCAATTTTTGCCTTTGCTCCAGAGTCTCACAGGCATCAGCTAGGTTGACTTTCTCTTCAACCATTTGCCTGAAGCCTGGAAAGACTTCCGATTTTGCTATCTCAGCGGCCTCCTCCAGCTGGGTGGAGAAGTTCCTGGTCAAAGTGCTTATTTGTAATGGTGGCTTCAGGTGGGCAAGGCAGTCCTCCCGGACTTGGAAAATCACCTCATCCCTCCTGAAGTCACAGGTCACAACTTCCTTACCATAAGGGCAGGAAGTGTACACCAGGATGTTCCCCCCTGCTGCGTAAAGATCCTGTCTGGTGTTGTGTTTTCATCACTATCACTGTCGAAACTGTCCTTGGGGATTGGTCCTAACAGTTCATTGCCTAAATCTATAGAGAAATGTTGGTCATCAACCGCCATTTCAATAATGGTGCTTGCGGCTAGATTGATACTCTTTAAGTCGCTGTTATCCACCTCTATTGGAATGGTGTCATGTTCTATATTGACTAGTGGTGTTGTGTTTACCCCCAACCCTTGCTGTTGGAAGTAAGCATTTAGATGAATATTAGCGTCAGGGTTTTTCAGTTTCTGTCCTCTTTTAACTTTCACTTCCAGTGAGAATTGTCGGGTCCTTTCTGGGATGGTGACTCCCTCTCCAATCTGAATTTCAACTGCATACGGCAGCAGTTGAGCTGACCTAAATGCTTTCTCATGGTCATCAAAGCCCATGGGATTATCCGCTAATCGGGACCAAGCTTTGAAGTTTATTAAGTCCAAACTAATTGCAAAGCCATTGAGAATGTCACTGCCTAAGTAAAAGGCGGCAGTGACGTCTCGCACAACCCAACAATTATGGGCTATGCTCTTGTTGCCTATGGAGATTTTGAGCATAAACCTGCTTGGCAGGAGATGTTTGGAATTGGGTGTTTCCAGATCCATTTCCCATTTGTCTATGAGTCTAAATGTGGGGAAGGCTGGATCTTTTGGGAGTTGACTGAACATGGCTTCACTGATGAAGCTCTTACTGTTTTTCACACACACTCGGGCGAGAACAGAGTCCTTCCATTCATTTCACCGAACAGGGATGAACAACTGTTCTCCAATTTGCTGAATATCAGCCAGGCTCGGAGCTGATTTCACATTTTTCTGACTAAGGGAGTGGGAATGTCTGGTTGTGGATTGGTAAAGAATTTCAGAGTGTTTCCTTCCAGTGTGGAATGCACCTTAGACTGGAAGGAAGGTTGATTTTCAGAAATAGAGAGGACCCCCCATCACCAGTTTGTTGTCCTACTGCTATTACTGTCACATCTGGGATTTGGTTGTTCTGGAAGTGAAATTCTACTTGGTCAGATTTTTGTTCAACAATGTGGCAGGTGCCGTTTAAACTAACATGGTTGACACTCTGTTTTAATTTTATTGGTCGGCTAGTCTGGGTCCAGAGGACCTTGTTTACGTAATCTATTAGGGGTGACAACCTTCGCTGGAGGTCATTCCCTAGTAAACAAGGGGTGCCCTCTCGAGTCAGAACTATGACCGGGTGCTTCACCTTGTGTCGCCCAATTTTAATATCCAAATCTGCAGTCCCCTCGACGGGAATTTCCTTCCCATCAAAGTTCTGAAGTTGTCCTGGAAGAGGGGTGAGAGGAATTTGGAATTTTCCCCCCTTCCCGAATTCAGTTTATCAAAGGCCTTTTTGGACAGAAGTGTAGCTTGGGATCCAGTGTCCATCAGTGCCAAAATTGTACCCTGCCCCTGTATCTGGACCGGGGCATAGAATCTTCCCTCCTTCTCCGCAAGGGGGCACAGATAATGTACATTTTTGGACAACTGGTGGGTTAGTTTTCTAGTTTTGAACACTGATAGGGAGGAGATTTCGGCAGAATTCTGTGAGGATTCTAGGGAATCTGGAAAGAAAATGTGGCAACTAGATATGGGTGAGGTTTTGGGTTCCCCTGGTTCCGGTTCTGGGCCACCCCCCCCCCCTTCTTGGAGGCAGTCACCAGGATGGGCTTGAACCAGGGGATTTTCATGCTGTTGGTTCTGGGATTGGATCATGGGCGGCGCTAGCTCAGTCCCCGCATCAACCCAGTCTGGATTTGAATCCTTTGGGACCCATTTTTCTTTGGGAGCAGTTCCCCCATCTCTGAAGGAGAAGATCCTTTTCCCAGGATCCTCTGAGGATCCCTCTCCTTCAAATTGGAAGATTTGTACCTCCTCCTCAAAATGGGTCTGTTTGGGTTCTTTGTTTCTCCTACCCCCCCTCTTCTCCTTTCGTGGCAGACTTTCAGGGGCAGGAGATTTCGGTTCTGGTGTCTGGGTTTCCAGGGGCTTTTTACAAGTGGGGAAAGAAGCTTCCACTAAGGCTTTACGCCCCCTCCCCCTTGTGCCTCCTCCCTGGGAACTGGTGGGTTGTCAGGGTTCTGCCCCAGTCATTGCTCTGGAGCACCAGGTCCTGTGTTTGAGGCATTCTGCGCCAGCATGCTTATCTGAGGGTTCTGTTGAGCCCTCAGCATGCAACCCAGATCCTGTGCCATGTTTTGGACCTGGCGCTCTAGCTGTGAAACCCGCTCAGGCTGATACAGCGTTCTGTTGTCTCCCCTGGGCTGATCCCAGGAATGGTAGCTATCCCTTCTCTGAAAATACCCCGGGTTTGGAAAATGTTTGTACCCCTCCACCCTTGGCCTCCCCTCTCCCGGATTAGGTTGTCTGGGCTCAGGAAATTGGAGAAAGAAGGATGGATTGTTTTGGGGTTGAAAGTTTTGCAGGTACCTGGGGAAGAAGTTCTGTCCATGATTTGGGGAATTTCTGCCCTCCTGGGGGAAGTGAGGAGGGATGTTCCCTGGGTTAGCTGCTGTTTGGTTGGTTCCCCCCCTTGGGCTGGAGGAGTCCACACATAACCCAGGATGGGTCGGTTCCGCTTGTAGCAGGACTTATGTAGTCAGGGGAGTGGGCCATCCCATTTGTGGGGCTACCTTGGCTCCCTGTCTGTGACTGGCCTGAGGGCCTTATGGGCTTGGGATTATTCTGCTGTGCAGGTGGGTTTATAGACCTCCCCATCTCTTAGTCTAAAATGGGGGCAACTTTCACCTCTGCCACCTTAGCAGCAGCAGGGATGTTGGGTGTTTTGGGGCTTTTTGTATTATTTTTGTTTTCTATGGGCTTTTGCACCTCAATAATTTGTGTGGCCTGTTCAATGGCCCAATCTAGTGATCTTTTCTCATGAAAATCTCTCACTAGCTGGGTCATGATGTACTTTGGTAGAACGTGGAAAAAACTATTCACAAATTCTTTGCTGTCCGTGCGCACTCTTTTGGTGGTCTGCGCAAAGACACGCTTTAATTCCTGCGCACATTCTTGTGGGGCCTGATCCTCCCCACATTGCAGGTTGTAGGCTGCCTTGCGAGCCTCCTGAGGATTTCGGTGCACAAAAAAATGCTTCAAGATGGCCGCCCTATAGGTGGACCATCTAGAATGATTTTGGTCCTCCAGCCCACTAAAGAAACTGGAGTATTCTGGTGAGAAGGTCCATTTCACATATTGAATACCGCTTTGGCTGTCCTTCAAATGGAAAGTTTCCATCATCTGCTCAAAGAACTCTAAGTGCTCCCAAACAGAATACTTAGCGTTCTTATGATAGGGCGTGATGACGCTACTTATCGCTTTGATTTGTTTTAAGGTGTCCTTAACAAGGCCCTTTTTGCCTTATTGGCCTTCTTGGTTCGGGTAACCCTGGTCCACTCTCCTCTGACTCAGAGGCACTGCTCCCAGAGGTGCCCGTCTCGTCTTCTAGGCTCTCCCGGATTCTGCGAGCCTGGGAACGGCTGTCAGAATGTGGAGACCTAGCCTCATGTGTCCTGGGGCGCTCAGAGGAGTCTTCTGATTCCTCCTTGCTCCCAGGATTTGATGGGTACCACCCCCCACTGTCCCAGCTGGGCAGAGGTTTTCAGGATGCCCTTAGTGGGCCTATTCTCATGGAGTTCCCCCCTAAATTTCACAGTACTTGGGTACCCATACCCAGATGCCCGCCCACCCATTCCTGGGAGGTGCTGGTCTATAAGCCCTATTTTTCTGCTTGGATTGAAATCTGCCATCCTCGTGGCCCTTGGCTCATGTGCACCAGTGGACTTGGGGGTGGCAGAGTCCAGGGATTGGAAGAGGTGAAGGTCTCTGGTACTAGGGTTCCTGAGGTTATGCTCAGGTGTTTCCCTTTCTCAGCGAACCTCATCTCTGTCAGCCCTTGCCCCCGTTGCCATGCAAGAACCTCAGCTTCTGTTCCTCTATCAAGGCCTTGCTGGTTTCTATCAATCGCTTTTGCATAGCTATCTGCCTGTGGAGCCTGTCATTGTTCTCATAGAGAGCCTCATTTTCTCTCTGTGCATCCTGGGTTGTTTTTGAGTACTGGGCTAGTCTTTGCTGCAGGAGAGTTACCTCCTGGGTCCTGTCCATACTGGCCTGGTCCTTCCTTGCTAGAGCCTCTTCCACCATCCTGGTGTGCTCTAACAATTTTTGATGGTCTTTTTTGAGGTCACCCAGTCCCTGGAGGGCCAGGTGATTTTCTTCCAGTTTCTCTTTTAAATAGCAGACTTCCTGGCCTAAGGTGTCCCTTTCCTGAGCAAGAGCCTGCCTCTGTGCCGCCAGGTCGTCCCTTTGTCTCTGAAGCGCACCAGCTTTCTGGCGCTCTTCATCAAATTCTGCCTGGGTATCCAGGTCTTTCAGGATTAATGTATTGCTCTCTTCTTTCTCTCTGCCTAAGTGGGTTTTCAGGGTGACTACCTGCTCTGTGCATGCCCTGTTGAAATTTATTTGTTGTTCCAGCTTTTTCTGGCTCTGCAGTAGGGAGTCCAATCTTTCTTGGTACTCCTTCTGCAGGGCCAGCATTCTGGTATCCTGGTCTGCCTTTTCCTGCTGCAAGATACCCATGTCCTCTTTTATTTTGATTATGTACTGTCTACTTTCGTTTTCTGATTACTGGCTCCTCTGTAGCCTCTGCTGAAAAGAGTCACGATCAGTTTGGTCCTTTTCTAATGCCTGCAGTTGCCTGTTGGCCAGATCTTGGCCCTTGGCATATTTATCCTGTATGGCTCCAATATATAGGTATAGAGATGCTATTATTTTGACAATCTTGTTTTGCTCTTCCTTTGCCTTAGGGGCCATATATGGTTCACTGAGGGCCATAAGTAATGGACCCTGGTCTTGTCAAATATCTAACCCTGTTGCAGTGATCTGTTCTGTGATTGCCTGAAACCACACATTCTGATCCTGCTCTGTCCATTCACCCCTTACAAATAATGTATTCAATAGGTGCTCTTTATCCATATTCATCTCTACCAAAGTCGCCATTCTGGGAGTGTTAATTTCCTTCCTGACTTACAGAAGTTTTCTTTTATTTTTGCAAAACAGACCGATTCCTTAGAGGGTTCCCTTTTGAGGGGTGCTTTTCACAGTGTAACACAGCGTTGTAGCCTGACAGGATTTATGTACTCTGTCAGTTAGCACACTGTATTAGACTGTCACAAGTGGTATATCTAATTCAGAAATCCCGGACCAGCCCCCAATCCTGTAAGTGGTTTCAACCCAGCATTCCACCTAAGTCAATGCCTAGCGTGTGATGCACAGCTGGAATCCTTAATTATATATTTGTGTCTATAAGTTCTTTTATTTCTGAATGATGTACCCTTATATCATGCCCATCTCTTTGAATCCCCCCGGTCTCACTGAACCAAGAAGAAAGTTGTTTTGCAAAGTTAAAAGATTTATTTTATGGATTTGAACAAGATATATATCACGCTTTTATGAATTTGAACAATATCTAGATATCACACTATTAATATTTATACAATGATCACCAATGGATGATATTACAATCAACAATCTCTTTAATCAGTAGGAGTATGGATGAGAAGAATAATGTAGCATAGAATAAAACTGTGTGTGGGTTCAGTCAAATGGAATGATAGGAAATTAATTCAGCACATAAATAATACCTTTGTGTGTTCAATCAAATGCAATGTAATCACTCTTTCCCCCTGATACTACCCAATCCCCCTAATATGCAATATAGAGATGGAAGGTGAGAAAAAAGGTTTCAGGAATATACAATCTCAACCAATACAGGTTCAATCCCAGTTCCCTCCGCAAGCATAGAGAGAAACAGGAATGATTTCAAAGCAGGTTGAATGCTTTTAAATGTGGCTTGTAATGAATGGGAAAAACACTGAAAATGGATTTAATTCTCTAAATTGGATTCAAAACGAGTGGGAGCCGCTTTGGATAGTTTCAGGTAAACACTAGCAATGATGATTGAATAACTAGCAGATTGGAAACTGAATTCTGAGGTCGGATGCAAAGAATAGCTATTTTACATGTGATGAAACTGAGCCAAATGCAAATCTGCGGCAAACTTTTCAGCGCGCGAGAAATTGTGATTCCGGCAAAACTATAAGGAAATGGAAGTTATGAAGGTTTTAGTAAAGGTTGAGTTTTCTCAAAAAGAGTCAAGATTTTCAAATGAAAGATGCGCTTTTGAATCTACAAACAGATTTTCTTTACACTTAAGGAGGCTATGAAGATGCAAGATACCCAACGGGGCAGCCACTAGAACAGCGGCGCCTCTGCTCTGACTTTTGCCCACCAAGACACTTGTCTTTCTTCAGCAAATATATTAGCGCAAAGATGAATTTATCACTACAATTAACAAAGGACTATATGGATGAGGGAAAGATTCACAAAAGACAAAAGAGATTCTACAATGCAGTTATGGATATGCTAGAATGGTTTTGGATTGTATTATTTAAAGCTAAGAGTATCTATGCTAGATACTCACAACTATGGGTTGGAATAGGCCCGTCAAAGATCTGGTCAAAATTTTTGGATTGGAATTCTGGTAGCCCACCGGACAGGACTCAGGCATCCAGTTCTGCATTCAGCACGGCAATGGGTCTCTGCACGGCCTCTGAACTGGATCTGATGGGTTGGTTCTGGGTTACAGCTATCTGGTTAGAGCTCTGCTCTACTGGTTTGGATCTCTGGGTTCTGGCAAGAGTTCTTGGCAAGAAGCAGAAACAGCACACCAGACTGTTAAATATTTGGTGTGCCCCTTGGAAGTCTGGGGGTTAAATCAGGTTGCAAGATTTTAAAGGCCAAGCTGAGAAAGGTTCAGCTTTGGAATTGGGCCTTCTGCTTTGAGAGTTCTGGAGTCTTGGATCTGGGTTCTCCTGCAGAGCGCTTCACCAGTAAATCAGTTGATGGGTGAATCTGTGTGTGTCACTAGGTCCTAAACAGTCCCTATTTATGTATTTCCCAAAGGGGTGTGTAGGCTGATTATAGTAAGCCCACCCTCTAGGAATTGGATTGGTCAGAGTATTTCCCCTCTCCTGATTTGAGAAGGAAATCTAGTGTCATAGTGATGCTGCAATTTACAATCCAAGGAGTACCTCCCCTTTGTTTCAGTACAGTATATCTATTTTTCACATAAATCATATTTGCAATATCACCAAGTTGCTAATAATGCATATTCACATTGTTATTGTTATTGTTATTTTACATTTATATAGCGCCTTATATACCATTGGTATGGTCTGAAGGCGCTGGTAGGTTGAACGCCCTTGGTGTTAGGCTCCTGTTGTCTGGCGCAGAGGCAGCACAAACACCTGCCTCCCCGTTGGGTCTTAGCACCTGGGATGTAAAAACCACAGGCCACCTTGACCCGCCGGGGAAAGAGGGTTAGGGTCCGTTGGTTTGGATGGGTAGAGGGAGTTCAGGATAACCGGAAAGAGGGTTAGGAGGCTGTTATGGATAGGTGGGGGTTTTTAGGGAAACATACTCCTCGGCTCCTGTGCGCCGCTCCGATGGACGTACTCCGCCCATGCACTCATGCACCTCACCCACACTGTGTGCCCTTCGGAGGGGAGCCTTTGTACTGGAGCTCCTGAACCAGGACACTAAGACATTAAAGTGCTGACCATTGTAGCTGCTCCGCTACTAACTGCAGTGTCGCAACATAAATTACACCGGCATCTACTCATGCAGCACGCTTTCCCAAATCATGTGCGTCATCACCAACCCCCTCGCATCATACAGGGTACAAACAAATAACAGCACTTAGCTCTGATTGCTGGCTGGTGCCTCCGATCCTCCTGACTTGTTCGTGTGCTCAGCCAAAGTACGCTCAGCTTTCACTGCAAAACACCAAAACACATTGTCAGTGCGGGCGAAAACAACTCGTAGTTAACTTCACTCCGAGTTGCCTCAGTAACGTTTTCCCCGCATTCCGTGCGTGGGCAATTAGTCACGGCATTGCCCACATGCGGGGTCTATGTATTGATTCCCAGTTTACAGGGGACTCGTGCACGATGCTTCTCGTGCCTCTGCCCCAGTTTGCGGTTTGGTATCTAAACCGTAATCCCAGCCGAAAGTACAGCCGACAACAAGTACTTCTAAAAGAGGAACTTATGTTTTAGTTGTGCGCGGGGCCTGGGGTGTTCAGGCGGGAGCTTGTGCCCCGCGTAGGCGTGCCTGCCGGAGCTTGGATGAAGCACGTCTTTTCTCCTCTGCATCCGGAATTGCGAGCGTCGTCCCGATGGCGCGGTTCGCGCATGCGCATTAGCGCGGGCGTGGCATTTCCTGACAGCAGGCTCGTGCAAGGCACGGCCTGCTGGGAAATGTAGTTCCAAGGCGGTTCTCCATCCCAGGGACTTCTTTCTGCAAAAGGGATGGAGAACCCGCCTTGAGTACTGGGTAGGGCTTTTTGGGGGGGCTATCACCCCTTCTGCTGCCCCCTCAGTGGCTGCAATCTGCCTTTTGGCCCCAACACGTGGCCGAGCCCTGACAGTACTCCCCCTCCCTCTCGCAGGCCCTGGTTTAGCGGGGTACCTAAGATGGAATTGACGAAGGAGTCGAGGAGCATGAATGTTTTGTGCCGGTTCCCAGGATTGATCCTCAGGGCCGTACCCCTCCCAGTCTATGAGGTACCATAGCTTTCCCAATCTAAAACTTGAATCCAAAATAGCCCTTACTTCGTATTCCGGATAACCATCCACCAACATGGGTGGAGGCCGTTTTGTTTTTACAGAAGCCGGGGCTGGTTTTAATAAGGCCACATGGAATATCGGATGTACCTTCATATGTTGTGGTAATGATAGTCGGACCGCCACTGGATTGATGATTGACGTGATCGGGAACGGGCCAATGAAACGAAGTTGGAATTTGCGAGGCCCTTGTAGGTGGAGGTTTCAAGTTGAAAGCCATACCCGATCCCCTGTCTTGTAGGGTGGGCTCACTCTCCTTTTCTTGTCTGCATAATGTTTATATGATGATTTTGCTGAGTTCAAGGTATGTTGTATGGACTGCCAAAGGGTTTCAAGCTGTCTTTTTCGTTCCTGCGCAGCTGGTACTTCCGGTACATCAACCTGTGGTAATGGCTGGAAACATGGATGGTATCCATATGAACCATAGAATGGTGTTACCTTGGTTGACGAGTGGACAGCGTTATTATACGCTAGCTCCGCCAGCCAGATGACCTCCGCCCAGGTATTGTCTTTGCCTTGAATGAGACAACGCAGGTATTGCTCCAGTGTCTGGTTTAAGCGTTCCGTTTGTCCATCCGTCTCTGGATGGTAAGCAGTGGACAAACGTATACTCATTCCTACAGTACTACAAAATGCTTGCCAAAAACGCAAAGTGAATTGTGGCCCTCTGTCCGAGATTACATTATATGGGATTCCATGCAGTCGGACTATGTTCTGCAGGAACAGATCGGCCAGTTCACTAGCTGTTGGCGTGCCCTTACAGGGTACGAAGTGAGCCATCTTGGTGAGGTAGTCTACGACTACAAGAATGGATGTGAATCCGTGGCTAAGGGACAACTCCACTATCAAGTCTAAAGAAATGGTATGCCAAGGAGTTGGTGGTGTTGGCAATGGTTGCAAATGTCCCGCTGGTTTCTTATGTTCGGATTTGTTTCTCATACAAGTCTCACAGTTGGAAATGTAATGTTGCACATCCCTCTTCATACCCGGCCACCAGAAGTGCCTCCTTAGTAGTTCTATGGTTTTCGCCGAGCCAGGATGACCTACAAATGGCGAGTCATGACACCACTGAATTGCTTGTCGTTGAAGTGGGGTAGTAGGTATTTATAGGGCTGTTTTGAAAAAGGGCAATCCATCCTTGACTGTCCGATCTGAATCCTGCGCCGTCCATTGCGCTAAATCTTGTACAGAAATTGCTTTCCAGATATCCTCAAACATGTTGTCTACTACAATGCTTCCTACAATGCAACTTGGTTTTATTATTGGTTTGTCTTCTTCCTTTGGTTCTGAGTGTTCAGTGTTGGGCTCAGGATATCGTGACAAAATGTCCGCTTTCCTATTGTCTATCCCCGGACGATATGTTACAACAAAGTCAAACTCTGAAAAGTACATGGCCCATCGTAGCTGTCTGGGACTAAGGGCCTTGGCTGACTTCAAGAATTGTAAGTTACGATGGTCAGTAAATATAGTGATGGTGTGTCGGGCCCCCATTAGGTAATGGCGCCATTCCCCAAAGGCTGCTTTGATGGCTAACAGCTCCTTGTCAGCTATTACATAGTTCCGTTCTGCGGGTAACAATGTCCTGGAGTAATAGGCAACGGGGTGCAACTGTCCGTTGTCATCACGCTGTGACAGGATGGCGCCGATGGCATAACTTGATGCATCAGTCTCTACTACATAGGGTTTGGTTGGATCTGGATGCATGAGAACCGGAGCTGTGATGAATGTGTCCTTCAGGGCTTGGAACCCTGCTTCTGCCTCTGCATCCCACTGGAATGGTATTCCCTTTCGTAAGAGACGGGTAATAGGCTGAACCTTTTTAGCAAATCCCTCTATGAAGCGGCGGTAGAAGTTCGCGAAGCCTAGTACCATCTGGACGTCCTTTACTGAGGTTGGGGATGGCCAGTCGATGATAGCTTGTACCTTCTTCTGGTCCATATTCACTCCTTGGGGTGACAAAACGAATCCCAGAAACTCTACTGTGGATTGATGGAACTCACATTTTTCTAATTTAGCGTAGAGCTGGTGTTCCCTCAATCTCTGCAACACTGCCCTCACATGGCCCTGGTGTTCTTCCATACTTTGTGAATAGATTAGTATATCGTCGATGTACACCACCGCAAACACATCCAGATACCCTCGTAGAACCTCATCCAAGAAGTGTTGAAATGCGGCAGGGGCGTTGCAAAGTCCAAAGGGCATAACTTGGTACTCGCATAGGCCGAATTTTGTGCGGAAAGCTGTATTCCACTCATCCCCTTGTCTTACTATCACAAGGTGATATGCCCCTCGCAAATCAAGTTTCGTATACACCGTCGAGCCACGCACCTGGTCCAATAACACTGGAATCAAAGGAAGAGGGTAGCGGTTTTTGATGGTAATGCGGTTGACCGCTCTGTAGTCAATGCATGTCCTGAGTTCTCCGGATTTTTTGGGCACGAAAAACAGGGGCGATGAGACTGGAGATGTTGAATGCCTAATAAATCCATTTGCCATGTTGGTGTCAATGTATTCCTTTAGATGTTCATTTTCTGACTCCATAAGGGCGTAGATTCTACAGCAGGGGAGGATCGCACCATCCTCGAGATCAATCCTGCAGTCAAACGATCGGTGTGGAGGCAAAGTCTCAGCCGCCACTTTACTAAAAACATCCCGGTAATCTTCATATACTTCCGGCAACACTGTCTCCACGCCTCCTATGAAGTGAGACGAATCCCCCGGCGTTCCGCAGGTCCTACGGCAATGTCTTGACTGGAACAGCAACGTTCCCGCATTCCAGTTGACGGTGGGGTTATGGAGCCTTAACCATGGTAACCCCAAAATGAAGCCGAACTGTGGAGCGGCGATAACATCGAATTGTATTGTCTCTTGATGAAACTTTCTACAATCCAGGCGTAAGAGATGGGTTTGCTGTGTAATGGGTCCTGAGATTAGGGGTGAACCATCCACCGATTTAACTTCTTCTTTCAATGCCTTGTTGCTCAATGGAAGACCCAATCTTAGCGCTACCTGCTCATCTACAAAATTGCCCGTAGCTCCAGAATCTACCATTAAAGACACAGGAATGCGTTTACCTTGCCAACTTAGATTGCCTGCAAGCATGACATGTGCTGCCTGGTTGTGATGAGTGTTGGCCAGTAGTCTCGGGGTGTTTCCCGAACCCCCTTCTTTAGATGGTTTGGCAGAACATTCACGTACGAAATGGCCGGCCTTACCGCAGTACAAGCATAATTTTTCTCGTCTTCTTTTATCCTTTTCCTCCTTGGACAGCGGGCCGCGAACCGTCCCGATCTGCATGGCTTCGTCAGTAGCCCTTTCCACCGCTCTGTAAGTTTTCTGCTGATCCAGTCGTGCCAAGGGTTTAGTATCCCACTTACGTTTATCCTGCCGGCGTTCATTCTGCCGTTGATCCAGGCCGAGTGCTAAATCTATCATTGTAGAACATGTTTCAAGATGCGGGTCCACCTGAGCAATGAGGTCTTTTAGATCTTCCCTGAGGCCTTGTTAAAACAGAGCCATTCTTTTGTCCTGTGGCCAATCAGTCTCCATAGCCAATCGGTTGTAGGCTGTCACGTAAGACACTAGGTCTCTGCTTCCTTGCCTTAAAGTGAGTAGTTCCCTGTCCTTAATCAAGGATGCTGAGCGTCGATTGAATATTTTGCCGAACTCCTCCAAGGAACATGTCCCAACTGTATAGCAGGGCGTCATTTTTACGAACCAAGGGTGTGGCCCAAGAAGCAGCATCTCCAGTGAGGTAGGAGATCACAAACGCTGTGCGCGCTTGGGCTGTCCTGAACACAGCTGGTTTAGTCAGAAAGTGCAACTGGCACTGCATGATGAATTGGTTGAATTGCTGGGGGTCTCCATGGTACCTCTGTGGAGCAGCTAAGGGTAAGGGTGGCTCTGTGGACACCTGCACCTGCACGGGGTTTGGAGGGGAAGCACTGGGTAAGGGGGTTGCTTTGGCCTGAGTTTGAATCGTCAAATTGTGTACTTGCCCCGCCAGGTCTTGATAATCCTGTCTAGTTGCGGCTAATTCCGCCTTTAGTTCCTGAAGTAGGGTCACTACGTCAGCCATGGTTGTACTGCCCGGGCGCCTAGTATACTTGGGCTCGCAATTCTGTTAGGCTCCTGTTGTCTGGCGCAGAGGCAGCACAAACACCTGCCTCCCTGTTGGGTCTTAGCACCTGGGATGTAAAAACCACAGGCCACCTTGACCCGCCGGGGAAAGAGGGTTAGGGTCCGTTGGTTTGGATGGGTAGAGGGAGTTCAGGATAACCGGAAAGAGGGTTAGGAGGCTGTTATGGATAGGTGGGGGTTTTTAGGGAAACATACTCCTCGGCTCCTGTGCGCCGCTCCGATGGACGTACTCCGCCCATGCACTCATGCACCTCACCCACACTGTGTGCCCTTCGGAGGGGAGCCTTTGTACTGGAGCTCCTGAACCAGGACACTAAGACATTAAAGTGCTGACCATTGTAGCTGCTCCGCTACTAACTGCAGTGTCGCAACATAAATTACACCGGCATCTACTCATGCAGCACGCTTTTCCAAATCATGTGCGTCATCACCAACCCCCTCGCATCATACAGGGTACAAACAAATAACAGCACTTAGCTCTGATTGCTGGCTGTGCCTCCGATCCTCCTGACTTGTTCGTGTGCTCAGCCAAAGTACGCTCAGCTTTCACTGCAAAACACCAAAACACATTGTCAGTCCGGGTGAAAACAACTCGTAGTTAACTTCACTCCGAGTTGCCTCAGTAACGTTTTCCCCGCATTCCGTGCGTGGGCAATTAGTCACGGCATTGCCCACATGCGGGGTCTATGTATTGATTCCCAGTTTACAGGGGACTCGTGTGCGATGCTTCTCGTGCCTCTGCCCCAGTTTGCGGTTCGGTATCTAAACCGTAATCCCAGCCGAAAGTACAGCCGACAACAAGTACTTCTAAAAGAGGAACTTATCTTTTAGTTGTGCGCGGGGCCTGGGGTGTTCAGGCGGGAGCTTGTGCCCCGCATAGGCGTGCCTGCCGGAGCTCGGATGAAACACGTCTTCTCTCCTCTGCATCCGGAATTGCGAGCGTCGTCCCGATGGCGCGGCTCGCGCATGCGCATTAGCGCGGGCGTGGCATTTCCTGACAGCAGGGTCGTGCAAGGCACGGCCTGCTGGGAAATGTAGTTCCAAGGCGGTTCTCCATCCCAGGGACTTCTTTCTGCAAAAGGGATGGAGAACCCGCCTTGAGTACTGGGTAGGGCTTTTTGGGGGGGCTATCACCCCTTCTGCTGCCCCCACAGCGGCTGCAATCTGCCTTTTGGCCCCAGCACGTGGCCCAGCCCTGACACTTGGGAACCGAAGTTCAGATCAGTAGAGGGAGTAGAGAGAGTCAAAGGTGCGTGTGGGCACCATGTATGTGTGCAGATTGTGTGGTATTCGTGTAATAGCTGCTTCTTAGCGGTAGGTGTGGTGGTTGGGGGGTCAGGAGTATGTGTTCGTTCTGGCAGGATTTATCCAGACTGGATGTGGCTGCATTAGGCCTGAGGAGAACGCCTGGCTGGGGGTGTGTAACCAGCAGTGTTTACATAGAGTGATGTGGAGTATGTGACGGATGTTGGTATGAGAACAGTTATACCGAATGGTGTCATAGTATCTCTTTGTTCTAGTTGAGTGGTGGTGTAAAGGAGAGAATAAGCATATGGTGGGTTATATGGTCATTCAAATGTTTTCTAAATGTTCTAAAGAGGCTATTGGGAACACTTCTAAATTCTACTTTCTCAGAGAGGCTATTGGGGACACTTCTAAATTCAACTTTCACAAAGAGGTTATTGGGCACACTTCTAAAGTCAGTTTTCACAAAAGGCTATTGGGGACACTTCTAGGTTCAACTTTTCACAGAGGCTATTGGGCACATTTCTAAATTCTACTTTCACAGAGAGGCTATTGGGGACACTTCTAAATTCTACTTTTCACAGAGAGGCTATTGGGAACACTTCTATGTTCAACTTTTCACAGAGGCTATTGGTGTCATGATCTCTGCTTCCAAAAGATCAGGACTTGCCCGACTCCCTTGGAAGCAGACCCATAACCCCGGTTCCGAGTGCCAGCCAGTCCCAATTGGGACCTTTTGGACCCTGTCCTGGCGCCAGTGGCACCAGGCTCATAAAGATGCCCAGTCCCAGCGCTGGAAGCGCCGGGCTCATAATGCTTGGGTGGACTTACCTGCAGCAGACCATGCTGCTTACTTACCTGCCAGTTGAGCCCCTGATCCTCTTCTGTTTGGGACTACTTTTCCTGTTGGGTGGGGCAGGAGCCACTCCCTAGGTTCAGAACACTGGAACTCTTCTGGAAAGCAGGAACTCTTTTCTCACCTAGGCGAGGCTGTGGAAGGAGACACCTAAGCACTACAGGAGGCTATTTAAACCACACCCGATGGATGAATCTTGCTTTGCGTTATTCTGCATTCTCTGCAGCAGAACGCTCATCGTGTCTTCTGCTTCTGATCCTGGGCCTAAGGGAACAAAGGCTTACCATCCTGGAATCCAGTGTTCAGCAGCACCTGTAAAGACAAAGAAAGAACAGGTTAGCACTACGGTCTTCAGTGGCAGCGCATCTCTTACCTGGTCCATCGGCTGTCACCAACGCCTCGCGCTGCATTCCGGCATCTGAAAGACAAAGGCTTACATACTCTTCGCATGCTCCGGAGGTCTTCGCACTGCATTCCGGCATCTGAAAGACAAAAGCTTACCAGCTCTTCACACGCTCCGGAGGCCTTCGGCGCTGCATCCCGCATCTGAAAGACAAAAGAAGGTGCGTTTAAAGACATTGGGCAACTTTATTACTCACGTGCCATAACTCCTTCCCACGCCGAATCCAGTGGGTATTCCAGCACCCTTCAGCTTCTCTAAAGCTCCGAACTTGTACCTGCAAGATAAAAGGGACAGTTAGTGCGCATCGTGAAGCAGGCTACAAGCGCTTACTTACGTGCTTCCAGGCGCTTCTATTCCTCACGCGGGTTCAATCCTCAACTCTCATCAGCCCGCCATCCGCCATCGCCGGAACCCTGCAAAACAAGAGATATCATTACAAAAGACTTTTAAGACATTTGAAGTGCCCAGAACTTACCGTTTGTGCAGTTAACGACGGACAGCAGTCCTCTGAGGTCAAGAGGCCTGCACCCTTATCCAGTGAAGAAACTGGTTACGGCACCCTGCCCCGAGGCAGATGGAGAGCTCGGCGTTCACTTACCTAAGGTGAGGGCGTTAACCTTTGGGGTTCTACAGGAGAAGGGAAAGGGAAGAGGAGAGAGGCACCCAATAACCCCAGTTCATTAATCCCATATTTTCTATCTGCAGACATCTTACTCTTCGAGTCAGACATACAGTGCACAGAGGTCCAGCCCAAAGAGCCAACCGTGTGTTACACATCACCTTTGAAGATACGGCATTCACCCAGTCAAGACCGGCGCCTCTGCGGGAATCAGGTGAGCGTTACAGAACGCAAAGCCTACCGCAAAACTCCCACCCAGGCGCTATGGAAACCTCGGATACCGACCAGCTAGCCCAGTTACTTGGGGAACTAAGAGCAGAAGTGCATGCAGCCCGTCAGGAAACGAATGCTCTAAGAAGGGAACTGATTATTTCCAAGGAGCGAACAGACGATCTCGCTAGACAATTGCTACAGTCACAAGCCGGACAAACTCTGTTACCCGCATCAGGGGCAAATCTTCCTTCAACATCCTCTACGAACCCAGTGCAGATCAACCTACCTGGGAATGTACCTCTGGCTCCGCCCGAACGATTTTCTGGTGACCCAAAGAGGTTTGCAGTATTTATTAATCAGTGCCGGTTGCACTTCTTATGCCGGCCAGCAGCCTTTCCAACTGATCAAGCTAAGGTAGCTTTCGTGCTTTCGTACCTTAGTGGCAATGCGGCAGACTGGTCGATCCCTCTAGTTAATCAAGATGATCCGGTTCTCCATGATTTTCAAGCTTTTCAGCTCAGTATGGAAAAACTGTTTGCAAGACATTCACAGGGGCAGGCCTTGGACAATGAGCTCCTTTCATTGCGACAGGGTAATCAAGACCTCTTAGCTTATATTGTGTCTTTCAACAGACTGATAGTGGAAACTCGATGGCCTGAGGACAAAAGGATTACGCTGTTTTATAGAGGTCTACGTGGAGAGCTCAAAGATGTGTTAGCCCAAGTAGTGAATCCCCAGCAAGACTGTTCGGACTATATTGACTTAGTCGTTCAAATTGACCACAGACTGCAGAACAGGAAGGCCGATCGTTCCAAGTTTGATGCTCGAGTATTTTCCAAACCACCAACTCCTACCAAAGGAGTAGACTCCGGGAAACCCATGCAAATAGGGGGCCTAAAAGGACCACTAACACAAAAGGAGCGGGAAAGGAGAAAACAGCTGCAATTATGCCTCTATTGCGGAAACTCGGGGCACTTTCTTCGAGACTGTCCGGTGAAACCGGCCAAGAAGGCAGTAGGAGCTGCAGTTACCAGGGTCACAAACTCTGAGCAGGGAAACGACCTCGCCCGACAAGAATAGAGGTCCTCTTGCCGAGCGTTAAAACCAGTTCCGTGACCTCGCATTTCGTGATACCTATGGTCCTCATTAGCCCTGAACATCCGGATCGATTACATGCGATTGAAGCTTACGTCGACAGCGGTGCCATCGGCAATTATGTGGATCATGAAATGGTTTTGAGGATGAATCTGACTCTTTGTCCAAAGGCTGTAAAGGACGTCATTACTACGGTGGATGGTACAGAGATAGCCTCCGGAACAGTAACGCATACCACCTGTCATGATCTCTGCTTCCAAAAGGTCAGGGTTTTCCCAACTCCCTTGGAAGCAGATCCATAACCCAGGTTCCGAGTGCCAACCAGTCCCAATTGGGACCTTTTGGACCCAGTCCTGGCGCCAGTGGCACCAGGCTCATAAATATGCCCAGTCCCAGCGCTGGAAGCGCCGGGCTCATAATGCTTGGGTGGACTTACCTGTAGCAGACCATGCTGCTTACTTGCCTGCCAGTTGAGCCTCTGATCCTCTTCTGTTTGGAACTGCTTTTCCTGTTGGGTGGGGCAGGAGCCACTCCCTAGATTCAGAACACTGGAACTCTTCTGGAAAGCAGGAACTCTTTTCTTACCTAGGCGTGGCTGTGGAGGGAGACACCTAAGCACTACAGGAGGCTATTTAAACCACACCCGATGGATGAATCTTGCTTTGCGTTATTCTGCATCCTCTGCAGCAGAACGCTCATCATGTCTTCTGCATCTGATCCTGGGCTTAAGGAAAAAGGCTTACCATCCTGAATCCAGTCTTCAGCAACACCTATAAAGACAAGAAAGAACAGGTTAGCATTACGGTCTTCAGTGACAGCTCTTCACTTACCTGGTCCATCGGCTGTCACCAACGCCTCGCGCTGCATTCCGGCATCTGAAAGACAAAGGCTTACCTACTCTTCGTGCGCTCCGGAGGTCTTCACACTGCATTCCGGCATCTGTAAGACAAAAGCTTACCAACTCTTCGCACGCTCCGGAGGCCTTCGGCGCTGCATCCCGCATCTGAAAGACAAAACAGGGTGCGTTTAAAGACATTGGGGAACTTTAATACTCACGTGCCATTACTCCTTTCCACATCTAACCCAGTGGGTATTCCGGCACCCTGCAGCCGCTCCGAACTTGTACCTGCAAAATAAAAAGACAGTTAGAGCGCATCGTGAAGCAGGCAACAAGCGCTTACTTACGTGCTTCCAGGCGCTTCTATTCATCACACGGGCTCCATCTTCAACTCACTTCAGCCCGTCATCCGCCATCGCCGGAACCCTGCAAAACAAGAAACATCATTACTAAAGACTTTAAAGACATTTGAATTACTCGAAACTTACCGTTCGTGCAGTAAACGGCGGACAGCAGTCCTCTGAAGTCAAGAGGCCTGCTCCCCTTATCCAGTGAAGAAACTGGTTACAGCACCCTGCCCCGAGGCAGTTGGAGAGCACGGCATTCACTTACCTAAGGTGAGAGCGTTAACCTTTGGGGTTCTACAGGAGAAGAGAAAGGGAAGAAGAGAGAGACATTCAATAACCCAGTTCCTTAATCCCATATTTTCTATCTGCAGACATCTTACCCTTCTAGTCAGACATACAGTACACAGAGGTCCAGCCCAAAGAGCCAGCCGTGTGTTACACATCACCTTTGAAGATATGGTATACGCCCAGTCAAGACCGGCGCCTCTACGGGAATCAGGTGAGCGTTACAGAACGCAAAGCCTACCACAAAACTCCCGTCCAGGCGCTATGGAAACCTCGGATACCGACCAGCTAGCCCAGTTACTTGGGGAACTAAGGGCAGAAGTGCATGCAGCCCGTCAGGAAACGAACGCTCTAAGAAGGGAACTGATTATTTCCAAGGAGCGAACAGATGATCTCGCTAGACAATTGCTACAGTCACAAGCCGGACAGACCCCGTTACCCGCATCTGGGGGAAATCTTCCTTCTACATCCTCTATGAATCCAGTACAGATCAACCTACCTGGGAATGTACCTCTGGCTCCGCCCGAACGATTTTCTGGTGACCCAAAGAGGTTTGCAGTATTTATCAATCAGTGCCGGTTGCATTTCTTATGCCGGCCAGCAGCCTTTCCAACTGATCAAGCTAAAGTAGCTTTCGTGCTTTCGTACCTTAGTGGCAATGCGGCAGACTGGTCGATCCCTCTAGTAAATCAAGATGATCCGGTCCTCCATGATTTTCAAGCTTTTCAGCTCAGTATGGAAAAAACTGTTCGCAAGACATTCACAGGGGCAGGCCTTGGACAATGAGCTTCTTTCGTTGCGACAAGGTAATCAAGACCTTTTGGCTTATATTGCGTCTTTCAACAGACTGATAGTGGAAACTCAATGGCCTGAGGACAAAAGGATTACGTTGTTTTATAGAGGTCTACGTGGAGAGCTCAAAGATGTGTTAGCCCAAGTAGTGAATCCCCCACAAGATTGTTCGGACTATATAGACTTAGTCGTTCAAATAGATCACAGACTGCAGAACAAGAAGGCCGATCGTTCCAAGTTTGATGCTCGAGTATTTTCCAAACCGCCAACTCCTTCCAAAGGAGTAGACTCCGGGGAACCCATGCAAATAGGTGGTCTGAAAGGTCCTCTAACACAAAAGGAGCGGGAAAGGAGAAAACAGTTGCAATTATGCCTCTATTGCGGAAACTCAGGGCACTTTCTTCGAGACTGTCCGGTGAAACCTGCCAAGAAGGCAGTAGGAGCTGCAGTTACCAAAGTTATAAACTCTGAGCAGGGAAACGACCTCGCCCGACAAGAATAGAGGTCCTCTTGCCGAGCGTGAAAACCAGTTCCGTGACCTCGCATTTCGTGATACCTATGGTCCTCATTAGCCCTGATAATCCGGATCGATTACATGCAATTGAAGCTTACGTCGACAGCGGTGCCATCGGCAATTATGTGGATCATGAAATGGTTTTGAGGATGAATCTAACTCTTTGTCCCAAGGCTGTAAAGGACGTCATTACTACGGTGGATGGTACGGAGATAGCCTCCGGGCCAGTAACGCATACCACTCAAGAGGTGACGCAAGTCAAGATGGACACCATGAGAAGATCGTGTTCGATGTGATCAAGGCCCCTCAGTTTCAGATTATTCTAGGAATACCTTGGTTAGAGAAACACAATCCTCTGATCGATTGGCGAGCAAGAACGGTCCAGTTTCCAGAATGTGTCTCTACTTGTCACCCTCCACCTGGTGTTGCACTGGCAGCAATTTCTTCAGAGACTCCCCAGTTACCTCCCGAATACCTAGAATACCAAGATGTTTTCCGGAAGGATCAGGCTAACTCTCTACCTCCTCATAGGTCTTATGACTGCCAGATAGACCTGATACCTGGATCTACTCCTCCTTGTAGTAGAATTTATGCCCTCACCGAGCCTGAGAACCTTCACCTTCGACAATACCTGGATCAATACCTGGCAAATGGGTTTATTCGTCCTTCCAAGTCCCCTGCTTCTTCAGCTTTGTTCTTCGTTCCAAAAAAGGAAGGAGATCTTAGAACTTGTAAAGATTATCGCTCCCTGAACCAGATCACCGTTAAGAATAGATATCCGTTACCTTTGATCCCTGAACTCCTGGACCAAGTCAGAAAAGCATGCATATATACAAAGCTGGATCTTAGAGGAGCTTACCACTTGGTACGAGTAAAAGAGGGCGATGAATGGAAGACGGCCTTCCGCACCAAGTATGGGCTATTTGAATATGAGGTCATGCCCTTCGGACTTTGCAATGCCCCGGCCGCCTTTCAATATTTTATGAACGATGTCCTCAGAGAGCTCATAGATGTGTGTGTTGTTGTTTACATTGACGACATCTCGTTTATTCTTCATCGGAATCTGAACATCGGAAACACGTGAAAATGGTCCTCGAAAGATTGCGTCAACACAAACTTTTCGCTAAGTTGGAAAAATGTGTTTTCAACGTGACTGAAGTTGAATTCTTGGGATTCATATTATCACCTGGCGGAGTGCGTATGGATTCAAAGAAGGTCGATGCAGTTCTCAAATGGCCATCACCATCCTCCGTAAAAGGTGTGCAAAGCATGTTAGGCTTCGCTAACTTTTACCGTAGGTTTATCCCCGAATTCTCTCGAATAGTCCAGCCCATCACTGCCTTGTTAAAGAAAAACAAACGTTTTGAATGGTCTACCGAGGCGGAACAAGCTTTCCAGGATTTGAAGACTAAATTTATCTCTGCACCAATCTTAAAACACCCTCGCCCCGAACTCCCCTACATCGTGGAAACTGATGCTTCAAGCCTTGCCATGGGGGCAGTTCTATCACAAAAGGACCCGGTAACCAATCAGTTGCATCCCGTGGCATTTTGGTCCCGCAAATTCTCGCCTCCTGAAATCAATTACACGATTACTGACAAGGAACTTCTGGCTATCAAGTCTGCCTTTAAGGCTGGGCGGCATTATCTGCTGGGGGCCCGACACACCGTTACTGTGATTACGGATCACCGAAACCTGCAATATTTGAAAACCGCAAAAGCCCAATCCTCTAGACAACTCCGTTGGGCATTATTCTTTGCCGAGTTTGACTTCATAATTACTTATCGACCTGGTACAAAGAACGGTAAAGCTGATGCCCTTTCTCGGATGGGAGTGGAAGAACACTTGATCAACCCTAAACCTGTACCAATCATTCCCGAACAAAGAATTCTGGGTGTAATCGCCACAGAATCCATAGAGGAAGTTAAGGATAAAGCCAGGCAACTTGTAACTCCAGCAGACATACAGAATTGGCATCTGCAGGGAAAGGACTTTGCAGTAAAGGACAACTTATTGTATTTCCAAGAACGATTATACCTACCCAGCACAGATTTACAGAAAAAAGTAATCTCTTGTTATCACGATTCTTTAATGGAAGGACATCCCGGTATGGCCAAGACCTCAGAAAAGATCAAGCGCTACTTCTGGTGGCCGTCTTGGAAAAAAGATATCAGAGACTTTATATTGTCCTGTGGAGTATGCGCCCAAAACAAGAGTCAAAAGGAAAGACCAGCAGGCCTCTTACGCCCTATTGACATCCCACCTCGCCCTTGGCATACGCTTTCTATGGACTTCATCACCGATCTACCTCCATGCTCCGGATACAATACGATTCTAGTAATCGTGGACTTATTCTCCAAGATGGCGCATTTCATTCCGCTCAAAGGCTTGCCAACAGCAGCAACTCTGGCCCGAGAATTTCTCGAAAACATCATCCGACTGCACGGTTTTCCTTCGGTTCTAATTTCGGATCGAGGTAGTCAATTTATTTCTCATTTTTGGCGAAGTTGCTGTCGGTCGGCTCAAATTGATGTGAGACTATCGACCAGTCACCACCCTCAGACTGACGGACAAACCGAGAGGACCAATCAAACTCTGAAACAGTATTTACGCTGCATGCTGCAACAAACTGAAAAAACTTGGAAAGACATCCTTTGGATAGCCGAATATGCCTACAATAACTCTGTCCATTCGGGAACTGGGAAAACCCCGTTTTTTCTTTTGTACGGCAGTCACCCTCGAACCTCGGAGTTGGATCCCCTCCAAGATCTTGAAACACCAGCAGTAGACTACCTGCATTCTACAATCACCCAAGCCTTTAAGGAAGCTGTTTCTCACCTTCAAAGGGCTAAGAACAATACAAGAAAGGAGCAGATCAACATCGGAAGGAAGCCCCTCAATATCAAGTAGGGGATCAAGTCTGGTTATCCACCAAATATCTACCTCTAAAAGGGCCACGCATATTCAACCCAAGATACCTTGGTCCCTATTCCATCACTACCATAGTAAACCCAGTAGCGGTCAAGTTGGACTTGCCCCCGCACATGAAGATACATCCGGTCTTCCACGTCTCTCTATTAAAACCCGTGCAACCTCAAACCCGACTAACTAAATCTCCAAAGCCTATTCTAGTTGATGGAGAACTCGAGTTTGAAGTCAAAAGCATCCTGGATTCCAAGATCTCCAAATCTAAACTATTTTACCTGATTGACTGGAAAGGCTACGGTCCCCAAGAAAGATCCTGGGAACCTGCAGAATATGTCCACGCCCCTCGTCTAATCAAAAGGTTTCATCGAACATTTCCTAACAAGCCAAAACCACCGGAGAAGCCCGGTTTGGGAGGGCCCTTGAGGGGGGGTGCTGTCATGATCTCTGCTTGCAAAAGATCAGAACTTGCCCGACTCCCTTGGAAGCAGACCCATAACCCCGGTTCCGAGTGCCAGCCAGTCCCAATTGGGACCTTTTGGACCCTGTCCTGGTGCCAGTGGCACCAGGCTCATAAAGATGCCCAGTCCCAGTGCTGGAAGCGCCGGGCTCATAATGCTTGGGTGGACTTACTTGCAGCAGACCATACTGCTTACTTACCTGCCAGTTGAGCCCCTGATCCTCTTCTGTTTGGGACTACTTTTCCTGTTGGGTGGGGCAGGAGCCACTCCCTAGGTTCAGAACACTGGAACTCTTCTGGAAAGCAGGAACTCTTTTCTCACCTAGGCGAGGCTGTGGAAGGAGACACCTAAGCACTACAGGAGGCTATTTAAACCACACCCGATGGATGAATCTTGCTTTGCGTTATTCTGCATTCTCTGCAGCAGAACGCTCATCGTGTCTTCTGCTTCTGATCCTGGGCCTAAGGAAACAAAGGCTTACCATCCTGGAATCCAGTCTTCAGCAGCACCTGTAAAGACAAAGAAAGAACAGGTTAGCACTACGGTCTTCAGTGGCAGCGCATCTCTTACCTGGCCCATCGGCTGTCACCAACGTCTTGCGCTGCATTCCGGCATCTGAAAGACAAAGGCTTACCTACTCTTCGCATGCTCCGGAGGTCTTCGCACTGCATTCCGGCATCTGAAAGACAAAAGCTTACCAGCTCTTCACACGCTCCGGAGGCCTTCGGCGCTGCATCCCACATCTGAAAGACAAAAGAAGGTGCGTTTAAAGACATTGGGCAACTTTATTACTCACGTGCCATAACTCCTTCCCACGCCGAATCCAGTGGGTATTCCAGCACCCTTCAGCTTCTCTAAAGCTCCGAACTTGTACCTGCAAGATAAAAGGGACAGTTAGTGCGCATCGTGAAGCAGGCTACAAGCGCTTACTTACGTGCTTCCAGGCGCTTCTATTCCTCACGCGGGTTCGATCCTCAACTCTCATCAGCCCGCCATCTGCCATCGCCGGAACCCTGCAAAACAAGAGATATCATTACAAAAGACTTTTAAGACATTTGAAGTGCCCAGAACTTACCGTTCGTGCAGTTAACGACGGACAGCAGTCCTCTGAGGTCAAGAGGCCTGCACCCTTATCCAGTGAAGAAACTGGTTACGGCACCCTGCCCCGAGGCAGATGGAGAGCTTGGCGTTCACTTACCTAAGGTGAGGGTGTTAACCTTTGGGGTTCTACAGGAGAAGAGAAAGGGAAGAGGAGAGAGGCACCCAATAACCCCAGTTCATTAATCCCATATTTTCTATCTGCAGACATCTTACTCTTCGAGTCAGACATACAGTGCACAGAGGTCCAGCCCAAAGAGCCAACCATGTGTTACACATCACCTTTGAAGATACGGCATTCACCCAGTCAAGACCGGCGCCTCTGCGGGAATCAGGTGAGCGTTACAATTGGGCACATTTCTAAATTCAACTTTAACAAAGAGGCTATTGGGCACACTTCTAAATTCGACTTTTCACAGAGGCTATTGAGGACACTTCTAACATGCTAACGATCCCATTTCTATCTAGATGCGACGCAAGCTAGGGTTTAGAATTCTAAGTGTGGTGCATCTTAAGAATAACATTTCTATCTAGATGCGACGCAAGCTAGAGTTAAGAATCCTGAGTGAGGCACATGCTAACAATCACATTTCTATCTAGATGCGACGCAAGCTAGGGTCCAGAATTCTAAGTGTGGTGCATTTTAAGAATACCAATTTTTATCTAGATGCGGTGCAAGCTAAAGTTCAGTTCCCTAGCACTAGCTAAAATTGGCAAGTAAGTTCATGTGCATTGTAAGGCAGTATTTACAATCCATTTACAGTGGTCGCAAGTCTTCCTAGGTATGTCTTGATTTAAGTCTATGGCAGTCTATGCTGTGGAAGGTAAGGTAGAGTGACAGGGGCTTTCTGGAGTAGAGTGATTGCTCTACACCCCACCCATGCCATATTCACAGTTTTGTTGGTGTCTGGCTTCCTTTGCTTCCCCTGCGGACACCAGCAGACACGTCCTGGAGCCGCCAATGTAGGAGCCGCCCTTTGCCCCGGGCCCTTAGCCGCATGGGCTGCCGGGCATAGGGCTGCCCTGGAAGGGTCAGTCAAAAGGGGCCAGCAAGCCAATCAGTCCACGGGGGACGGCTGGGGGTGGGAGGAGGGAGGAGAGGGGAAGCAGGGACACGGGGCGGACAATGCTGCGGGCAGGGCCCGGGGGGCTCAAGCACCAAAACATCACACATTGAGTCAAGCACATATCCGTCTGAGTCTCATTTTAGTGCGAGCTTCGGTTCAAAATTAACAGTTTTTCGCACCTTTGGTGGAGTACCCAGTGTCAGATCTGTCCACATTTTTCTCCATACATGCGCATGACATCTGGGCATAATCCTGTGAAGTTACATATTTCTAGCATTATCAAAATTGCTACAACATCAACATTTTGGTAGTCCTGTCTCTGAACATCGCACAGAGTTCAGAGTAGTCTCGAACTGTGAGCAGCATTTTCATATTAACAACCTATAAATTACAGATTTTAACCAGTTTTGCACAGTTCTCTAGGAGTCTTTTTCCAAAAAGATATTTTCTTGTAATCTAAAATACACAAATCTGTAAGGCCCCGCCTCCATGGTTTGGCTGGGCCGAGAGCACTCCCAGGCTTTCTTCCTGCTATCAGTTGGTTTCTGTTGACACCCGAATTTGCATTTCCTTTCAGTCCAGGAAGCCTATTGTCTCTCTCCCAGAGAAGCAGGCCACAATCTCCTCCCACCTCCATTAACAACTCGATGACAGTTCCTGAGCAGAGAGCAGGGGGAAGATGCCATTTGTTTGGAGCAAACTGTGGAGTGTGCCTTTGAAGTCCTCTGGCTGGTATCATTTCATTGTAAAACACTTTGTTCAACATTGTCTTTTGCTAAAATAAACCTGACATTTTCAACACATATACCCACAGATCTCTTCATTCCAGTCTTTTTAAAACATAGACATTGGGCCTCATTCCGAGTATGGCGGTAAGGGATAGCGACCACCGGTAACGAGACTGGTGGCGGTATTCCCTTACCGCCATACTCCGAGTTCCCTCTGCGCCCTCGCCCTTAACGCCTGCTTTGAGCAGGTGTTAAAGTCGAGGGCGCAAAGGGGCCTCCAAGCCAATAACGGTGACCGTAATGAACGGTCACCGTTATTTGCATCTTCCCCATTCCCATTGAGCCCTATGCGGGCTCATTTGGGAATGGGGAAGAGCCTTGGTGAATGGGGAATTACCGCCCCGCCAACCTTGGAATGCGGCGGTGATTCCACCATCCACCAAGGCGCTGCCGGTCCGGGTACGGCGTCAACCAAGGCGTTAATAGCGCCATTGGTTAGCGCTGTACTCGGAATGAGGCCCATTGAATTGTTTCAACCTATATTGCTTTTGATGGCAGGTCTCTTCCTTTCCACAATTTTATTTTATGACACAAGTTTTAAACTGCCAGTATAAGTAATTGACAGCTTTGACACAGGCGAGCGGCGGTACTGTGCCCATATGTGATTTTTCCAGGCAATCATCTTTTTGAACGTGGATTTTCTTATGATGAAATGTGCTTCTCATGACATTGTGCTTAGATGTATTCTTTAAATAAAGTGATGTTTAACACCCAACAAGGATGTTGGATCTTTTCTGATGTTTGGGAACCATGATTTTGCACTTTCAAAAGCCAAGGAAAAACATATTTTAAAGCACTTCTGGGTTTTCCTGGCAATGCAGCCCTGCCTTTTCAGGTAATTCCATTTCACTCTGTGGGCAGTCCAATGACAGGTTTTGGCAGTGTGGTCTCCGGTTCTACCACTGACACAGGCAAAATGGATTGGCGGCCTATTTTTCAGGTTTTCTTGCGCACTTCTCAGAGATATTTAGCTCGCATAAGGCTTTTGCGGTGGCCATTCTGTTATTTTTGATGAAAGCGGCACACAGTGAGGTTGCAGGGCAGAGTCTAGTGGGTCAGAACATCCCACAAACATCTGCAAGGATCTGGCCAATCCTTCTGCAATCTCCACCTCTACTGTTCCCTCCCAGGCCCTCTGTAGGGCTCTGGCTTCTCAAAACTCAGGACATCCTTTCATTGCTCTCCTATTCCTCTCCCTCTACCTCTCTCAGACCACCTTTGGCTGCCTCTCCCTCTCCTCCTCCCTTTTCCTCTTTGTCTCTGATAAATCCTGACGATGTTGCTAGGCAAGTCCAATCTATGAAAGTGTCCAAACAGGTGCTTCCCTGCTCATCCAGAAACATCAAGGACGACATTGACACCCTTGCACCAGCCTTGGCTGATTTCTGCACTCTTTCACCACTGGATCTTCCCCTCTCTCCTCAAGCACTCCCTTGTGCACCACCTCCTTAAAAAGCCTTCTGTCGATCCTACCTGTCAGGCAAACTACTGTCCGATCTCTATCACTCCTTTCCTGGGCAAACTCCTGGAAAAGCTGTATGGTTTAGCTCCCTGGTATCAATTGAGAAGGGGGCAAAAAACACAAGTAGAGGGAGTTTTAGCTTATTTATTTAGCCAAAAACAAAAGTGAGCGGATTCGATTCTGCGTAGTATTTTTTAGTTTTTTGACAGGACTTGCATGTTATTTGGCAGACGTATTAGCAAAACAAGACAAAGCAAAGGAACAAGACACAAGTATGTTCAAATCACTCGTAGAGGGACATTAACATTACAATATTCATACACAAATACAAAACAATTATTTAGCAGTGAATGCTTCTGGGGTTGACCTCTATGTACATCACATTCAAATACTTTAAATGTTTTATAGATCAACCACCACGTACTATCATAACAAATGAGTGAGCTGTAAGAAATGGGTTCAAACAAGTCGTCACTAGCACATCCTTCTTGATGTTTTCGAGGTGCACTACGTGTTGGGAGGTAACCTAGTCTTTGGACACACTAAGTTACCTCCCAACACGTAGTGTACCTCGAAAACCCATTTCTTACAGCTCATTCATTTGTTATGATATTACATGGTGGTTGCTCTATAAAAACATTTAAAGTAGCTCCAATGATACTAAGCATGTTAAATGTTGGAATCTTTGCAGAAAATGTGTATGTAAAGTAACATAAACCTGTGTGGTAGGACGCCACCCTCCTGTTCCAATAGCTAATAGCTCTCAAGTCCTCCCACAATCCTTGAGCAGTCCCTTTTGTTACCCAGTCCTGGAAAAGCTGGCCATCTCCCAGCTTACTCTCCACAATGAATCTGTTGGTTGTCTCCATTATCATCAGTCTGGCTTCAAAGAAGCCAGAGGCACGGAAACTACTCTACCTGCAAGTGGACGCAAGTGGGCTGTTGGGCGGACACTTTGTTGCTTTCTTCCACTACTGAGGATTCACGTCGGCAAAAGGAATCCTGGTGGTGCCGTAACGCAGCGAAAAGTGTTTGGCTTTTGGAATTCTTGGTCCCGCCTCTGTTCTCTCTCTGCCCCACCCCGCCCCCTTCTCCAGCAAGCTCATATACTCGTGTCCCTGCGCACCTGCGTGCGCACCTGCAAGTGGATGCAAGTGGGCTGTTGGGCTGTTAGGCTGGAGTCTGGAGTGGCAGGCGGCTTCTTATGCTCTATACGGCTACTTTTTCAGCCAGTATTTATACAAAGACAGTTCTTTTCATGCTAATGTTTATCACTGCGGGTTAATTCTTTTCTGTACAATTTTGTCGGGCAACCAAAAAAAGTGCGGCTTTGTTTACTGGGTATAACTTTGTTGGATTGTTTTGGGGTTATACGTACACTAATATACACAGAGCCTTGGGGCAACAACTCATCCTATAGGAATCAACTACCCCCACTTGCAAGGACACAGGAAGGATAATGTTTGGAGACTCCTATAGGAGGGTAGCGTTTGGCCCCACACAAGGAGCTCCTTAAAATCAGGGACGTGGATGTATGATGAAATTCTATCCACGCACCTAGTTTTTACACCAGTAAAGAATACCCTAAAAATGGCATTAGCACTACCTTTGCCACCCTCACCTGCGATTCCTAGTGACTCTTTAATGTTGGGTTTGGGGGGCGGGGGAGGCTCCCCAATTTTGATTGAGTCAGGGGTGCCTGAGATTAGAGAGGTAGAGGCACCGCTGGTCCCTCGCCACAGAGGGACATAGAACTTGGGCCGACCTGATCTGAGACGGATAAATCTCTCTTGGATGTTCCATCTGCCTTTTGCCATGGGAATGCTCACCTACTGGATTTGTCACAGTATGCCATAAGCCTGGGGGAGTATGGGGATGCCCCTTTTCAGCACAGGAGCAAGTAATTAATGTCGGCACTGGCAACAATTCTTTGGGTATATGTGATGAATTGAGAGAACACACTGTCTAAAGGGTACATTAATCCATCTGGGCAAATTAGCGGACTCCATTCGTATTTGGGAGTCCTTCTGTCCGCCTATCCTTAAAGCACATCAGGCAGTGCCTTCAGCTCTTTCAATGGTGGGGTAGGAGTCCAGACCATGCAGGAACTGTCCTCTCCTCCCTCTGCCCCACACTGTATTGGGGAAGAGCCAAACTTAAGGAAGTGAAGTCTACAGCACCTGCTCCTGATGCTTTGGGGGCTCTTAAAATTGTTGATGATAAAAGCAGCAAAAAGCAAAATAAAAAGAAATGGAAAATAAAACAGCTGCATTTTCAAAAATCACATGGGTCCCAGAAAAATCTTTCACGCAATCATTCGCCCAATATGATTGGTAAGGAGATAGAAATATCTAATGAGCTGGAGCTTGGTTTAGATAATGAATCCGAAAATGAGTTGATTGATTCAGGGGCGGGAAGAAAAGCAACTAACACTCTTATGGAGGAGATGCGGCATAAAGATCTTAAGAAAAAGACACTGTCACTCTGTGGGGCTCTTCCTTCGTCTAATATAATCAGTGATCCCCCGAAAGGGCCGTATCACATATTTCAGAAAAAAAAGGCTACACCTAAACGAACCAGTCTGGGGGTGACTGCAGGGGAGCAAGACTTGAACAAGAGTGCACCCCGTTCGTGTGGGGAGTCAACTGATCCAGTTAATTGTAATATTACAATAGGTGAAGAGGTGTCTCAACCAAGACTATATGATGGCCCAGCAAATATTCCGTCAATTGCAAAAAAGAAGTGTACCCATTGCACAGTCTTGGCCCCGAAATCACCTTTGCCAAATTTAGATATTATCAATAAAGAAATAATTCCACAAAATAATATGCAGATTGAAGCCGTTATTAGATCTACAATTAGTGAGATGTTGCAGTCTGGCTGTGATAAAAATGTGTCTATAAGAGCGTCCATAAAAGATAAGTGTCACAATGGAATACTCTCTGATACTCCTTTGGGCTCCGAGAAGAAAGAGCCCATACTCAATGGGGCTATTGCTAATGATTCAGAAGTCCCTCATATTTCAAGAGGGATTAATTTGGCGAAGGTTGATTTAACGGTTTCGGATTGTAATGAAAGAGACTCTTCTTCCCTTCTTACCGATTGGTTCCATAATAATGTTTACTATGTTTCCCAAAGTGAATTGAGTGATGTGCAATGGAGAACCAGGGTCGGACTGGGACAAGAAATCAGCCCGGACACCCAAAGAAAAGTGGCCCACCCCTCGCATCAAAAAAGTGGCCCACCTCTCTCCTCCAATAAAAATGGCCCTCAAACCATCATCTGTGAATTGCGTCAATCCATGATGGGGGCACTGGTCTTGTGCTGTGTGCCATGCTGCTGCAGCACTTCTGGTTGCATGTGGGTAGTAGTCTGCACGTGTGATGTGCTGGCGAGTGATATTTTGGGATAAGATGATGGGTGGTCGACTGCATGTATGCGGGCAAGTCCGATGGTGCCAGTATGTGCTACAAGCACATTTTGAGTTGTTTGGGCGGTGCATGGGGCAGCAGAGGCCAGCGGCCTCGCCGCATGCTCCGATGCTGGCGTTGCAGCATCAGTCGGAGTGCGGGCAACTGCCCATTGCCGTGCTAATCCCCAACCCTGTTCTTGCCCCTCCCTCCCCAAAACACCTTTTCATGGGAACTATTTGAGCTCTCTTTAATCAGGCCTTAACATCAAACTTTGCACTCGACGTGTATGCCTTTGTTTTTTCAAAGCAGTCTTAATTTTAGCTGTAAATGGTACTGGTGTAATACAAATGTCTTAACCTGGTCTGCCTTCAGCCAATCAAGTTATAAGCACTGTGCGTGTCCTTGAGTGAAGTCCTGTTAACAGTTTTTGGTTTGTGTAAATGTATCAGGCATTTGCCAGGCACTGCTGTTAGATGCCCAGGTACTTGCAGCATTTTGCAGCTGCTACCGTCCATACCACTACAGACAGCAGGGCATTTCCCATGCCTACACAAAAGCCCAAACTATTAGCATTATCAATGCTTGTTTCCATCATCATGACTAAACTAAGTGTTGCCGTAAATACCCTATAAGTGTTTACCTCTTTGCTAGGTAATGCGTCTTCAAAGGGTCTCTCATATTGAAAGAGCCCATCAATGCAGAATGTCTCCACACAACCTACAATGGGAGCGCTGGTAATAAAAGAAAGTAGTACTTGCACACAGGAAGGTGCAGCTCACGTAAAAAATAAAAGAACATGTATGAAATGTGGAAAGAGAATAGGAGTTGAGCAAAATAAATCTGCTGTTCAGTCAGGCTTTGAATTTGCAGGAGTAGGAAATACCTCTTCTGCCCAGCAGAGCATTGTATGTCAATACGTACTGGGTGATGTTCAAATGCTCGTCTGCAGGAGATTGTATGCAGATGGTCAAGCACAATGGGGGTCATTACGAGGTTGGAGGTAAGGGATTACCAGCACCGGTAAGGGTGCCGATGCTGGTAATCCCTTACACCCGAATTCCGAGTTCCCTTTGCGGGTCCTTCCTTACCTCCTGCTTTTAGCAGGAGTTAAGTACGGGACCCGCAAAGGTACCTCGGAGGTAATTACGGTACTGTAATTTACGGTGCCGTAATTACCTCCTTCCCCATTCCCATTGAGCCCTATGGGGCAGAAATGGGAATGGGGAAGGGCAAAAGGTGAATGGGGAATTACCGGTCCCTCCAACCCTGGAATGGACCTGTAATTACTCCATTCACCATGCCGGATTTAGGACGGTTTCGGAGGCAACCATAGAGCTAATTAATCCATGGTTAGCTCCAAACCCGGAATCAGGCCCAATGTCTAAAGTGTGCCTGTCCGGCACCTTGATGAACATTACCACAACTAGAGAGCTGCTGTGTGCATTTTACACCAGGCCGTTAGATTACAAAAAGTGCTTTGTGTAGTACGACTTTCGTGAGTCCCGTCAGACATACACCACACCCTAGATGTCAGCATGAGAGTTAGGAGCCTCACTTACTGATTATGGTGTCTGATTCACCTGGTCATCTACCCGACAGCACGTACCCAAGGGCCGAATGAGAAGAGGTCGCGTAACCCACGTCTGTTGATAAATAGCCCTTCATTCATTGATGTAAAGTACCTAGTCAAATGGTTAAACCCTGTCGTCCATATCGTGTGCCTCACTAGCCCGGCTGGGAGTCTGCACCCTCTGCCGGGTCTGCCCTCTCGCTGGGGAGCATTCCCTTGCAATTCCATAAGCATATCGATCGACCATGGGCACCGGCCCATCCTGTAAGCATTGCAACATACGTCAAGTCAGCTGAATTCAGCAATATCTAGGCTCACTTCACGCAGAAACCTTAACTGATAGTCGTGTTTGCAAACTGTGCCAGTGTTTTAAGATTTCCAAAGCGGCACAAGCTGTTATCTGCACCCAACAGCACTGCAGGCAGCTTCACTCATGCTGCGTGGCTTTTCTTTCCAAATCATTCAACTTTCGTTTATCTGCACACCGAAGTTTCAGACACTGCTAGCTAACATAAGAGATATCCAGTGCTACGTTTAGTTCAGGAAGCAATGCACGACATCTGGACCGCAATTAACCTAAAATCTATTGCAGTGCCAGTGGCTGTTTTATGTGTGTTCATTTCGTATGAGGCACGGCCTAGCCTTCATTTAGCAGAAAAAGTGCTGTTTCGTTTGCCTTAAAGCTGCAAGCAGACCATAGCGGGACGACGTCACAATCACACAATCACACTTTTTGGAAAGGTAAACATCCCTGGACTCCCCCTCAACCCCCCAGCAGTCCGTCCGAGCTCCACCTTCTCACGTTTAACGGTTCAGTCAGTGTATCGCCAATCTAAATTGCTGGTTTTTCCTCCAGTTAATGTCATGTTGTGATGTCTGTCAGGTAAAGTGCCTCTTTGCCATCAAAAATGTGGTTCACTCCAACCAACTAAAGCCTTCTTCGTTAATAATAACACAGTGCACCTAATGTTGCTGAGCTCAATTCTTTAAGTGTGATATGATATGGCATTTATAATGCCCCTATACACAAGTGTTTCAAGTACCTGACATAATTTGACCAATCACCACATGGTAACAATAATAGTAATTATAATAATAACTTCTATTTAAATAATGCTTTCTTTTATCCAAATCGAAGAACATAGTCTAGAAGTCATATTTCCGACTACGACTGTCAGTACTAGTCACTCTTAAGCTTAAGGTGCCGCCGTGCCAACCGTGCAGAACGCGCTCGCTGATGTTACAGTGATTCTGCGAAAAATGTTGTGGCCCTGCCCTGGGCCCTGTGTGTGGAATGGATGGATCAATCTTTCTTACCTGATTTTTGTCACACGTCGTGTAGTGTCTCAGGTGTAGGTAGTTGTGGCGCCACTGCAGCCTGTCTACCACTGCCTGTTGTCGTTTTGCTGCTGCTGCTGGGCTCAGGGCTTGGGACTCACTCATTTCGGATGGTCGGTCACTGTCTTCCGGACGGGTCTGCTCCTGCTGCTGCCTGCTGGCTGTGGCTTTGCTGCGGTGCATGTCCGTCCTCCTCTCCTCACCTCGTCGTCAGACTCTTTACTCACTGACTCACGTCAGAAGTCAAGTTGGCAGTTGGCACTGGCTGCTGCCCCCGTGGACTCGTGGGGTTGGGTGGGTGGCCTGGCCTCCTGCCTCAGTCAGTGCTGCTGCTGCAGCTGCCTGCCTAGCTGTGTTGTGCCCACAAAATAATGCCCAGGGTGAGCAGGGGAGGCCCACTATATCCTATTAGTGACTCAGAGTAGAGAGTCACATGTCCTACTCCTGCACTGCCACTGACTTAATTGTGGCGGCACAGAGTCTGTGTCGGCCCCCCAGCCCCAGGCACAAGTTTCTTTCAACTTTGCAGGGCAACAACAAATTCGATGTTGTTAGTTCCTGCAAAGTTGAAAGGAACTTGTTGTGAACTTACTCAGCCCTGCCCCCGGGCCCCAGCCCCGCCCGGCAGGCGACTGTCTGTCTGCAGCCCCAGGAGCTCTCACAGTAGCAGCACTAGGGGTCCGCTGGGTTCGGTGTTCATATAATTAACACTTTATGTCTTACTTTAGCACAAATGGCCACCACGGGCCAGGCCACCACGGTGGCCCGCTGCGCCGTCGCTGGCCTCCTGGCGGCGGCCGGCCCTTGATCATGCATCATGCATGCATGCATCTGCAATTTGCAATTGCAATGCAAATCATCAAAGCAAGGTAACAACGTGTGTGTTGTTGTTACCTTGCTTTAATGAATAATTTGCTCCCTCCTCCTGCAGGTCATTCAACAGCACCACCAGGCAGCTCCCAGGCTCCGTCCAGCCCGCCCCTGCCCCTCGGCCATGGCTGGAAGAAACCCCCGCCTCACCCCGCCCCCCTGCCACCCTGAGAGAGTGTCACTTTCCTTTCCGGGCCAGCGCCCAGCCCCGTGCCTCAGGCGAGCAGCTGCTAGGGCCATGCGGCCCAGCCCCATAGGCCGCCACGGGCACCCACTGTCATCATCTTCAAAATGTAATTTATAAAAATTGTCCCGCTTGTGCCGCGCGGCCCGCAGCAGACACTGAGTCGCGCTGCATATCTATGACTTAAACATTTCACCGGCAAAATATCTATAACTTAATCATTTCACCAGCAAAAAAAATGGCCCTGGGTGGCCTGATGAAAAACTGGCCCCCCAGGTCCTCAAAGGTCATCGGCCAGTGGCCGATGGGCCGATGGGGCCAGTCCAACCCTGTGGAGAACCCCGTGTTTTCCGGAGCATCCAAGTATTCTTTTGTATCACCTCTTTGACTATGGTGCTCCTTTCTCCCTAAAAAGGACTAGAATTCTGGCCTTATTTAATGAGATCCCTGTGTTGCAATTACTGTCCTCGCCAGATTTAAAATTGGTGGACTTTATTCACCCGGATCGGTTGGATTATGTGAGATTAGTACTGAATTCAAAAATAGTATTTGATGCAATTCTATCTGAAATTTCATCTTTCAACAGATTGGGGTACAACGTCTTAATTTTTTGTTCTGGTGCTCTTAATTCCAACCGGGAGTAGGATTTAAGAGTTGCTCCATGGGTGGTTGTAGAAGAGGTGGGTTAACGATCAACTCAGCCTGAGGATACAAAAGATGGGGACGATCAAAATAGTTGGCACTGGTTGGCCTTAACCTTGAATAAATCTATTTCGTAATTGAAATCCCTACAAAAAAAACATTAACCAAACTTGTGATGTAAAATTGTTATCTTGGAACTCTCATGGCTATGTACAGCTTGCCTCTTCCTATTCCTTGTGTGCCAGACTTTCTACTTGCTCTATTATCTGTATACGGCCATTAAAACTGGCATAGGACTTTCAATAACGGACACCTTTATAGTACCACCTAGTATTTTGGTCACTATAGTAAAGGTGGATATAGCTCAAGGTTCATTATCTATGTTACTCATTAACGTCTACTGGTCACCTCACTGAATGCTCCATGATACTATCAAAGAACTCAACACTCTGCTCTTAGAGGTTATGTTGAAACACCAGGGTTTGCAATTGGTGTTTGCAGGTGGCTTCAATGCAGGTATACCTAACATAGATAGAACTAGGTACAAGGGAGATTCAGATTTGGGTAATTTGACACTGTCGATAGAGGAAGGCAGTAGCCGTATTAATGGTGGTCCACAGGGGTGCAATAAAAAATTCCTACAAGGCCAGATGTGGGCGACACTATTTTCTAATTGGGGTCTTACATCCATAAATTGTACTCTGGAAACTCACTTTGACCCACAAACCTGGTCAAATGGACTCCATTCCTCTACTATTGATTATATATACATGTCAGGATACCTCTTTGAATACTCCCATTCATTTATTATTACATCCACACCAGTGAGTGACCACAGGATATTGGAAGTCTCATTGGCCTTTACAATATCTCTACCTGTTCAGACTAGGATGGTGACCAATTTGGCTATAAATCTACCTAAAAATCATATTTTCTGTCACAGGAACAATATAACAAATGTGAATAAGGCCTTTGTTTCAGATTTTCATCTAACTCCTATAAAGATCAGGCGGTGTCTTTTTTCTCAACGTAATTTCCCACAATATCTCGAAGATATGATTCACAAAAATAGTAGGTCATTTGTGAATTTACCTCAGAGGCAGAAACATAAACATGGCTATTACGCCAGAGTGAAAGAAAGGAAATGCCAATTCAGAACATACATCAGACAAATACAGAGGAGCTCTTTATCTTTGATGGACAAGATAGGGCCATCCATAAGCTAAAACAATGTTTGAAAAATGTGCTGAAGCCTCATAAGGTATTGTTGTTACAAGTAGATAGTTAAGCAATTTTTTGTGCCATGAGGGAAGCCTCTTCCCGCAAGTTTTGGCAGTTGATGAACAATACTGAATCTCTGGAGTTTCAGGATCTAACGAATCCTATTCCGGAGGGAATATGGAAAGACCACTTTGCAACCCTTTACGCTCCAAGTGAGTTGGGGTGTGTAGTCAGTGATAGAGTCATAAACCACTTGTGGCGCCTTGACTTTTCGGTAAATGACATCACGAGGCTAATTCAGAGATCTAGTTCGGCGAGAGCTGCAGGACCAAATTGCCTGGCCAACGTCAGTTTAAAGGCAAATGCCAAATTTTTTAACAAAACGTTGCCCATATTATTCTCGGATATTATAACCACTAGATGCATTCCATATACATGTCACTTTTCACACATAGTACCTATGTATAAAATGGGTGACCGTTCTTTGCCCCATAACTATCGCCCGATTGCATTAATAGATGCAGATTCAAAAATCTTTGCCGGGCTGGTTCTTTCTAAGGTTAATGATTGGGCAGAGGAAAATGTCATATTATCCAGGTACCAATTTGGTTTTCGTAAAGGCGTTGGCACTGATGCTGGTGGTTGAATTATGTCTCTATTACAAGAAAGGTCATGGATGAAAAATGCAATCCCCATTTACGTTGCAGCAATGGACCTATCACAGGCTTTCGACCTTGATGATCGATCTTTGCTTTGGTCAAAACTATTTTCATGGAGTCTACCAAATGAGGTTTTGTCCATTTTGGTTCATCTTCATAAAAGCTCTCTAATTCAAGTGCGGATGAACAAAGAGGGATCTTTGTTATGTGCATTCGAAACCGACAAGGGACTACGTCAAGGGTGCATATTTGCTCCCAGTCTTTTTAATCTTTTTGTTGCAGATGTGGGCCCACCCCTGGTTAAAGCTGCCTTTATTTCTCCCCGAATAGAGGAGATAAAACTGTGCTGGTGCGCATACACTGACGATTTTGTTTTAATCGACTGCACTCCATTAGGCCTCCAGCATTTGTCAACGGCGTTCTCTAAATACATGTCATTGAATTGTCTTGTGGTGAATGCCAGCAAATCAGTTGTCATGCGGCTGAGTCATCACAAGAAATCGACCTCTTATAGATGGTCTATAGGCGCAGCAAAATTGGCAATTTATTATTCTATGCGATACTTAGGGTTCTCAGTATTTGACAACCCAAGGAAACGTGCTTATTTGTATCACGGTCTAGAAAAGGTGGATATTGTAGGGTATTTTGTGGAGATTTGGGGCCTGACGGTATTTTCTTACCGCCGAAAAATAACTTAGCAACAATCACTCCTTGTATTCAGATTGGGCCATGTACAACAATAATACAGTGGACATGCATTATTTCAGCACCCAGACATGCATATTTGGTATGCGTAGTTGGTATGCGTGGTTGGTGGTATTTTGGTGAGCATAATTCCCTTGTTTTATTTGTGGCCCCAATATCCAGAATCCCTTATTTTTGCTTAGATTTTTCGTGTAATCACTAGAGAGACCTCAGGCTTGCATTTCTGGAACACCACATTTTCATTTTTAGTGTGCCACCATGGGCAATTTCTCTCTGTCTTATCTACGGCAGCGAGCTATCATGTGGTATTTTCACTATCTTATATACGGTAGTGAACTATGTCCCGGGCCTCCCTTTTTGTCGACTCATAGACCTCCGACAAACTACAACACACACAGTTAGTTATAACTGCTCATACTAAATTACATTGTGCACACGGCTGCAACCAAATTTGATGTTTACCTACCTTGAAAATGACAATTGCACTGTCTAAACATCTCCCCACATCATCATCACTGCTTTGGTAAATATAAAACACACCACCCGTCTGCTTTCAAATATTTTTGTGTATTATAAAAGTTGCATTTAAACACGATCTCACTCTTTACAGAAATAAATAAAATAGCACAGTAACAGCATTGTCTGTGATACACTGAAAAGAGAGTGGCGGAGACGAGAACTCAATTTGCAACATTAACATGTGATTAAAGCACAGGAATCTCCTTTCCTACACTGACTGAATATTCTCGTACACACTCAGCCCCCACACTTCTGTAATTACCTTATCTGTTCAGCCTGAGTTTTCTTCAGCTGTTTTCTTTCTGAATGTGGCTCCCTTGAAGATTAACCCCGGGGAAAACAAGCGTCTTTCGTTCTCAAACCGGGGTTATTGCCTGGAACTCTCAGCTTTTTCAGCAGAACAATGCTCCAAACAGGAAAACAGGTCCTTCTCCCAGCTCTCCAAATCCCGACTGTCTTCCCCCTCTCTTCAACTCGCCCCAGCAAAAACTCTCCTCACTGCCTCTAGCATGATACTTGCTATGACGCTGCTCCAATCAGAAATTAATCATGCCACATCCTCCCTCTCTACACAATGGCTCCTTTTTACAGTAACCATTTGTAACCAACTGATTTCCTGTACCTTCAAGCCCTTGGCTTCCTGAGTTATGTGGACAGAGCAGCAGAGAAAAAGAAAAAAAAATGAATGTGCGTTTAAAAGTTCACTTTCAGAGTAGGCCTATTCTGCAGTGGAGACACATTTTTATTAGTGGGTTATGTTAAATGCAGTTTTATTAGTCAGGTTAGTTATTAATAATGTTAGTTATTAATTTTCAAATGTGTCTCTTGCACCATAGGCATTTCAGGTGAAAAATAGTGTGCATTTTTGAATGTGCACGTGTGCTTTTAACTGTAAAAATAGATTTGCATCTTATATGTTAAAATCGTTTTTGACTGAATAGCCTGGCTTTACTTATATGTCATGTTAATCTGGTAACACATATAGCAATGCACCGCACCCATGTGGTGGCGCTGCATTAAAAAATGTGCTACCTGTGCAGTAGTACTGTACTCTGTGCTGTAACACGCCAAATATCCTTACAATATCCTGGTATCGCAAACGAGGAAAGTTCGGGGGAAATACTGTCAGTATTTTATGTACCCTTTGGTGGATTTCTATAAATTAAAGGTTATTCCGAAGCTTCTGTATGGCCTGGAGCTTTTATCGCCTTGTATGCAGTTCGATTGGGCTATGATAGAAGCCAGAATTTGGGGAGCGCTACTGTTTTGGCTACCTAAATGCGTGCCGTTAGCGGCTCTTAGGTACGAGTCAGGCATGCAATAATTAACGAATCTTGCAAATTGGAAAAAAAGTTTCTTTATATATGAAACTATCACTAGACTCACGAATTAACATTTATACTAAATTGGGTGCTAAACTGACAGTGAATGGACAAGAGGCTGCACTCCTCACTGCTCTTAAGAGAGCTTGGCAGATTGTAGCTGACAAACTGGGGATAGGGGAGGACATGTTAAGACAAAATCCCCTCCACGTTAAACAATTAATGCAACTCTCCGATTGGGCTGACACTATGGAGACAGTCACTAAGACCACATTATATGATCAGTTAATTTCGCACTGGAAGCAGTTAGGTAACATGGAAACTTATCTGATGCGCTTCCCGGGTCATCTATGGAGAAACGCTTACATGAGGTTTTGTTTCAATGTTCTACTGACTGGGGAAATAATGATGATAAGAGCGGATAAGGAGAAGTCAGACATTCTATGCAGAGTTTGTATGAGGGCTAATGTGAAAGAAACACTCAAACATCTATTATTAGAAAGTTCTGCTCTAATATCCCAACGGATTGCCAGTTTTGCAAAATTTGCAACAAATCCAGGTATGGTCTTGTTGGACTCAGTATGATGGCAAATGTTACATTGCAATACCGTGGGGCTTAAAATTGCTGTGGTTCGATTTCTGATGGACACATGCGGTCTGATCCAACTTTAAAAAATCCAAACGGGAGTGAATGCAGAGTTAATATCCCATAACTTTGGATATAAATATAGCTGTTCCCGATTGTGGTATTCTTTCATCTTCCATTGCTTTCTTCCCTGAGCATATGTTTATACTACTAATATTCAACTGTTTACTGGATGGCACAATTTTTTCTTTAAAGATTGTATTAACATTAATTATATTAGATTATTTGTAAATTAAAGTAGGTAGAGGTGGTATGTATTGATCATTCAAATTACATGCAGCTATTTTTTTTAATTTCATTAACATAGTCTAAGATGGAAAGTGAAGTACTTTGATTGTGCCTTTCTCTTTTTATGGTTCTGGCATACACTTGATATTTTCTGTGTTGCTTCTGCTAAACAATATGTACTTTGGATGTTAGTTTGAAATTGTATTCCTGAAATGTATCAATTTTGCGGAAAAGTAGTAAGAAGATATTTTATTTATTTGATATAGTTATGTTCTTGTTTAATTTTTAGGTTCTTGATCTGTTTTTTTTTTAGTATTTATGTGGTGGGTGAAATTGTAAATTAGTTTTTTCTTTTAAAAAAGTATTTTGCTAAAAGGTGTACATTTTTATAATGTAATTTTGTAAAGGTTTTCTTTGTTAAAACCATAAGCAAATACATTATAAAATACTCTTCCGAACACCTTTGAAGAGGTGCTCTCCAATCTTGATTTCAGTCTTCCCTCTGTCCTCATCCTCCTTGAACTTTGCTCTGCTTTTGGCATGGTCAATCATGCCATCCTAATCAATCGACTCAGTGAGTACCTGGGCATCACAGATCAGGCCCTGGAGCAGTTGACCTCCTTCTTCCTGGACTGGCCCTCCTAGGTCCAGCTTGGTTCCTTTCTCTCCACCACCCCTCCCTCCATATATTGAGTTCTCCAGGGCTTAATCCTCTCACCCTGGCTCTTCAATGTTTACTTGGCCCCTTTGGCCCACCTGATCTCAACCTTCTCTTCTAACTTTCAGTGCTATGCGGATGACACTCAGCTCTCTTTGCGACTCTCCTCAGCCTCCTCTTTTGCTAGTTCCTGACTGTCTATGTGCAATTCAGGATTGGTGCACCTCCAACAATCTCTGCCTTAATGCCAGTAACACAGAGATCCTTCTCTTTGGGAGCCCTGCTCCTGCTTTCCCTTTCTCACACTGGCTGCCCTCCTTGGGCCCCCTTCCTTTGCCTTCCTGTGAGGCAAAAAACCTTCACCATCTTCAACTCCACTCTCTCCTTCTCTCCTCACATCACAGACCTTCCCAAGAAGGTTGACTTCCAGCTGCACCTCCTCAGAGGTATTCTTCCTTTTCTCACTTTCCCTCAGAGGCTCACTGTTTCCAGAGCCCTGGTTCTCTCCAGGCTGGACTGTTGCAACAGTCTCTTCCTTCCTCAAATCTCTGCCTTCTTCAACTAATCTAAAACAGGACTGCAAGACTTATTCTTTGCCTCAAGCGCGGGGATCATATCTCTACAGCCCCAATATCTCTCCACTTGCTCCCGTTGGCTGCAAGGATCAAGTTCAAGACCATCTGTATCATCCACAAGGCTTTCTGGGGCCGGGGCCCACACTACATCCAACTCTCTCTTCCAAAATACATTCCTTCTCGAGTCCTTCGCTGAGCTATCTCCAACACTTGAAGGGTCAGATGCTTCTCCAGGCAGAGAGTGGGGGTAGATCTCTCTCCTCAGCAGGTGCCTCCCTCTGGAATGGCCTCCCTGCCCCTCTTAAACTTGAGCCGGATCACCTCAAGTTCCGGAAGCAGCTCAAGTACTTCCTTTTCTCCTGTGCTTTCTCTCGGTCAGTCCCTTGCTGATCCACCTGTTGCTGCACTGACTGGCTGCTGGCTACCCTCAGACTCTCATTGGGTACCAGGCTCCTCAATGATCAGTCTTCCCTGCACTGCCTCCAGGCCTACCGCACACTAACGGGATGTAACTCTAACCTCTACAGTCCCCTGCCAACCTGCACTTACCCAGAGCCACGCCGCCCTGGCTGCACTTCACTCAGAGCAACACTGCCCTGATTGTACTTCTCCCCTCCTCCCTTGCACTCCCCCCTCTCCGGGCACTTTGCATTATCACACTTGCACAATCTGAATGACACAAGATTTAATAAGATCGTTTGTCTTGTCCTCCCTCTGTCTTCCCTCCCTTGTCTTGTCGCGCATAGAAATACATCTGTACAGGCGCGTTATAAATGACATATATCATACGTTTGTGTGCTGTGTTTTGGTGTTTACATGATGCCCTTTTTGTCCTAACAGAGAGCAAGAGGCATAGATTTCCAACAAACTACAAACTTGGTGACTATTTCCTCTCTTGTACTTTCTGGAAGGCCTTTTTCAACTGACCTTATTTTAGGCCATTAGTTTTGCTCCATTTATCATGACAGTTAACATAGTTGGAAAAAGGAACAGATCCAAAGGATTAATGTGTAACCGCCAAGCACAAGCCCCCCTGAAACTACAACACAAGGTTTTTGTTAACACGTTCATGAAGGACTACAAGCTGGTAGTGAGGGATGGAGCATTTCCGCCAGGATTGATCCATAAGTGAGGAATGGAACATTCCCTCCAGGATGTATCCAAAGTGAGGGATGGAGCATTATCTCCAGGATGTATCCATAAGTGAGGAATGGAACATTCCCTCCAGGATGTATCCAAAATGAGGGATGGAGCATTATCTCCAGGATGTATCCATAAGTGAGGAATGGAACATTCCCTCCAGGATGTATCCAAAGTGAGGGATTGAGCATTATCTCCAGGATGTATTAATAATTGAGGGATGGAGCATTCTCTCCAGGATGTATCCAAAGTGAGGGATTACGCATTCTCTCCAGGATGTATTAATAATTGAGGGATGGAGCATTCTCTCCAGGATGTATCCAAAGTGAGGGATTGCGCATTCTCTCCAGGATGTATTAATAATTGAGGGATGGAGCATTCTCTCCAGGATGTATCCATAATTGAGGAATGGAACATTCCGTCCAGGATATATCCATAAGTGAGGGATGGAACATTGCCTCTTGGATGTTTCCATAAGTGCGGGATGGATCATTCCCTCCAAGATGTATCCATAGGTGAGGAATGGAACATTCCCTCCAGGATATATCCAAAGTGAGGAATTTAACATTCCCTCCAGGAAGTATCCATAAGTGAGGGATGGAACATTCCCTGCAGGAAGTATACATTGCTTCCTGACCCATCACTGCCATTACAACCCACTCTCCCTCCCTGGTCTGGGCACATTGCTTGTTGTTCTGCTGGAAAATATACAGAAAGCGAGTTAAGGGAGGGATGTACTTATTTCCCCAGACTAATGGGAACTGGGTGGGCATTTTTTAAATCCAATGATTCACCTATAAACTGCATTCTGTCTTGAGTAGGTAGACCATCTTGCATAGTAAAGACTCTTGATGGAAAATATATATATTAACCAGGAATACAGCATCTGAGAAGGAGCAAAATTAAAGCTTGTAATATGAGGGACTGTTACTGTGATGTCTAATATTGCAGATCCTCCGGCTCAGAGGCTGGAGGGGGTGATGCATTATACCAGCAACTCGATGCCTATGGGCTGTAGTGCGCTTTACAAATTCAAATAAATAAATAAATATGCATGATGTTACATGATCTCATATGATCCACTACAGAAACGAGCCCAAAGGGACTCTTTCCTCGCATCGAATGTGTAGTTTTTCTCCAGAAAGAAAGAGAGGGGTAGTATGAGGGAAACAGAGCAAGAAAGGAAGAACGAAAGAAAGAAGGGAAGAACATGGAGGGATGGAAAGAAAGAAATGGTATGGCGAAGAAAAAGAAAGAAAGAAAGAAAGAAAGAAAGAAAGAAAGAAAGAAAGAAAGAAAGAAAGAAAGAAAGAAAGAAAGAAAGAAAGAAAGAAAGAAAGAAAGAAAGAAAGAAGGAAGGAAGATGTTTGTGCAAAAGCACAGGTTACTGAGCCAAAGTCGACCCACGACACCAAGGCATTTGTCGAGACTCTGAGTACTATTCATTTTTTTTTTTATCTGTCTGCTCTAAATAAGAAATCCCTCCAAGCCCGGCTTGCTGTTTTAAAACAGCGGGAAACTCGCTCGCTACTTTTTTCCCTGCTCGGTACCAATGTTTGCCAGCAAGATTGCAGGGCAAGAATTTATTTTTCCCTCCTTTTTTTTAACACATATGGATTTAATTAAAATAAAACGTAAACCGCCTGGCTGCGGAGACGGTGATTTTCTGTGTTCCGATGGCGACTGCTGTTTACCGCTTCCTTGGGCTCCGGTTTGCTCCCTCTCTCTCTGCAAAGCTCCCATTAGTGTTCGGCAAAGACACAGCCCCTCTCGCTGCAAGATTAACATTTCTCCTGATTGCCCTGACGGAGGATTTATTCTCGGGGGCCCTGCTAAGGATCACCAAAAAAGGGCATATCGCTAGACAATTTTGGCAGGCTGCGTGAATTTTCTGAGCTTTTTCGGTCTTGGTTTTCTGATGAGTGGCTTCGGAGCATGCCTGGGGAATGACAGGCATCTGTGCAGGCAGGCTGAACCCACCTTGGCCCGGGCCGCGGCCATTGGCTGCTGCGCGTAATACGTCGAGGACAATGCATACCAGCGGCTGCCAATTGTAAACAGAAGGGATATGTATTCACTTAGTGCAGACTTTAGGGAGGGGCCAAGAGGCTCTGTAGTTTTATTCAATAGAGCCGTGTGCCGGAGAGTGCCTGGGCGCCTTTCGTGCTGTGCGGCTCTCTAAGCAGCCACTTACCCGCTGCCTTCCCCCGCCTTCTTGAAACAGTCCTTGCTGCAGAGGTAAGAGTTCAGACTTCTTTTCTAGATCAGGGGAAGTTCTTATTTGCTGAGTGCTGCGCGTTTTACCCGATTCACGCTCTGTAAGGGCAATGTGACAACAACAAAAATATATAAAATGTCTGCTGTCCTCGTTCTAAACGGTCCCAATGCAGCGTTTAAAGCCGGAGCTAGCAAAGGCGAAGGGGGTTACAGTGGCATACAACCAGAATCATGGAACGTGAAGGAAAACATCGCGGCTGGATGGGGGAATAGAGCGCTTCATCCTTGCAGTGTGGCTGCCCCGGGCCAGGTAGACTAGGCATGGGCTCTGGTGTCCGAGTGCTGAGCTTGGAATCCGGGGACAAGGGTTCAGTCGGACCACCGCGCCGTCGCTTGAACTAAGCAATGTGTG